>NC_068426.1:1283854-1516354 GCF_023373465.1 Oncorhynchus keta
GAGGCTAGTAGGGATGTTCTCTGTTTAGTGAATCATCCAGATTAGAGGCTGTAGGGATGTTCTCTGTTTAGTGAGTCCTCCAGATTAGAGGCAGTAGGGATGTTCTCTGTTTAGTGAGACCTCCAGATCAGAGGTGAGTAGGGATGTTCTCTGTTTAGTGAGTCCTCCAGATTAGAGGCAGTAGGGATGTTCTCTGTTTAGTGAGACCTCCAGATCAGAGATGACCAGGGATGTTCTCTGTTTAGTGAGTCCTCCAGATCAGAGGCTAGTAGGGATGTTCTCTGTTCAGTGAGTCCACCAGATCAGAGGCAGTAGGGATGACCAGGGATGTTCTCTGTTTAGTGAGTCCTCCAGATCAGAGGCAGTAGGGATGACCAGGGATGTTCTCTGTTTATTGAGTCCTCCAGATCAGAGGCTGCAGTATTGATGACCAGGGATGTTCTCTGTTTAGTGAGTCCTCCAGATCAGAGGCAGTAAGGATGACCAGGGATGTTCTCTGTTCAGTGAGTCCACCAGATCAGAGGCAGTAGGGATGACCAGTGATGTTCTCTGTTTAGTGAGTCCACCAGATCAGAGGCAGTAGGGATGACCAGGGATGTTCTCTGTTTAGTGAGTCCTCCAGATCAGAGGCAAGTAGGGATGTTCTCTGTTCAGTGAGTACTCCAGATCAGAGGCAGTAGGGATGACCAGTGATGTTCTCTGTTTAGTGAGTACTCCAGATCAGAGGCAGTAGGGATGACCAATGATGTTCTCTGTTTAGTGAGTCCTCCAGATCAGAGGCAGTAGCGATGACCAGGGATGTTCTCTGTTTAGTGAGTCCTCCAGATCCGAGACAGAATGATGACCAGGGATGTTCTCTGTTTAGTGAGTCCTCCAGATCAGAGGCTAGTAGGGATGTTCTATGTTTAGTGAGTACTCCAGATCAGAGGCAGTAGGGATGACCAGGGATGTTCTCTGTTTAGTAAGTCCTCCAGATCAGAGGCAGTAGGGATGACCAGGGATGTTCTCTGTTTAGTGAGTCATCCAGATCAGAGGCTGTAGAGATGACCAGGTATGTTCTCTGTTTAGTGAGTACTCCAGATCAGAGTCAGTAAGGATGACCAGGGATGTTCTCTGTTTAGTGAGTCCTCCAGATCAGAGGCAGTAGAGATGACCAGGGATGTTCTCTGTTCAGTGAGTACTCCAGGTCAGAGGCAGTAGGGATAACCAGGGATGTTCTCTGTTTAGTGAGTCCTCCAGATCAGAGGCAGAAGTGATTACCAGGGATGTTCTCTGTTTAGTAAGTCCTCCAGATCAGAGGCAGTAGGGATGACCAGGGATGTTCTCTGTTTAGTGAGTCCTCCAGATCAGAGGCAGTAGAGATGACAATGGATGTTCTCTGTTTAGTGAGTCCTCCAGATCAGAGGCAGTAAGGAGGACCAGGGATGTTCTCTGTTTAGTGAGTCCTCCAGATCAGAGGCAGAAGAGATGACCAGGGATGTTCTCTGTTTAGTGAGTCCACCAGATCAGAGGCAGTAGGGATGACCAGGGATGTTCTCTGTTTAGTGAGTCCTCCAGATCAGAGGCAGTAGGGATGACCAGGGATGTTCTCTGTTTATTGAGTCCTCCAGATCAGAGGCTGCAGTATGGATGACCAGGGATGTTCTCTGTTTAGTGAGTCCTCCAGATCAGAGGCAGTAAGGATGACCAGGGATGTTCTCTGTTTAGTGAGTCCTCCAGATCAGAGGCAGTAGAGATGACCAGGGATGTTCTCTGTTTAGTGAGTCCTCCAGATCAGAGGCAGTAGGGATGACCAGGGATGTTCTCTGTTTAGTGAGTCCTCCAGATCAGAGGCTACAGTAGGGATGACCAGGGATGTTCTCTGTTTAGTGAGTCCTCCAGATCAGAGGCTAGTAGGGATGTTCTCTGCTTAGTGAGTACTCCAGATCAGAGGCAGTAGGGATGACCAGGGATGTTCTCTGTTTAGTGAGTCCTCCAGATCAGAGGCAGAAGTGATTACCAGGGATGTTCTCTGTTTAGTAAGTCCTCCAGATCAGAGGCAGTAGGGATGACCAGGGATGTTCTCTGTTTAGTGAGTCCTCCAGATCAGAGGCAGTAGAGATGACCAGGGATGTTCTCTGTTCAGTGAGTACTCCAGGTCAGAGGCAGTAGGGATGACCAGTGATGTTCTCTGTTTAGTGAGTCCACCAGATCAGAGGCAGTAGGGATGACCAGGGATGTTCTCTGTTTAGTGAGTCCTCCAGATCAGAGGCAAGTAGGGATGTTCTCTGTTCAGTGAGTACTCCAGATCAGAGGCAGTAGGGATGACCAGTGATGTTCTCTGTTTAGTGAATCCTCCAGATCAGAGGCAGTAGCGATGACCAGGGATGTTCTCTGTTTAGTGAGTCCTCCAGATCCGAGGCAGAATGATGACCAGGGATGTTCTCTGTTTAGTGAGTCCTCCAGATCAGAGGCTAGTAGGGATGTTCTATGTTTAGTGAGTACTCCAGATCAGAGGCAGTAGGGATGACCAGGGATGTTCTCTGTTTAGTAAGTCCTCCAGATCAGAGGCAGTAGGGATGACCAGGTATGTTCTCTGTTTAGTGAGTACTCCAGATCAGAGTCAGTAAGGATGACCAGGGATGTTCTCTGTTTAGTGAGTCCTCCAGATCAGAGGCAGTAGAGATGACCAGGGATGTTCTCTGTTCAGTGAGTACTCCAGGTCAGAGGCAGTAGGGATGACCAGTGATGTTCTCTGTTTAGTGAGTCCACCAGATCAGAGGCAGTAGGGATGACCAGGGATGTTCTCTGTTTAGTGAGTCCTCCAGATCAGAGGCAAGTAGGGATGTTCTCTGTTCAGTGAGTACTCCAGATCAGAGGCAGTAGGGATGACCAATGATGTTCTCTGTTTAGTGAGTCCTCCAGATCAGAGGCAGTAGCGATGACCAGGGATGTTCTCTGTTTAGTGAGTCCTCCAGATCAGAGGCAAGTAGGGATGTTCTCTGTTCAGTGAGTACTCCAGATCAGAGGCAGTAGGGATGACCAGTGATGTTCTCTGTTTAGTGAGTACTCCAGATCAGAGGCAGTAGGGATGACCAATGATGTTCTCTGTTTAGTGAGTCCTCCAGATCAGAGGCAGTCGATGACCAGATGTTCTCTGTTTAGTGAGTCCTCCAGATCAGAGGCAGAAGTGATGACCAGGATGTTCTCTGTTTAGTGAGTCCTCCAGATCAGAGGCTGCAGTAGGGATGACCAGGCATGTTCTCTGTTTAGTGAGTCCTCCAGATCAGAGGCTAGTAGGGATGTTCTCTGTTTAGTGAGTACTCCAGATCAGAGGCAGTAGGGATGACCAGGGATGTTCTCTGTTTAGTGAGTCCTCCAGATCAGAGGCAGAAGTGATTACCAGGGATGTTCTCTGTTTAGTAAGTCCTCCAGATCAGAGGCAGTAGGGATGACCAGGGTTGTTCTCTGTTTAGTGAGACCTCCAGATCAGAGGCAGTAGCGATGACCAGGGATGTTCTCTGTTTAGTGAGTCCTCCAGATCAGAGGCAGAAGTGATTACCAGGGATGTTCCCTGTTTAGTAAGTCCTCCAGATCAGAGGCAGTAGGGATGACCAGGGATGTTCTCTGTTTAGTGAGTCCTCCAGATCAGAGGCTAGTAGGGATGTTCTGTGTTTAGTGAGTACTCCAGATCAGAGGCAGTAGGGATGACCAGGGATGTTCTCTGTTTAGTGAGTCCTCCAGATCCGAGGCAGAATGATGACCAGGGATGTTCTCTGTTTAGTGAGTCCTCCAGATCAGAGGCTAGTAGGGATGTTCTATGTTTAGTGAGTACTCCAGATCAGAGGCAGTAGGGATGACCAGGGATGTTCTCTGTTTAGTGAGTCCTCCAGATCAGAGGCAGTAGTGATTACCAGGGATGTTCTCTGTTTAGTGAGTCCTCCAGATCCGAGGCAGAATGATGACCAGGGATGTTCTATGTTTAGTGAGTACTCCAGATCAGAGGCAGTAGGGATGACCAGGGATGTTCTCTGTTTAGTGAGTCCTCCAGATCAGAGGCAGTAGTGATTACCAGGGATGTTCTCTGTTTAGTAAGTCCTCCAGATCAGAGGCAGTAGGGATGACCAGGGATGTTCTTTGTTTAGTGAGTCCTCCAGATCAGAGGCAAGTAGGGATGTTCTCTGTTCAGTGAGTACTCCAGATCAGAGGCAGTAGGGATGACCAGTGATGTTCTCTGTTTAGTGAGTACTCCAGATCAGAGGCAGTAGGGATGACCAATGATGTTCTCTGTTTAGTGAGTCCTCCAGATCAGAGGCAGTAGCGATGACCAGGGATGTTCTCTGTTTAGTGAGTCCTCCAGATCCGAGGCAGAATGATGACCAGGGATGTTCTCTGTTTAGTGAGTCCTCCAGATCAGAGGCTAGTAGGGATGTTCTATGTTTAGTGAGTACTCCAGATCAGAGGCAGTAGGGATGACCAGGGATGTTCTCTGTTTAGTGAGTCCTCCAGATCAGAGGCAAGTAGGGATGTTCTCTGTTCAGTGAGTACTCCAGATCAGAGGCAGTAGGGATGACCAGTGATGTTCTCTGTTTAGTGAGTACTCCAGATCAGAGGCAGTAGGGATGACCAATGATGTTCTCTGTTTAGTGAGTCCTCCAGATCAGAGGCAGTAGCGATGACCAGGGATGTTCTCTGTTTAGTGAGTCCTCCAGATCCGAGGCAGAATGATGACCAAGGATGTTCTCTGTTTAGTGAGTCCTCCAGATCAGAGGCAGTAGTGATGACCAGGGATGTTCTCTGTTTAGTGAGTCCTCCAGATCAGAGGCTGCAGTAGGGATGACCAGGCATGTTCTCTGTTTAGTGAGTCCTCCAGATCAGAGGCTAGTAGGGATGTTCTCTGTTTAGTGAGTACTCCAGATCAGAGGCAGTAGGGATGACCAGGGATGTTCTCTGTTTAGTGAGTCCTCCAGATCAGAGGCAGAAGTGATTACCAGGGATGTTCTCTGTTTAGTAAGTCCTCCAGATCAGAGGCAGTAGGGATGACCAGGGTTGTTCTCTGTTTAGTGAGTCCTCCAGATCAGAGGCAGAAGTGATTACCAGGGATGTTCCCTGTTTAGTAAGTCCTCCAGATCAGAGGCAGTAGGGATGTTCTCTGTTTAGTGAGTCCTCCAGATCAGAGGCTAGTAGGGATGTTCTGTGTTTAGTGAGTACTCCAGATCAGAGGCAGTAGGGATGACCAGGGATGTTCTCTGTTTAGTGAGTCCTCCAGATCCGAGGCAGAATGATGACCAGGGATGTTCTCTGTTTAGTGAGTCCTCCAGATCAGAGGCTAGTAGGGATGTTCTATGTTTAGTGAGTACTCCAGATCAGAGGCAGTAGGGATGACCAGGGATGTTCTCTGTTTAGTGAGTCCTCCAGATCAGAGGCAGTAGTGATTACCAGGGATGTTCTCTGTTTAGTGAGTCCTCCAGATCAGAGGCAGAATGATGACATGGGATGTTCTATGTTTAGTGAGTACTCCAGATCAGAGGCAGTAGGGATGACCAGGGATGTTCTCTGTTTAGTGAGTCCTCCAGATCCGAGGCAGAATGATGACCAGGGATGTTCTATGTTTAGTGAGTACTCCAGATCAGAGGCAGTAGGGATGACCAGGGATGTTCTCTGTTTAGTGAGTCCTCCAGATCAGAGGCAGTAGAGATGACCAGGTATGTTCTCTGTTTAGTGAGTACTCCAGATCAGAGGCAGTAGGGATGACCAGGGATGTTCTCTGTTTAGTGAGTCCTCCAGATCAGAGGCAGTAGTGATTACCAGGGATGTTCTCTGTTTAGTGAGTCCTCCAGATCCGAGGCAGAATGATGACCAGGGATGTTCTATGTTTAGTGAGTACTCCAGATCAGAGGCAGTAGGGATGACCAGGGATGTTCTCTGTTTAGTGAGTCCTCCAGATCAGAGGCAGTAGTGATTACCAGGGATGTTCTCTGTTTAGTAAGTCCTCCAGATCAGAGGCAGTAGGGATGACCAGGGATGTTCTCTGTTTAGTGAGTCCTCCAGATCAGAGGCAGTAGAGATGACCAGGTATGTTCTCTGTTTAGTGAGTACTCCAGATCAGAGGCAGTAGGGATGACCAGGGATGTTCTCTGTTTAGTGAGTCCTCCAGATCAGAGGCAGTAGTGATTACCAGGGATGTTCTCTGTTTAGTGAGTCCTCCAGATCCGAGGCAGAATGATGACCAGGGATGTTCTCTGTTTAGTGAGTACTCCAGATCAGAGGCAGTAGGGATGACCAGGGATGTTCTCTGTTTAGTGAGTCCTCCAGATCAGAGGCAGTAGTGATTACCAGGGATGTTCTCTGTTTAGTAAGTCCTCCAGATCAGAGGCAGTAGGGATGACCAGGGATGTTCTCTGTTTAGTGAGTCCTCCAGATCAGAGGCAAGTAGGGATGTTCTCTGTTCAGTGAGTACTCCAGATCAGAGGCAGTAGGGATGACCAGTGATGTTCTCTGTTTAGTGAGTACTCCAGATCAGAGGCAGTAGCGATGACCAGGGATGTTCTCTGTTTAGTGAGTCCTCCAGATCAGAGGCTAGTAGGGATGTTCTATGTTTAGTGAGTACTCCAGATCAGAGGCAGTAGGGATGACCAGGGATGTTCTCTGTTTAGTGAGTCCTCCAGATCAGAGGCAAGTAGGGATGTTCTCTGTTCAGTGGGTACTCCAGATCAGAGGCAGTAGGGATGACCAGTGATGTTCTCTGTTTAGTGAGTACTCCAGATCAGAGGCAGTAGGGATGACCAAAGATGTTCTCTGTTTAGTGAGTCCTCCAGATCAGATGCAGTAGCGATGACCAGGGATGTTCTCTGTTTAGTGAGTCCTCCAGATCCGAGGCAGAATGATGACCAGGGATGTTCTCTGTTTAGTGAGTCCTCCAGATCAGAGGCTAGTAGGGATGTTCTATGTTTAGTGAGTACTCCAGATCAGAGGCAGTAGGGATGACCAGGGATGTTCTCTGTTTAGTGAGTCCTCCAGATCAGAGGCAGTAGTGATGACCAGGGATGTTCTCTGTTTAGTAAGTCCTCCAGATCAGAGGCAGTAGGGATGACCAGGGATGTTCTCTGTTTAGTGAGTCCACCAGATCAGAGGCAGTAGGGATGACCAGGGATGTTCTCTGTTTAGTGAGTCCTCCAGATCAGAGGCAGTAGGGATGACCAGGGATGTTCTCTGTTTAGTGAGTCCTCCAGATCAGAGGCTGCAGTATGGATGACCAGTCCTCCAGATCAGAGGCAGTAAGGATGACCAGGGATGTTCTCTGTTTAGTGAGTCCTCCAGATCAGAGGCAGTAGAGATGACCAGGGATGTTCTCTGTTTAGTGAGTCCTCCAGATCAGAGGCTGCAGTAGGGATGACCAGGGATGTTCTCTGTTTAGTGAGTCCTCCAGATCAGAGGCAGTAAGGATGACCAGGGATGTTCTCTGTTTAGTGAGTCCTCCAGATCAGAGGCAGTAGAGATGACCAGGGATGTTCTCTGTTTAGTGAGTCCTCCAGATCAGAGGCAGTAGGGATGACCAGGGATGTTCTCTGTTTAGTGAGTCCTCCAGATCAGAGGCTGCAGTAGGAATGACCAGGCATGTTCTCTGTTTAGTGAGTCCTCCAGATCAGAGGCTAGTAGGGATGTTCTCTGTTTAGTGAGTACTCCAGATCAGAGGCAGTAGGGATGACCAGGGATGTTCTCTGTTTAGTGAGTCCTCCAGATCAGAGGCAGTAGTGATTACCAGGGATGTTCTCTGTTTAGTGAGTCCTCCAGATCCGAGGCAGAATGATGACCAGGGATGTTCTCTGTTTAGTGAGTCCTCCAGATCAGAGGATAGTAGGGATGTTCTATGTTTAGTGAGTACTCCAGATCAGAGGCAGTAGGGATGACCAGGGATGTTCTCTGTTTAGTGAGTCCTCCAGATCAGAGGCAGTAGGGATGACCAGGGTTGTTCTCTGTTTAGTGAGTCCTCCAGTTCAGAGGCAGTAGGGATGACCAGGGATGTTCTCTGTTTAGTGAGTCCTCCAGATCAGAGGCAGTAGGGATGACCAGGGATGTTCTCTGTTTAGTGAGTCCTCCAGATCAGAGGCAGTAGGGATGACCAGGGTTGTTCTCTGTTTAGTGAGTCCTCCAGTTCAGAGGCAGTAGGGATGACCAGGGATGTTCTCTGTTTAGTGAGTCCTCCAGATCAGAGGCAGTAGGGATGACCAGGGATGTTCTCTGTTTAGTGAGTCCTCCAGATCAGAGGCAGTAGGGATGACCAGGGATGTTCTCTGTTTAGTGAGTCCTCCAGTTCAGAGGCAGTAGGGATGACCAGGGATGTTCTCTGTTTAGTGAGTCCTCCAGTTCAGAGGCAGTAGGGATGACCAGGGATGTTCTCTGTTTAGTGAGTCCTCCAGATCAGAGGCAGTAGGGATGACCAGGGATGTTCTCTGTTTAGTGAGTCCTCCAGTTCAGAGGCAGTAGGGATGACCAGGGATGTTCTCTGTTTAGTGAGTCCTCCAGATCAGAGGCAGTAGGGATGACCAGGGATATTCTCTTGAGAAGTGAGTGAATTGGACCATTTTCCTGTCCTGCTAAACATGTAGTGAGAACATTTGGGTGTCAGGGAAATTGTAAAAAGTACACACTTTTCTTTTGGATTGTAGTGAAGTAAAAGTTGTCAAAAATATAAATATTAAAGTAAAGTACAGATACCCCCCCAAATAACTACTTAAGTAGTACTTTAAAGTATTTTTATTTAAGTACTTTACACCACTGATGCCAGCTATCCAGTCATGTGCCAACATTTGCTGGTAAACCTTTAGGTTAGGCTTTAGGTGCTGTTCAGTAGCCACATATATATGACTAAAAAGTGAAGAGGTTTTACAATCAAGATACAATAGCTAGATATCCGATTAGTCATAGATGTGTCGAGCTGTTTAACTAACTTAGCTAGCTGCTAAGTTACCTGAGTTAGCAAGCAGAATAATAATTTGATTTCCCCCACTGAAAGGGAGGCGGTGTCTAGCTGTTTAACTAACTTAGCTAGCTGCTAAGTTACCTGAGTTAGCAAGCAGAATAATAATGTGATTTCCCCCACTGAAAGGGAGGCGGTGTCTAGCTGTTTAACTAACTTAGCTAGCTGCTAAGTTACCTGAGTTAGCAAACAGATTAATAATGTGATTTCCCCCACTGAAAGGGAGGCGGTGTCTAGCTGTTTAACTAACTTAGCTAGCTGCTAAGTTACCTGAGTTAGCAAACAGATTAATAACAATGTGATTTCCCCCACTGAAAGGGAGGCGGTGTCTAGCTGTTTAACTAACTTAGCTAGCTGCTAAGTTACCTGAGTTAGCAAGCAGAATAATAACTTGATTTCCTCACTGAAAGGGAGGCGGTGTCTAGCTGTTTAACCTCATAGTCCGCCCCATCCCGCATGCGGTCGCGTTACTACAGCCTCAAGCTCATTACCATAACGCAACGTTAGCGATTTCTAAAAATCGCAAATGAAATGAAATAAATATGCCTGCTCTCAAGCTTATCCTTTTCTTAACAATCCTGTCGTCTCAGATTTTCAAAATATGCTTTAGAACCAGAGAAAATCAATAATTTGTGTAAGAGTGGTGATAGCTAGCTTAGCATTTAGCGTTAGCATTTAGCACGCAACATATTCACAAAAACCAGCAAAGGGATCAAATAAAATAATTTACCTTTGAAGAACTTCAGATGTTTCAATGAGGAGACTCTCAGTTACATAGCAGATGTCCAGTTTTTCCTGAAAGATTCTTGTGTAGGACACAACGTTCCGTTTGTTACTATGCATTTGGCTACCGAAACTAACCGAAAATTCAGTCACCTACACGTCAAACTTTTTCCGAATTAACTCCATAATATCGACTGAAACATGGAAAACGTTGTTTGAATCAATCCTCAAGGTGTTTTGTCATATATCTCTTCATTGAAATGCCGTCCCTGGAAGCCTGCATTCTTCTCTGATTCGGATGGAAAAATACTGGTAGCTGACTTTTGCGCACCAATTTCCACGCAGACACCGTGCGGGACACTTGGCAATTGTAGTCTCTTATGGTCAATCTTCCAATGATATGCCTACAAATACGTCACAATGCTGCAGACACCTTGGGGAAATGATAGAAAGTGTCCGTTCATTCCTGTCGCATTCACAGCCATATAAGGCGATCATGGAAAACGTAGCTTCAGAAATCCTGTTCATTTCCTGGGCGCTCAAACATCTTGGTTTTGCCTGAAGCTTTTGTTCAACGGCACTCACAGTGAAAATCTTTGCAGTTCTGGAAACGTCAGAGTGTCTTCTTTCCAAAACTATCAATTCCAAGCATAGTCGAGCATCTTTTCGTGACAAAATATTGCGCTTAAAACGGGCACGTCTTTTTATCCAAAAATGAAATAATGCCCCTAGTGGACTAACAGGTTAACTAACTTAGCTAGCTGCTAAGTTACCTGAGTTAGCAAGCAGAATAATAATTTGATTTCCCCACTGAAAGGGAGGCGGTGTCTAGCTGTTTAACTAACTTAGCTAGCTGCTAAGTTACCTGAGTTAGCAAACAGATTAATAACAATGTGATTTCCCCACTGAAAGGGAGGCGGTGTCTAGCTGTTTAACTAACTTAGCTAGCTGCTAAGTTACCTGAGTTAGCAAGCAGAATAATAATGTGATTTCCCCCACTGAAAGGGAGGCGGTGTCTAGCTGTTTAACTAACTTAGCTAGCTGCTAAGTTACCTGAGTTAGCAAACAGATTAATAATGTGATTTCCCCCACTGAAAGGGAGGCGGTGTCTAGCTGTTTAACTAACTTAGCTAGCTGCTAAGTTACCTGAGTTAGCAAGCAGAATAATAATGTGATTTCCCCCACTGAAAGGGAGGCGGTGTCTAGCTGTTTAACTAACTTAGCTAGCTGCTAAGTTACCTGAGTTAGCAAGCAGAATAATAATTTGATTTCCCCCACTGAAAGGGAGGCGAATAGACATTGTGTTCTGGTTCTTTCAGTTTTGCTTGAGAAGATATGTATTGTGTCCGCCTCCCTTTAAGTTAAAAATTTAAAAAATAAAAATAAAAATGTTTTCCTTCTTTTCAGTTTTTTTTCAGTGCACATTCATGTATTCATTACAATGATTACAGTAAGAGTATTGGTACTGTAAAACGGATTACAGTAACATGCTGTACTGTAAAGTTACAGCATTATACTTGCAGCAGAGTTGCGAGCAAATTGCTGAAATTACGTAATATAGCTGTATTTCTGTTTTGATTACAGTAGGCTCTGCTGTGAAGCAAAATAACAGTATTTAAAAGTTTGACAGTGTGAACACAATACTTCAGTAAGGGCATCCAGAGTTTACTCACACACACGCACTGCTGAGCTGGCAGAGGAGAGAGAGATGGAGGGAGAGAGGGATAAAGGGATGTAGGGAGAGATAGAAGGATAATTGGGTTGATGTGATGAAAGGAGAGAAGGAAAGAAGATAAACCTTTGTTTATTAAACACCACTGGGAGAGGGGGAGGCGAGGAGAGGGGGAGAGGAGAGATGGAGAGGAGAGGCGAGGAGAGGGGGAGAGGAGAGATGGAGAGGAGAGGCGAGGAGAGCGGGAGAGGAGAGATGGAGGAGAGGAGAGGTGGAGATGAGAGGAGAGATGGAGAGGTGGAGAGGAGAGGAGATGAGAGGAGAGAAGAGGAGAGGAGATGAGAGGAGAGGCGAGGAGAGGGGGAGAGGAGAGATGGAGAGGAGAGGAGAGGAGAGGCGAGGAGAGAGGGGGAGAGGAGAGATGGAGAGGAGAGCGGGAGAGGAGAGATGGAGGAGAGGAGATGTCGAGATGAGAGGAGAGGAGAGGGGGAGAGGAGAGGAGAGATGGAAAGGTGGAGAGGAGAGGAGAGGAGAGGAGGAGAGGAGAGATGGAGAGGTGAAGAGGAGAGGAGAGGAGAGGAGGAGAGGAGAGGAGTAGAGGAGAGATGGAGGGGTGGAGAGGAGAGGAGAGGAGGAGAGGGGGAGAGGAGAGGAGGAGAGGAAGAGGAGGAGAGGGGGAGAGGAGAGATGGAGGAGAGGAGAGGTGGAGAGGAGAGGAGAGGAGAGGTGGAGAGCAGAGGTGGAGAGGAGAGGCGAGAAGAGGGGGAGAGGAGAGATGGAGAGGTGGAGAGGAGAGGAGAGGAGAGGAGAGGTGGAGAGGAGAGGAGAGGGGGAGAGGAGAGATGGAGAGGAGAGCGGGAGAGGAGAGGCGAGGAGAGCGGGAGAGGAGAGATGGAGGAGAGGAGAGGTGGAGATGAGAGGAGAGGTGGAGATGAGAGGAGAGGAGAGGGGAGAGGAGGAGAGGAGAGATGGAGAGGTGGAGAGGAGAGGAGGAGAGGAGGAGAGATGGAGGGGTGGAGAGGAGAGGTGAAGAGGAGAGGAGGAGAGGGGGAGAGGAGAGGAGGAGAGGGGAGAGGAGAGGGAGGAGAGGGGGAGAGGAGAGGTGGAGAGGAGAGGTGGAGAGGAGAGGTGGAGAGGAGAGGCGAGGAGAGGGGGAGAGGAGAGATGGAGAGGAGGAGAGGAGAGCTGGAGAGAAGAGGAGAGGAGAGGAGAGGAGGAGAGGAGGAGAGGAGAGATGGAGGGGTGGGAGAGGAGAGGAGAGGAGAGGAGAGGAGGAGAGGGGGGGAGAGGAGAGGAGAGGAGAGGAGGAGAGATGGAGGGGTGGAGAGGAGAGGTGAAGAGGAGAGGAGGAGAGGAAGAGGAGGAGATGGGGAGAGGAGAGGAGGAGAGGGGGAGAGGAAGAGGAGGAGAGGAAGAGGAGGAGAGGGGGAGAGGAGAGGTGGAGAGGAGAGGTGGAGAGGAGAGGCGAGGCGAGGGGGAGAGGAGAGATGGAGAGGAGAGGCGCGGAGAGCGGGAGAGGAGATATGGAGGAGAGGAAATGTCGAGATGAGAGGAGAGGAGAGGGGGATGGAAAATTGAGAGAAGAGGGGAGGAGAGGAGAGGAGGAGAGGAGAGATGGAGAGGTGAAGAGGAGAGGAGAGGAGAGGTGGAGAGGAGAGGCGAGGAGAGGGGGAGAGGAGAGATGGAGAGGAGAGGCGAGGAGAGGGGGAGAGGAGAGATGGCGAGGAGAGCGGGAGAGGAGAGATGGAGGAGAGGAGAGGTGGAGATGAGAGGAGAGATGGAGAGGTGGAGAGGAGAGGAGATGAGAGGAGAGGCGAGGAGAGGGGGAGAGGAGAGATGGAGAGGAGAGGCGAGGAGAGGAGAGGAGAGGAGAGGCGAGGAGAGGGGGAGAGGAGAGATGGAGAGGAGAGGCGAGGAGAGCGGGAGAGGAGAGATGGAGGAGAGGAGATGTCGAGATGAGAGGAGAGGAGAGGGGGAGAGGAGAGGAGAGATGGAAAGGTGGAGAGGAGAGGAGAGGAGAGGAGGAGAGGAGAGGAGAGATGGAGAGGTGAAGAGGAGAGGAGAAGAGGAGGAGAGGAGAGGAGAGAGGAGGAGGAGGAGAGGAGAGGAGGAGAGGGGAGAGGAGAGGAGGAGAGGAAGAGGAGGAGAGGGGGAGAGGAGAGGGAGGAGAGGAAGAGGAGGAGAGGGGGAGAGGAGAGATGGAGGAGAGGAGAGGTGGAGGAGAGGTGAGGAGAGGAGAGGAGAGGGAGAGGTGGAGAGGAGAGGTGGAGAGAGAGGCGAGAAGAGGGGGAGAGAGGAGAGATGGAGAGGTGGGAGAGGAGAGGTGGAGATGAGAGGGAGAGGAGAGGAGAGGAGAGGTGGAGAGGAGAGGAGAGAGGAGAGAGAGGAGAGATGGAGAGGAGAGGAGAGCGGGAGAGGAGAGGGGAGGAGAGCGGGAGAGGAGAGATGGAGGAGAGGAGAGGTGGAGATGGGGAGAGGAGATAGAGGAGAGGGGGAGAGGAGAGGTGGAGAGGAGAGGTGAGAGGAGAGGCGAGGAGAGGGGAGAGGAGAGATGGAGAGGAGAGGCGAGGAGAGGAGAGGAGGAGAGGAGAGGTGGAGAGAAGAGGAGAGGAGAGGAGAGGAGGAGAGGAGGAGAGGAGAGATGGAGGGGTGGAGAGGAGAGGAGAGGAGAGGAGAGGAGAGGAGAGGAGGAGGGAGGAGAGATGGAGGGGGTGGGAGAGGAGAGGGAGAGGAGAGGAGGAGAGAGGAGGAGAGGAGAGATGGAGGGGTGGAGAGGAGAGGAGAGGAGAGGATGAGAGGAGGAGAGGAGAGGTGGAGAGGAGAGGAGAGGAGAGGGGAGGAGGGGAGAGGAGAGGAGAGGAGAGGAGAGGAGGGGAGGGGAGAGGAGAGGAGAGGTGAAGAGGAGAGGAGGAGAGGAGGAGAGGAAGAGGAGGAGATGAGGAGAGGAGGAGAGGAGGAGAGGAAGAGGAGGAGAGGGGGAGAGGAGAGGTGGAGAGGAGAGGTGGAGAGGAGAGGCGAGGCGAGGGGGAGAGGAGAGATGGAGAGGAGAGGCGAGGAGAGCGGGAGAGGAGAGATGGAGGAGAGGAAATGTCGAGATGAGAGGAGGGGAGAGGGGGAGAGGAGAGATGGAAAGGTGGAGAGGAGAGGAGAGGAGAGGAGAGGAGGAGAGGAGAGATGGAGAGGTGAAGAGGAGAGGAGAGGGAGGAGGAGAGGAGAGGAGGAGAGGAGAGATGGAGGGGTGGAGAGAGGAGAGGAGAGGAGAGGAGAGGGGGGAGAGGGAGGGGGAGAGGAGAGGAGGAGGGGGGAGAGGAGAGATGGAGGAGAGGAGAGGGGGAGAGGAGAGATGGAGGAGAGGAGAGGTGGAGAGGAGAGGAGAGGAGAGGAGAGGTGGAGAGGAGAGGAGAGGGGGAGAGGAGAGATGGAGAGGTGGAGAGGAGAGGTGGAGATGAGAGGAGAGGAGAGGAGAGGTGGAGAGGAGAGGAGAGGAGGAGAGATGGAGAGGAGAGCGGGAGAGGAGAGATGGAGGAGAGGAGAGGTGGGAGAGGAGAGGAGAGGTGGAGAGGAGAGGCGAGGAGAGGGGGAGAGGAGAGATGGAGAGGAGAGGCGAGGAGAGCGGGAGAGGAGAGATGGAGGAGAGGAGATGTCGAGATGAGAGGAGAGGGGGAGAGGAGAGATGGAAAGGTGAGGAGGAGAGGAGAGGAGAGGAGGAGAGATGGAGGGGTGGAGAGGAGAGGTGAAGAGGAGAGGAGGAGAGGAGGAGAGGAAGAGGAGGTTATGGGGAGAGGAGAGGAAGAGAGGGGGAGAGGAGGAGAGGGGGAGAGGAGAGATGGAGGAGAGGAGAGGTGGAGAGGAGAGAGGAGAGGAGAGGAGAGGAGGGGAGGAGAGGAGGAGAGGAGAGGCGAGGAGAGCGGGAGAGGAGAGATGGAGGAGAGGAGATGTCGAGATGAGAGGAGAGGAGAGGGGGAGAGGAGAGATGGAAAGGTGGAGAGGAGAGGAGAGGAGGAGAGGAGAGCTGGAGAGGTGGAGAGGAGAGGAGGAGGAGAGGAGGAGAGGAGAGATGGAGGGGTGGAGAGGAGAGGAGAGGAGAGGAGAGGAGAGGAGAGAGAGAGGAGAGGAGAGAGAGGTGAAGAGGAGAGGAGGAGAGATGGAGGGGTGAGGAGGAGAGGGGAAGAGGAGAGGAGGAGAGGAAGAGGAGGAGATGGGGAGAGGAGAGGAGGAGAGGAAGAGGAGGAGAGGAAGAGGAGGAGAGGGAGAGGAGAGGGGAGAGGAGAGGTGGAGAGGAGAGGAGGAGAGGAGGAGAGGGGGAGAGGAGGGTAGGGGGAGAGGAGAGGTGGAGAGGAGAGGCGAGGAGAGGGGGAGAGGAGAGATGGAGGAGAGGAGATGTGGAGATGAGAGGAGAGGAGAGGAGGAGAGGAGAGATGGAAAGGTGAGGAGGAGAGGAGAGCTGAGAGGTGGAGAGGAGAGGAGGAGGAGAGGAGGAGAGGAGAGATGGAGGGGTGGAGAGGAGAGGAGAGGGAGAGGAGAGGAGAGGAAGAGAGGGGGAGAGAGGAGGGGGAGAGGAGAGGTGAAGAGGAGAGGAGGTGAAGAGGAGAGGAGGAGAGGAGGAGAGGAAGAGGAGGAGATGGGGAGAGGAGAGGAGGAGAGAAGAGGAGGAGAGGGGGAGAGGAGAGGGTGGAGAGGAGAGGTGGAGAGGAGAGGCGAGGAGAGGGGAGAGGAGAGATGGAGAGGAGAGGCGAGGAGAGCGGGAGAGGAGAGATGGAGGAGAGGAGATGTCGAGATGAGAGGAGAGGAGAGGGGGAGAGGAGAGATGGAAAGGTGGAGAGGAGAGGAGAGGGAGAGGAGAGGAGAGGAGAGATGAGAGGTGGAGAGAAGAGGAGAGGAGAGAAGAGGAGAGAGGAGAGATGGAGGGGTGGGAGAGGAGAGGAGAGGAGGAGGAGAGGGAGGAGAGGAGAGAGATGGAGGGAGAGGGGGAGAGGTGAGAGAGGAGAGGAGAGGTGGAGAGGAGAGAGAGGTGGAGAGGAGGAGGTGGAGAGGAGAGGCGAGAAGAGGGGGAGAGGAGAGATGGAGAGGTGGGAGAGGAGAGGTGGAGATGAGAGGAGAGGAGAGGAGAGGAGGAGAGGAGAGGAGGAGAGGGGGAGAGGAGAGGTGGAGAGGAGAGGTGGAGAGGAGGAGAGGGGGAGAGGAGAGATGGAGAGGAGAGGCGAGGAGAGCGGGAGAGGAGAGATGGAGGAGAGGAGATGTGGAGATGAGAGGAGAGGAGAGATGGAAAGGTGGAGAGGAGAGGAGAGGAGGAGAGGAGAGCTGGAGAGGTGGAGAGGAGAGGAGAGGAGGAGGAGAGGAGAGATGAAGGGGTGGAGAGGAGAGGAGAGGAGAGGAGAGGAGAGGAGGGGAGGGGAGAGGAGAGGAGAGAGAGGAGAGGAGAGGAGAGGAGAGGAGAGGGAGGAGAGGAGAGGAGAGGAGAGGAGGAGAGATGGAGGGTTGGAGAGGAGAGGTGAAGAGGAGAGGAGGAGAGGAGGAGAGGAAGAGGAGGAGATGGGGAGACGAGAGGAGGAGAGGAAGAGGAGGAGACGGGGAGAGGAGAGGTGGAGAGGAGAGGCGGAGAGGAGAGGCGAGGAGAGGGGGAGAGGAGAGATGGAGAGGAGAGGCGAGGAGAGCGGGAGAGGAGAGATGGAGTAGAGGAGATGTCGAGATGAGAGGAGAGGGGGAGAGGAGAGATGGAAAGGTGGAGAGGAGAGGAGAGGAGAGGAGAGGAGAGGAGAGATGGAGAGGAGAGATGGAGAGGTGGGAGAGGAGAGATGGAGAGGAGGAGAGATGGAGGAGGAGAGGGGAGGAGAAGAGGAGAGGAGGAGAGGAAGAGGAGGGGGGGGGAGAGGAGAGGTGGAGAGGAGAGGAGAGGAGAGGAGAGGGAGGAGGAGAGGGGGAGAGGAGAGGTGGAGAGGAGAGGCGAGAAGAGGGGGAGAGGAGAGATGGGAGAGGAGAGGTGGAGATGAGAGGAGAGGAGAGGTGGAGAGAGGAGAGGTGGAGAGGAGAGCGAGGAGAGAGGTGAGAGGAAAGATGGAGAGGAGAGAGAGGAGAGCTGGAGAGGTGGAGAGGAGAGGCGAGAAGAGGGGGACAGGAGAGATGGGAGGGGTGGAGAGGAGAGGAGAGGAGAGGAGAGGAGAGGATGAGGTGGAGAGGAGAGGTGGAGAGGAGGAGAGGGGAGAGATGGAGGGTGAGGAGAGGAGGAGAGGAGATGGGGAAGAGGAGAGGAGGAGAGGGGAGAGGAAGGAGGATGGGGAGAGGAGAGGGGGAGAGGAGAGGAGGAGAGGGGGAGAGGGGAGAGGAGGAGAGAGAGGTGGAGGAGAGGGGGAGGGGAGAGGGGGAGAGGAGAGGTAGAGAGGAGAGGCGAGGGAGAGGGGGAGAGGAGAGATGGAGAGGAGAGGAGATGTCGAGAGAGAGGAGAGGAGAGGGTGGAGAGGAGAGATGGAAAGGTGGAGAGGAGAGAGGAGAGGAGAGGAGAGGAGATGAGAGGAGAGGAGAGATGGAGAGGTGGAGAGAGAGGAGAGGAGAGAGAGAGGGGAGAGAGAGGAGGGGTGGAGAGGGGGAGAGGAGGAGGGAGGAGAGGAAGAGGAGGAGAGGAGAGATGGAGGAGAGGAGAGGTGGAGAGAGGAGGGAGGAGAGGTGGAGAGGAGAGGTGGAGAGGAGAGGCGAGAAGAGGGGGAGAGGGAGAGATGGGAGAGGAGAGGTGGAGATGAGAGGAGAGGAGAGGAGAGGTGGAGAGGTGGAGAGGGGGGAGAGGAGAGGTGGAGAGGAGAGCGAGGAGAGGGGGAGAGGAGAGATGGAAAGGTGGAGAGAGAGGAGAGAGAGGAGGAGAGGAGAGGAGAGGAGGAGGAGAGGAGAGGGGGAGAGGAGAGAGGAAAGGTGGAGAGGAGAGGAGAGGAGGAGAGGAGAGAGAGGGGTGGAGAGGAGAGGAGGAGGAGAGAGAGGAGAGGAGAGGGGAGAGAGGAGAGGGAGAGGAGGGGGAGAGGGGGAGAGGAAGAGAGGGGGAGAGGAGGAGAGGGGGAGAGGAGAGATGGAGGAGAGGAGAGGTGGGAGATGAAGAGGAGAGGAGGAGAGGAGGGGGAGAGGAAGAGGAGGAGATGGGGGAGACGAGGGTAGAGAGGAGGGAGAGGTGGGAGAGGAGGGAGAGGAGGAGAGGAGAGGCGAGAGAGGGGGAGAGGAGAGATGAGAGGAGAGAGAGGAGAGAGAGGAGAGAGAGGAGAGAGATGGAGAGGAGAGGGGGGAGAGGAGAGGATGAGCTGGAGAGGAGAGAGAGGAGAGGAGAGGTGGAGGAGGAGAGGAGGAGAGAGGAGAGGAGGAGATGGGGAGTGGGAGAGAAGAGGAGAGGGGGAGAGGAGGAGAGGAAGAGGAGGGAGAGGGGGAGAGGAGAGAGGGGGAGAGGAGAGGTGGAGATGAGAGGGGAGAGAGGAGAGGAGGAGAGGAGAGGTGGAGAGGGAGAGGAGAGGAGAGGTGGAGAGGAGAGGAGAGGTGGAGAGGAGAGGTGGAGAGGAGAGGAGGAGAGGGGGAGAGATGGAGAGGTGGAGAGGAGAGGTGGAGATGAGAGGGAGAGGGAGAGGAGAGGGAGAGGGTGAGAGGGAGAGGAGAGAGAGAGGAGGAGAGGAGAGGGAGAGAGATGAGAGGTGGAGGAGAGGTGGAGGAGAGAGAGGAGGGGACAGGAGAGAGATGGAGAGGAGAGGAGGAGATGAGAGGGGGAGAGGAGAGGCGAGGAGAGGAGAGGAGAGGTGGAGAGGAGAGGAGGAGAGGGGGAGAGGAGAGGAGGAGGGAGGAGGGGAGAGATGGGGAGAGAGGAGGAGAGGGGGAGAGAGAGGAGTAGAGAAGAGAGGAGAGGGGAGGAGATGAGAGGAGAGGGGGAGAGGAGAGGAGGAGAGGGAAGAGGAGGAGAGGGGGAGAGGAGAGGGTGGAGAGGAGAGGAGAGATGGAGGAGGAGAGATGGCGGGAGGGTAGAGATGGAGGAGAGGAGAGGTGGAGAGGAGAGATGAGAAAGGTGGAGAGGAGAGGCGAGAAGAGGGGGACAGAGAGAGATGGAGAGATGGAGGAGAGAGGAGAGGAGGAGGAGAGGAGAGCAGAGAGAGAGAGAGGAGAGAGAGGGAGAGAGAGAGAGAGAGAGAGAGTGAGAGGAGAGAGAGGAGGAGAGGAAGAGGAGGAGAGGAGAGATGGAGGAGAGGAGAGGTGGGAGCTGAGAGGAGAGGAGAGGAGAGGTGGAGAGGAGAGGTGGAGGATGAAGAGGGGAGGAAGAGGTGGAGAGGAGAGGTGGAGAGGATGAGAGGAGAGGAGAGGAGAGGTGGAGAGGAGATTCAGGAGAGGGGGAGGGAGGAGAAGGTGAGAGGAGAGGAGGAGAGGAGAGGAGAGGAGAGAGAGGGAGGAGAGGAAGAGGAGGAGATGGGGGAGGAGGAGAGGAGGAGAGGGGGGAGAGGAGAGGAGGAGAGGAAGAGAGGAGAGGGGAGGAGAGGAGGAGAGGTGGGAGAGGAGAGGGAGAGGGAGAGGAAGAGAAGAGGGGAGAGGTTGGAGGAGAGGAAAGAGGAGAGTCGAGACTATTAGAGGAGAGGAGAGATGGAGAGGTGAGGCTAGGAGATGGGAGATGAGAGGAGAGGTGGAGAGGAGAGGCGGAGAAGATATATATGGGAGAGGTGAGAGGAGGCAGAGGAGGAGATTAGGAGAGGAAACAGGTGGAGGGAGAGAGGCATATTTAAGAGGGAGAGGAGAGGTGGAGAGGTGGAGAGGAGAGGAGAGGAGAGGAGGAGAGGAGAGGAGAGGAGAGGAGGAGAGGGGAGGAGAGGAGGAGGGGAGAGGAGAGGAGAGGCGAGGAGAGGTGGAGAGGAGAGATGGAGAGAGAGGAGGAGAGGGGAGAGGAGAGATGGGAGGAGAGGTGGAGAGGAGAGGAGAGGAGAGAGAGGAGAGGAGATGAGATGAGAGGAGAGGAGAGATGGAGAGGAGAGGTGGGAGAGGAGAGGAGAGGAGAGGAGAGGAGAGGAGATGGGAGAGGAGAGGAGAGGAGAGGAGAGGAGAGGAGGAGAGGAAAGAGAGGAGAGAGGGGGAGATGGAGGAGAGAGGAGAGGGGAGCTGAGGAGGAGAGAGGAGGGTTGGAGAGGAGAGGAGGAGAGGAGGGGAGGAGAGGAAGAGGAGGAGATGGGGAGACGAGAGGAGGAGGAAGAGGAAGAGGAGGAGAGGAGAGGAGAGGCGGAGAGGAGAGGAGAGGAGAGGGGGAGAGGAGAGATGGAGAGGAGAGGCGAGGAGAGCGGAGGGGAGATGGAGGAGGAGATGGAGATGAGAGGAGGTGGGAGAGGAGATGGAAAGGTGAGGAGGGGAGGAGAGGAGAGGAGGAGAGGAGAGGGAGAGAGAGAGAGATGTGGAGGGGTGGAGAGGTGGAGAGGAAGAGGAGGGGAGATGGGGAGAGGGAGAGAGAAGAGGGAGGAGAGGAAGAGGGAGGAGAGGGGGGAGAGGGAGAGAGGAGAGGGGGAGAGAGAGGAGATGGAGGGGGGAGAGGAGAGGTAGAGATGAGAGGCGGAGGGAGGAGGGGGAGGAGATGGGAGAGGAGAGGCGGAGAGCGGGAGAGGAGAGATAGGAGAGGTGGAGATGAGAGGAGGAGAGAGGCGAGAAGAGGGGGAGAGGAGGAGAGGAGAGGTGGAGAGGAGAGGGAGGAGGAGAGAGGAGAGGAGATGGAGGGTGGAGAGGAGAGAGAGGTGAGAGAGGAGAGGAAGAGAGGAGAGGAGAGGAGAGAGGAGAGGAGAGGAGAGGATGAGAGGAGAGGAGAGGAGAGGAGGAGGGAGAGGAGGAGAGGAGAGGAGAGGAGATGGGGAGAGGAGGGAGGAGAGGTGGAGAGGAGAGGTGGAGAGGAGGAGAGAGATGAGGAGAGGTGGGAGAGGAGAGGAGAGCGGAGAGGAGAGATGATTTAGGAGATGCGAGAGAGAGGAGAGGAGAGGGAGAAGAGATGTAGGTGGGAGAGAGGAGAGGAGAGGAGAGGAGGAGAGGAGAGGAGAGATGGAGAGAGGAAGAGGATGAGAGGTGGAGGAGAGGAGAGATGTGGAGAGGGAGAGGAGAGGAGGAGGGGGAGAGGTGGAGAGAGGAGAGGTGGAGAGAGGGGAGGTGGAGAGGAGAGATGGTAGAGGTGGAGAGAGGAGAGAAGAGAGGGGAGGAGAGGTGGGAGAGGAGGGAGGGAGATGAGAGGAGAGGAGAGGAGAGGTGGAGGGAGAGGAGGAGAGGGGGAGGAGAGGTGGAGGAGAGAGGTGGAGAGGAGAGGCGGGGGGGGGAGGAGAGATGGAGAGGTGAGGCGAGGAGGAGGAGAGATGGAGGAGAGGAGAAGAGAGAGGAGAGGAGAGGGGAGAGGAGAGATGGAGATGAGAGGAGAGGAGAGAGGAGAGGAGGTAAAGGTGGAGAGATGGAGAGGAGGAGAGGAGAGCTGGAGAGGTGGAGAGGAGAGGAGGAGGAGAGGGAGAGAGAGGGGGTGGAGAGGAGATGAGAGGAGAGACAGAGGAGAGGAGATGGAGGAGGAGAGGAGAGGAGAGGAGAGGAGAGAGAGGTGGGGTTGGAGAGGAGAGGAAGAGGAGAGGAGGAGAGGAGAGAGGAAGAGGAGGAGATGGGGAGACGAGAGGTGGAGAGGAAGAGGAGGAGACGGGGAGAGGAGAGGTGGAGGAGAGGCGGAGAGAGAGGGGAGAGGAGAGATGGAGAGGAGAGGCGAGAGAGGTGGAGAGGGGAGGTGGAGGAGAGGGGAGAGGGAGGGAAAGGTGGAGAGGAGAGGAGAGGAGAGAGATGAGAGGAGAGGAGGTGAGGGAGAGATGGAAGAGGGGGAGAAGTGGAGGAGGAGAGGAGAGATGGAGGGGAGGAGAGGAGGAGGTGGAGGGGGAGGAGAGGAGGAGAGAGAGGAGGAAAGGAAGAGAGAAGGGAGGTGGAGGGGAGGGGAGAGGAGAGGTGAGAGAGCAGAAGAGGGGAGAGGGAGAGGGGAGGTGGAGAGGAGAGGTGGAGATGAGAGAGGAGAGGTGGAGAGAGAGGGGAGGTGGAGAGGAGATGGAGAGAGAGGGGAAGGGGAAGAGAGAGAGGGAGAGGAGGATGTGGAGAGAGGAGAGGAGGGAGAGAGGAGAGGTGGGGGGGTGGGAGAGGGGGGAGAAGAGGTGGAGAGAGGAAAGGAGAGTGGAGAGGGGAGAGGAGAGGAGAGGAGAGGAGAGGAGAGAGGATGAGAGAGGAGGGTTGAGGGAGAGGTGATAAAAGAGGGGAGGAGAAGGAAGAGGAGGAGAGGGGAGTGGAGGAGAGGAGGAGACGGGAGGAGAGGGGGGAGGTGGAGAGGAGAGGGAGGGAGAGGGGGAGGAGGAGAGATGGAGAGAGAGAAGAGGAGAGATGGAGGGGATGTCGGAGAGAGAGAGGGGGAGAGGAGAGAGAAAGGAGAGGGGGAGGAGGAGAGGAGAGAGAGGAGAGAGAGGTGGAGAGGTGGAGAGAAGGGATGTGGAGGGAGGAGAGGTGGAGAAGAGAGGAGGAGGAGAGGAGAGGAGAAGAGGGGAGGAGAGAAGAGGTGGGGAGGAGTGGAGGGAGAAGAGGTGGAGAGGAGAGGAGAGGTGGGAGGAGATGCGAGGAGAGGGGGAGAGGAGAGGAGAGGTGGGGAGGAGGAGAGGAGAGGAGAGGTGGAGGAGATGGAGGAGAGGTGGAGAGAGAGAGGAGAGGAGAGGAGAGAGGAGGAGAGGTGGAGAGGAGATGGAGAGAGAGGAGTAGAGGAGAGATGAGAGTGGGGAGAGGAGAGGAGGAGGGGGAGAGTAGGAGGAGAGGAAGAGGAGGAGAGGGGGAGGAGAGGAGGAGAGGGGAGAGGAGAGAGCGAGGAGAGGAAGAGGGGAGAGGATGGAGAGTGGAGAGAGAGAGCGAGATGCTAGGACAATGAAGTGGTCTCTTAGAGGTAGAGGAGAGATCTATGTTTAAAAAAGGGAAAGATGAGAGGAGAGGAGGAGGAGATGAACAAAAATATTAACACAACGTGCAACAAATTCAACGGGGGAGAGGGGGAGAGTGGAGGAGAATGACTGGAGAGTGGATGGAGCCATGGGTCAGCTGAGACCCACTGAGAGGGAGGCCCAGCCAATCAGAATACCTTGTCTTCTCACCTCAAGGTTTTTATTACAGACAGAAATAGGAGAGGTGGAGAGGAGGTGTCCGGGATGGGGGAGAGTCTCAAAGGAGAGATCCCGAGAGGTGAAGAGGAGAGGAGAAGTGGAGGAGAGATGGAGAGGTGAGAGTGAGTTACACACACACAGTCACGGAGAGTCCAGAGGAGCCGAAGAGGAGAGGAGAGATGGAGGGGTGGAGAGGAGGAGGAGAGGAGAGGAAAGGAGAGAGGCGAGGAGACAAATGCTCTAAAAACAACGGAAGGGGCCGGGAGAGGGATGTTTCAGATTTCAGAGGATTTAATGTGGATTATGTTCAGGAGAGATGGAGAGGGAGCGGGAGGGTAGAGATGGAGGAGTGGAGAGGTGGATAGGGAAAGAGGTGGAGAGGAGAGGCGAAACAGAGAACAGATATTCAATAAGAGAGTATTACCAGAGGAGAGGATTTGAAAAAGAGGAGAGGGAAAGGGAGGATAAAAGAGGGGAGAGGAGAGGTGGAGAAGAGGAGGAGAGGAGAAGTGATGAGGAGAGGAAATATGGGGAGAAGAGAGGAGAGGGGGGAGAGGAGAGAGGAAGAGGAGGAGAGGGGGAAGAGATGGAGGAGAGGAAGGTCAGAGGAGAGGACAGGAGAGGAGAGGAGCAGAGGGAGAGGGGAGGAGAGGAGAGGTGGGAGAGGAGGAGAGGTAGAGAGGAGGTTAGGGAGAGGAGGGAGAAGGAGAGATGGAGAGGTGGAGAGGAGAGGAGAGATGAGGTAGATATGTATAGAGGAGAGGAGAGGAGAGGAAGAGGAGAGGAGATACTGATTAGAGGAGGAGAGGGAGGATGAGGTGGATAGGTGGAGAGGAGAGGTGGAGAGGAGAGGAGGTAGAGGAGAGGGGACAGGGATACTGGAGTGATGGAGGTAGATATGTATAGGGTAAGGAGACAGATGGAGAGGAGAGATATGGAGAGGAGAGGAGAGGAGGGGAGAGGAGACAGGGAGATATGAGAGGAGAGGTGGAGAGGAGAGGAGAGAGGGGAGAAGAGGAGGAGAGGAAGAGGAGAGATGGGGAGAGGAGAGGAGAGGAAGGAGGTAGAGAGGAGAGGAGAGGGGAGAGGGGGAGATGAGAGGAGAGGAATGGAGAGGGAGAGGTAGAGAGGTATAAGGGGGGAGGAAAAAGGTGGAGATGAACAAAGGGATAGAGTGATGGAGGTAGATATGAATTGGGAACGAAGAGAGAGGAGATGGGGAGATACTGGAGGAGTGGGGGAGCCAGGGAGTCAGGTATAGGGAGAGGAAGGAGAGGCCCAGGATAATGGAGTGAGAGGAGAGTAGAGATGAGAGGAGAGGTTTTTATTACAGACAGAAATAGGAGAGGTGGAGTTTCCATGGAGGGGAGAGGATGGAGAGGTGGGAGAGGAGAGGAGAGGGAGGTGAATCGGAGGGATGGGAGGGAGAGAAGAGGAGAGGAGAGGGATAGGTGGGAAGGAGACAGACAGGGATAGTCGAGGAGAGGGGAGGTAGATATGGACAGGGAGGCTAGGAAAGGGAGACTGGAGGGAGGAGGGTAGATATCACGGAGACTTCCATTTAAGGAGACGAGAGTTCAGAGTGATGGAGAGGTGGAGAAAGTAAGAACTCAAGGAGATGTAGGGTGGACGAGAGTATTACCAGAGGGAGGAGATTTGGAAAAGAGGTAAGGAAAGGAAGGGATAAGGTGGAGAGGAGAGGCGAGGAGAGGGGTAAGGAGTGTAGAGGTGGGAAGGAGAGGAGGAGATATTAAAATAAAAGGGAAGGTTAAGGATATATTAGTAGGAGGTAGATAGTATAGGGGGAAGATGGAGAGGTAGGAGACAGAGTAGAGAGGAGGAGGTAGATATGTATAGGGGGAGAGGTGGAAGAGAGACAGGGATAGAGGAGAGATGGAGGTAGATATGATGGATGGAGGGGGAAGGAGACAGAGGATTAGGAGAGTAGGAGGTAGATATGTATAGGGGGAAGGAGAGGGAGAGGATGACTGGAGAGGAGAGGAGGACAGGGAGAGGAGGAGAGGTGGAGAGGAAGAGGAGGAGAGGGTGGAGGAGGGAGATATGTATAGGGAAGGGAAGGTGGAGAGGAGAGGGGAGGAGGTGATGATGGGAGGAGGATATGAAGAGGGGGAGAAGTGGAGAGAGGGGGATACTGGAGAGAGGAGGTGGAGAGGAGAGGGAGGATAGGGGAAGGAAGACTATAGGAGAGGTGGAGAGCAGAGGAGCAGAGGAGAGGGGGAGGAGAAGAGGAGGAGGAGGTAGATAGGGGATGTATAGGGGGAGAAGGGATAAGAGAGGAGGAGGCAGAGGGGGGAGGAGAGGAGACAGGGTCAGGAGTGGGGGGAGGTAGAGAATGTGGATAGGGGGGGAGGAGGTGACTGGAGAGGTGAGGAGGATAAGGGGGAGGAGAAGGGAGGTGGAGGATATGTATAGGGGGAGGAGAGGAGGATAGGAAGAAGAGAGGAGGAGGGGAGGGAGAGGTGGAGAGCAGAGGTCAGTAGGGGAGGTAAGAGGAGGAGGAGAGATGGAGGGGATGTATAGGGGGAGAAGGAGGACAGGGATACTGAGAGGAGAGAAGAGGTGATGGAGGTGGAAGATAGGGTGTACAGGGGGGAGAGAGGAGAGGGGGAGGAGAGGAGGAGAGGTGGAGAGGAGAGGAGAGATGGAGAGGAGAGAGGAAGGAGAGGTGGAAAGATGGAGAGAGGGAGGAGAGTGCGAAAGAGTGGGCGAAAGTGAGATATGAAGATGAAGAGAGAGCGAGAGGGAAAGAGGGAGAGTGGGAGAGAGAGAGCGAGAGGGAAAGAGGGAGAGTGGGAGAGAGAGAGCGAGATGCTAGGACAATGAAGTGTGTCTCTGAGGTACTTGAGTTCTATGTTTAAAAAAAATTGTGAACAAAAATATTAACACAACGTGCAACAAATTCAACGATTTTTTCTGTGGATTTGAAATGACTGGACAGTGGTGCAGCCATGGGTCAGCTCCACCCACTGGACCCAGGCCCAGCCAATCAGAATACCTTGTCTTCCTCACCTCAAGGTTTTTATTACAGACAGAAATACTCCTCAGTTTCATCAGGTGTCCGGATGGCTGGTCTCAGACGATCCCGCAGGTGAATCGTTGGATGTGGAGGTCCTGGACTGGCGTGGTTACACACACACAGTCACGCCAGTCCAGGCCGTTTGGGCGCACTTACAAATGCTCTAAAAACAACGTCAGGGGCCGGCTTATGTTTCACGTTTCACGATTTAATGTCACGATGTTCAGGTACATGGAAGTTCTTGAAAAGTCAAAACTCAACAATATTCAATAACGATGTATTACCAGAATTTTTATTTGAAAAATAAGTAAAGGGAATATGAACTACACAATAAAGTAAGTAAGTAAACAGGAAATATTAAAAATAAAAAATATTAAATATATTAATAAAGTCAGTTCAGTACCATATTAACAATGTACTGGAGTGATGGAGGTAGATATGTATAGGGGTAAGGAGACAGGGATACTGGAGTGATGGAGGTAGATATGTATAGGGGTAAGGAGACAGGGATACTGGAGTGATGGAGGTAGATATGTATAGGGGGAAGGAGACAGGGATACTGGAGTGATGGAGGTAGATATGTATAGGGGTAAGGAGACAGGGATACTGGAGTGATGGAGGTAGATATGTATAGGGGAAGGAGACAGGGATACTGGAGTGATGGAGGTAGATATGTATAGGGGTAAGGAGACAGGGATACTGGAGTGATGGAGGTAGATATGTATAGGGTAAGGAGACAGGGATACTGGAGTGATGGAGGTAGATATGTATAGGGGTAAGGAGACAGGGATACTGGAGTGATGGAGGTAGATATGTATAGGGGAAGGAGACAGGGATACTGGAGTGATGGAGGTAGATATGGGTAAGGAGACAGGGATACTAGAGTGATGGAGTAGATATGTATAAGGGGAAGGAGACAGGGATACTGGAGTGATGGAGGTAGATATGTATAAGGGGAAGGAGACAGGGATACTGGAGTGATGGAGGTAGATATATATAGGGGAAGGTGGCTATATACAGGGTCAGTGGAGGTAGATATGTATAGGGGGAAGGTGACTATATACAGGGTCAGTAGGAGGTAGATATGTATAGGGGGAAGATGACTATATACAGAGTCAGTAGGAGGTAGATATGTATAGGGGGAAGGTGACTATATACAGGGTCAGTAGGAGGTAGATATGTATAGGGGGAAGGTGACTATATACAGAGTCAGTAGGAGGTAGATATGTATAGGGGGAAGGTGACTATATACAGAGTCAGTAGGAGGTAGATATGTATAGGGGGAAGGTGACTATATACAGGGTCAGTTGGAGGTAGATATGTATAGGGGGAAGGTGACTATATACAGGGTCAGTAGGAGGTAGATATGTATAGGGGGAAGGTGACTATATACAGGGTCAGTAGGAGGTAGATATGTATAGGGGAAGGTGACTATATACAGAGTCAGTAGGAGGTAGATATGTATAGGGGAAGGTGACTATATACAGAGTCAGTAGGAGGTAGATATGTATAGGGGAAGGTGACTATATACAGGGTCAGTTGGAGGTAGATATGTATAGGGGAAGGTGACTATATACAGGGTCAGTGGAGGTAGATATGTATAGGGGAAGGTGACTATATACAGGGTCAGTAGGAGGTAGATATGTATAGGGGAAGGTGACTATATACAGAGTCATGGAGGTAGATATGTATAGGGGAAGGTGACTATATACAGAGTCAGTAGGAGGTAGATATGTATAGGGGGAAGGTGACTATATACAGGGTCAGTAGGAGGTAGATATGTATAGGGGGAAGGTGACTATATACAGGGTCAGTAGGAGGTAGATATGTATAGGGGGAAGGTGACCATATACAGGGTCAGTAGGAGGTAGATATGTATAGGGGGAAGGTGACTATATACAGAGTCAGTAGGAGGTAGATATGTATAGGGGGAAGGTGACTATATACAGAGTCAGTAGGAGGTAGATATGTATAGGGGAAGGTGACTATATACAGGGTCAGTTGGAGGTAGATATGTATAGGGGAAGGTGACTATATACAGAGTCAGTAGGAGGTAGATATGTATAGGGGGAAGGTGACTATATACAGAGTCAGTAGGAGGTAGATATGTATAGGGGGAAGGTGACTATATACAGGGTCAGTAGGAGGTAGATATGTATAGGGGGAAGGTGACAGGGATACTGGAGTGATGGAGGTAGATATGTATAGGGGGAAGGAGACAGGGATACTGGAGTGATGGAGGTAGATATGTATAGGGGGAAGGAGACAGGGATACTGGAGTGATGGAGGTAGATATGTATAAGGGGAAGGAGACAGGGATACTGGAGTGATGGAGGTAGATATGTATAAGGGGAAGGAGACAGGGATACTGGAGTGATGGAGGTAGATATATATAGGGGGAAGGTGGCTATATACAGGGTCAGTAGGAGGTAGATATGTATAGGGGGAAGGTGACTATATACAGGGTCAGTAGGAGGTAGATATGTATAGGGGGAAGGTGACTATATACAGGGTCAGTAGGAGGTAGATATGTATAGGGGGAAGGTGACTATATACAGGGTCAGTAGGAGGTAGATATGTATAGGGGGAAGGTGACTATATACAGAGTCAGTAGGAGGTAGATATGTATAGGGGGAAGGTGACTATATACAGGGTCAGTAGGAGGTAGATATGTATAGGGGGAAGGTGACTATATACAGGGTCAGTAGGAGGTAGATATGTATAGGGGGAAGGTGACTATATACAGGGTCAGTAGGAGGTAGATATGTATAGGGGGAAGGTGACTATATACAGGGTCAGTAGGAGGTAGATATGTATAGGGGGAAGGTGACAGGGATACTGGAGTGATGGAGGTAGATATGTATAGGGGGAAGGTGACAGGGATACTGGAGTGATGGAGGTAGATATGTATAGGGGGAAGGTGACTATATACAGGGTCAGTAGGAGGTAGATATGTATAGGGGGAAGGTGACCATATACAGGGTCAGTAGGAGGTAGATATGTATAGGGGGAAGGTGACTATATACAGAGTCAGTAGGAGGTAGATATGTATAGGGGGAAGGTGACTATATACAGAGTCAGTAGGAGGTAGATATGTATAGGGGGAAGGTGACTATATACAGGGTCAGTAGGAGGTAGATATGTATAGGGGGAAGGTGACTATATACAGGGTCAGTAGGAGGTAGATATGTATAGGGGGAAGGTGACTATATACAGGGTCAGTAGGAGGTAGATATGTATAGGGGGAAGGTGACAGGGATACTGGAGTGATGGAGGTAGATATGTATAGGGGGAAGGGGACAGGGATACTGGAGTGATGGAGGTAGATATGTATAGGGGGAAGGTGACAGGGATACTGGAGTGATGGAGGTAGATATGTATAGGGGTAAGGTGACAGGGATACTGGAGTGATGGAGGTAGATATGTATAGGGGGAAGGTGACAGGGATACTGGAGTGATGGAGGTAGATATGTATAGGGGGAAGGTGACTATATACAGGGTCAGTAGGAGGTAGATATGTATAGGGGGAAGGTGACAGGGATACTGGAGTGATGGAGGTAGATATGTATAGGGGGAAGGTGACTATATACAGGGTCAGTAGGAGGTAGATATGTATAGGGGGAAGGTGACCATATACAGGGTCAGTAGGAGGTAGATATGTATAGGGGGAAGGTGACCAGGGATACTGGGTCAGTGGAGGTAGATATGTATAGGGGAAGGTGACTATATACAGAGTCAGTAGGAGGTAGATATGTATAGGGGGAAGGGGACTATATACAGGGTCAGTAGGAGGTAGATATGTATAGGGGAAGGTGACTATATACAGGGTCAGTAGGAGGTAGATATGTATAGGGGAAGGTGACAGGGATACTGGAGTGATGGAGGTAGATATGTATAGGGGAAGGAGACAGGGATACTGGAGTGATGGAGGTAGATATGTATAGGGGAAGGTGACAGGGATACTGGAGTGATGGAGGTAGATATGTATAGGGGTAAGGAGACAGGGATACTGGAGTGATGGAGGTAGATATGTATAGGGGAAGGTGACAGGGATACTGGAGTGATGGAGGTAGATATGTATAGGGGAAGGTGACAGGGATACTGGAGTGATGGAGGTAGATATGTATAGGGGAAGGAGACAGGGATACTGGAGTGATGGAGGTAGATATGTATAGGGGAAGGTGACAGGGATACTGGAGTGATGGAGGTAGATATGTATAGGGGAAGGTGACAGGGATACTGGAGTGATGGAGGTAGATATGTATAGGGGAAGGTGACAGGGATACTGGAGTGATGGAGGTAGATATGTATAGGGGAAGGTGACAGGGATACTGGAGTGATGGAGGTAGATATGTATAGGGGGGAAGGTGACAGGGATACTGGGGAAGGTGATGGAGGTAGATATGTATAAGGGGAAGGAGACAGGGATACTGGAATGATTGAGGTAGATATGTATAAGGGGAAGGAGACAGGGATACTGGAGTGATGGAGGTAGATATATATAGGGGTAAGGTGACTATATACAGGGTCAGTAGGAGGTAGATATGTATAGGGGGAAGGTGACTATATACAGGGTCAGTAGGAGGTAGATATGTATAGGGGGAAGGTGACTATATACAGGGTCAGTAGGAGGTAGATATATATAGGGGGAAGGTGACTAGGCAACAGGATATATGATAAGCAGAGCAGCAGCAGCTTGTATGTGAGTGGATGTAGACCCGCTCGCTTCTCTTAATATAGACACACTGGCTAGCTTCTCTCAATATAGACACATTGGTGTGTAGAGTCAATATAAATATATGTGCAGATTGTATGTGTGATTGAACGGATGAGTGTGTGTGTGTGTGTGTGTGTGCGTGTGTGTGTGTGCCTGTGTGTGCGTGTGTGTGTGTGTGTGCGTGTGTGTGTGTGTTGGTGTGACTGTGTGTGTGTGTGTGTGTTGGAGTGACAGTGTGTGTGTGTGTGTGTGTGTGTGTGTGTGTGTGTGTGTGTGTGTGTGTGTGTGTGTGTGTGTGTGTGTGTGTGTGTGTGTGTGTGTGTGTGTGTGTGTGTGTGTGTGTGTGTTGGAGTGACAGTGTGTGTGTGTGTGTTGGAGTGACTGTGTGTGTGTTGGAGTGACTGTGTGTGTGTTGGAGTGACTGTGTGTGTGCTGGAGTGACTGTGTGTGTGCTGGAGTGACTGTGTGTGTGTTGGAGTGACTGTGTGTGTGTTAGAGTGACTGTGTGTGTGCTGGAGTGACTGTGTGTGTTGGAGTGACTGTGTGTGTGCTGGAGTGACTGTGTGTGTGTTAGAGTGACTGTGTGTGTGCTGGAGTGACTGTGTGTGTGTTGGAGTGACTGTGTGTGTGCTGGAGTGACTGTATGTGTGTTGGAGTGACTGTGTGTGTGCTGGAGTGACTGTGTGTGTGTTAGAGTGACTGTGTGTGTGCTGGAGTGACTGTGTGTGTGCTGGAGTGACTGTGTGTGTGCTGGAGTGACTGTGTGTGTGTTAGAGTGACTGTGTGTGTGCTGGAGTGACTGTGTGTGTGTTGGAGTGACTGTGTGTGTGCTGGAGTGACTGTGTGTGTGTTAGAGTGACTGTGTGTGTGCTGGAGTGACTGTGTGTGTGTTGGAGTGACTGTGTGTGTGCTGGAGTGACTGTGTGTGTGCTGGAGTGACTGTGTGTGTGCTGGAGTGACTGTGTGTGTGTTAGAGTGACTGTGTGTGTGCTGGAGTGACTGTGTGTGTGTTGGAGTGACTGTGTGTGTGCTGGAGTGACTGTGTGTGTGTTGGAGTGACTGTGTATGTGCTGGAGTGACTGTGTGTGTGTTAGAGTGACTGTGTGTGTGCTGGAGTGACTGTGTGTGTGTGCTGGAGTGACTGTGTGTGTGCTGGAGTGACTGTGTGTGTGTTAGAGTGACTGTGTGTGTGCTGGAGTGACTGTGTGTGTGTTGGAGTGACTGTGTGTGTGCTGGAGTGACTGTGTGTGTGTTAGAGTGACTGTGTGTGTGCTGGAGTGACTGTGTGTGTGCTGGAGTGACTGTGTGTGTGCTGGAGTGACTGTGTGTGTGTTAGAGTGACTGTGTGTGTGCTGGAGTGACTGTGTGTGTGCTGGAGTGACTGTGTGTGTGCTGGAGTGACTGTGTGTGTGCTGGAGTGACTGTGTGTGTGCTGGAGTGACTGTGTGTGTGCTGGAGTGACTGTGTGTGTGTTAGAGTGACTGTGTGTGTGTTAGAGTGACTGTGTGTGTGTTAGAGTGACTGTGTGTGTGCTGGAGTGACTGTGTGTGTGCGTAGGGCCCTGTGAATGCGCATAGAGACATTGCAGAGATTGGAATAAAAGGTCAATAAAGATACAAGGTTAACTCAGACAGTCCGTGTAGCTATTTTATTAACTATTAATCAGTCGTATTGGGGGATAGAAGCTGTTCAACAGCCTGTCGGCATCAGACTTGGTGCAGCGGTACTTCTTGCCGTGTGGCAGCAGAGAGAACAGTCTCTGGTTGGGGTCTTTGACGCCTCTTTTCACGCCGCCTGGTATAAAGGTCAAGGATGGCAGGGGGCTCCGGTGATTTCGTGGGCCGTTTGCACCTCCCTCTGTATCGCATCACCTCCCTCTGTAATGTATGTGTGCATACATTCTACGTATGGGTGGTAAATATTAAATTATTTGTGAAAAGATTAAATGTAATTTTAGCTTCTAAATGAGAGAATTGTTTTCATAGGCTCACTCAGTGGCCCCGCCCCAAGAAAACATTTACATTTACATTTACATTTAAGTCATTTAGCAGACGCTCTTATCCAGAGCGACTTACAAATTGGTGCATACACCTTATGACATCCAGTGGAACAGCCACTTTACAATAGTAGATCTAAATCTTTTTAGGGGGGTGAGAAGGATTACTTACCCTATCCTAGGTATTCCTTGAAGAGGTGGGGTTTCAGGTGTCTCCGGAAGGTGGTGATTGACTCCGCTGTCCTGGCGTCGTGAGGGAGTTTGTTCCACCATTGGGGGCCAGAGCAGCGAACAGTTTTGACTGGGCTGAGCGGGAACTGTACTTCCTCAGTGGTAGGGAGGCGAGCAGGCCAGAGGTGGATGAACGCAGTGCCCTTGTTTGGGTGTAGGGCCTGATCAGAGCCTGGAGGTACTGAGGTGCCGTTCCCCTCACAGCTCCGTAGGCAAGCACCATGGTCTTGTAGCGGATGCGAGCTTCAACTGGAAGCCAGTGGAGAGAGCGGAGGAGCGGGGTGACGTGAGAGAACTTGGGAAGGTTGAACACCAGACGGGCTGCGGCGTTCTGGATGAGTTGTAGGGGTTTAATGGCACAGGCAGGGAGCCCGGCCAACAGCGAGTTGCAGTAATCAAGACGGGAGATGACAAGTGCCTGGATTAGGACCTGCGCCGCTTCCTGTGTGAGGCAGGGTCGTACTCTGCGGATGTTGTAGAGCATGAACCTACAGGAACGGGACACCGCCTTGATGTTAGTTGAGAACGACAGGGTGTTGTCCAGGATCACGCCAGGGTTCTTAGCGCTCTGGGAGGAGGACACAATGGAGTTGTCAACCGTGATGGCGAGATCATGGAACGGACAGTCCTTCCCCGGGAGGAAGAGGAGCTCCGTCTTGCTGAGGTTCAGCTTGAGGTGGTGATCCGTCATCCACACTGATATGTCTGCCAGACATGCAGAGATGCGATTCGCCACCTGGTCATCAGAAGGGGGAAAGGAGAAGATTAATTGTGTGTCGTCTGCATAGCAATGATAGGAGAGACCATGTGAGGTTATGACAGAGCCAAGTGACTTGGTGTATAGCGAGAATAAGAGAGGGCCTAGAACAGAGCCCTGGGGGACACCAGTGGTGAGAGCGCGTGGTGAGGAGACAGATTCTCGCCACGCCACCTGGTAGGAGCGACCTGTCAGGTAGGACGCAATCCAAGCGTGTTAGTTTGTGTTGTGTCAGTCTGTGTTGTGTTAGTTTGTGTTGTGTTAGTTTGTGTTGTCAGTTTGTGTTGTGTTAGTTTGTGTTGTGTCAGTCTGTGTTGTGTTAGTTTGTGTTGTGTTAGTTTGTGTTGTGTTAGTTTGTGTTGTGTTAGTCGGTGTTGTGTTAGTTTGTGTTGTGTTAGTTTGTGTTGTGTTAGTTTGTGTTGTGTTAGTCGGTGTTGTGTTAGTTTGTGTTGTGTTAGTTTGTGTTGTGTTAGTTTGTGTTAGTTTGTGTTGTGTTAGTTGTGTTAGTTTGTGTTGTGTTAGTTTGTGTTGTGTTAGTCGGTGTTGTGTTAGTCGGTGTTATGTTAGTTTGTGTTGTGTTAGTTTGTGTTGTGTTAGTCGGTGTTGTGTTAGTTTGTGTTGTGTTAGTTTGTGTTAGTTTGTGTTGTGTCAGTTTGTGTTGTTAGTTTGTGTTAGTTTGTGTTGTGTTAGTTTGTGTTGTGTTAGTTTGTGTTGTGTTAGTTTGTGTTGTGTTAGTTTGTGTTGTTTGTGTTGTGTTAGTTTGTGTTGTGTTAGTTTGTGTTGTGTTAGTTTGTGTTGTGTTAGTTTGTGTTGTGTTAGTCGGTGTTGTGTTAGTTTGTGTTGTGTTAGTTTGTGTTGTGTTAGTTTGTGTTGTGTTAGTTTGTGTTGTGTTAGTTTGTGTTGTGTTAGTTGTGTTAGTTTGTGTTGTGTTAGTTTGTGTTGTGTTAGTCGGTGTTGTGTTAGTTTGTGTTGTGTTAGTTGTGTTAGTTGTGTTGTGTCAGTTTGTGTTGTGTCAGTTTGTGTTGTGTCAGTTTGTGTTGTGTTAGTTTGTGTTGTGTTAGTTTGTGTTGTGTTAGTTTGTGTTGTGTTAGTCGGTGTTGTGTTAGTTTTTGTTGTTAGTTTGTGTTAGTTTGTGTTGTGTCAGTTTGTGTTGTTAGTTTGTGTCAGTTTGTGTTGTGTTAGTTTGTGTTGTGTCAGTTTGTGTTGTGTTAGTTTGTGTTGTTAGTTTGTGTCAGTTTGTGTTGTGTTAGTTTGTGTTGTTAGTTTGTGTCAGTTTGTGTTGTGTTAGTTTGTGTTGTGTCAGTTTGTGTTGTGTTAGTTTGTGTTGTGTCAGTTTGTGTTGTGTCAGTTTGTGTTGTGTTAGTTTGTGTTGTGTTAGTTTGTGTTGTGTTAGTTTGTGTTGTGTTAGTCGGTGTTGTGTTAGTTTGTGTTGTGTTAGTTTGTGTTGTGTTAGTTTGTGTTGTGTTAGTTTGTGTTGTGTTAGTCTGTGTTGTGTTAGTTTGTGTTGTGTTAGTTTGTGTTGTGTTAGTTTGTGTTGTTAGTTTGTGTTAGTTTGTGTTGTGTCAGTTTGTGTTGTTAGTTTGTGTTGTGTTAGTTTGTGTTGTGTTAGTCGGTGTTATGTTAGTTTGTGGTGTTGTGTTAGTTGGTGTTGTTAGTTTGTGTTGTGTTAGTTTGTGTTGTGTTAGTCGGTGTTGTGTTAGTTTGTGTTAGTTTGTGTTGTGTTAGTTTGTGTTGTGTTAGTTTGTGTTGTGTTAGTCGGTGTTATGTTAGTTTGTGTTGTGTTAGTCGGTGTTGTGTTAGTTTGTGGTGTGTTAGTTTGTGTTGTGTTAGTCGGTGTTGTGTTAGTTTGTGTTGTGTTAGTCGGTGTTATGTTAGTTTGTGGTGTTGTGTTAGTTGGTGTTGTTAGTTTGTGTTGTGTTAGTTTGTGTTGTGTTAGTCGGTGTTGTGTTAGTTTGTGTTAGTCGGTGTTATGTTAGTTTGTGTTGTGTTAGTTTGTGTTGTGTTAGTCGGTGTTGTGTTAGTTTGTGTTGTGTTAGTCGGTGTTGTGTTAGTCTGTGTTGTGTTAGTCTGTGTTTTGTTAGGTTGAAAGAGAGATGGACATTCCCCTCAGCAACAATAACTCTGAACTCCTTCATCTCTCTCCTCCGTATATTTGCATATTTCTATATTTTCTTTAATTTAACCTTTATTTAACTAGGCAAGTCAGTTAAGAACAAATTCTTATTTACAATGACGGCCTAGTGAAAGGCAAAATGCCTCCTGTGGGGACCTGGGATTAAAAATACAAAATAAATACAATATAAATAGAAATATAGGACAAAACACACATCACGACAAGAGAGACAACACAACACAACATGAAGAGAGACATAAGACAACACAACACTACATAAATGCACAGCGCATCACCGGGGGCAAACTACCTGCCCTCCAGGACACCTACACCACCCGATGTTACAGGAAGGCCATAAAGATCATCAAGGACATCAACCACCCGAGCCACTGCCTGTTCACCCCGCTATCATCCAGAAGGCGAGGTCAGTACAGGTGCATCAAAGCTGGGACCGAGAGACTGAAAAACAGCTTCTATCTCAAGGCCATCAGACTGTTAAACAGCCACCACTAACAGTGAGTGGCTGCTGCCAACACACTGTCATTGACACTGACCCAACTCCAGCCACTTTAATAATGGGAATTGATGGGAAATTATGTAAATATATCACTAGCCACTTTAAACAATGCTACCTTATATAATGTTACTTACCCTACATTATTCATCTCATATGCATACGTATATACTGTACTCTATATCATCGACTGCATCCTTATGTAATACATGTATCACTAGCCACTTTAACTAACTAACTATCTTTAACTTTAACAATTTGATTTGATTTGATTTGATTTAAAGAGACATAAGACAACACAACACTACATAAAGAGAGACCTAAGACACCAACACTACATAAAGAGAGACCTAAAGACAACAACACTACATAAAGAGAGACCTAAAGACAACACAACACTACATAAAGACAGACCTAAGACAACACAACACTACATAAAGAGAGACCTAAGACACCACAACACTACATAAAGAGAGACCTAAGACACCACAACACTACATAAAGAGAGACCTAAAGACAACACAACACTACATAAAGACAGACCTAAGACAACACAACACTACATAAAGAGAGACCTAAGACACCACAACACTACATAAAGAGAGACCTAAGACACCACAACACTACATAAAGACAGACCTAAGACAACACAACACTACATAAAGAGAGACCTAAGACAACAACACTACATAAAGAGAGACCTAAAGACAACACAACACTACATAAAGACAGACCTAAGACAACACAACACTACATAAAGAGAGACCTAAGACACCACAACACTACATAAAGACAGACCTAAGACACCACAACACTACATAAAGAGAGACCTAAGACAACACAACACTACATAAAGACAGACCTAAGACAACAACACTACATAAAGACAGACCTAAGACAACACAACACTACATAAAGACAGACCTAAGACAACACAACACTACATAAAGAGAGACCTAAGACAACACAACACTACATAAAGACAGACCTAAGACAACACAACACTACATAAAGACAGACCTGAGACAACACAACACTACATAAAGACAGACCTAAGACAACACAACACTACATAAAGACAGACCTAAGACAACACAACACTACATAAAGAGAGACCTAAGACAACACAACACTACATAAAGACAGACCTAAGACAACACAACACTACATAAAGACAGACCTAAGACAACAACACTACATAAAGACAGACCTAAGACAACACAACACTAAATAAAGACAGACCTAAGACACCACAACGCTACATAAAGAGAGACCTAAGACACCACAACACTACATAAAGAGAGACCTAAGACAACACAACACTACATAAAGAGAGACCTAAGACAACACACCACTACATAAAGACAGACCTGAGACAACACAACACTACATAAAGACAGACCTAAGACAACACAACACTACATAAAGACAGACCTGAGACAACACAACACTACATAAAGACAGACCTAAGACAACACAACACTACATAAAGACAGACCTGAGACAACACAACACTACATAAAGACAGACCTAAGACAACACAACACTACATAAAGACAGACCTAAGACAACACAACACTACATAAAGACAGACCTAAGACAACACAACACTACATAAAGACAGACCTGAGACAACACAACACTACATAAAGACAGACCTAAGACAACACAACACTACATAAAGACAGACCTAAGACAACACAACACTACATAAAGACAGACCTAAGACAACACAACACTACATAAAGACAGACCTGAGACAACACAACACTACATAAAGACAGACCTAAGACAACACAACACTACATAAAGACAGACCTAAGACAACACAACACTACATAAAGACAGACCTAAGACAACACAACACTACATAAAGACAGACCTAAGACAACACAACACTACATAAAGAGAGACAACACAACACTACATAAAGAGAGACCTAAGACAACACAACGCTACATAAAGAGAGACAACACAACACTACATAAAGAGAGACCTAAGACAACACAACACTACATAAAGACAGACCTAAGACAACAACACTACATAAAGACAGACCTAAGACAACACAACACTACATAAAGACAGACCTAAGACAACACAACACTACATAAAGACAGACCTGAGACAACACAACACCACATAAAGACAGACCTAAGACAACACAACACTACATAAAGACAGACCTAAGACAACACAACACTACATAAAGACAGACCTAAGACAACACAACACTACATAAAGACAGACCTGAGACAACACAACACTACATAAAGACAGACCTAAGATAACACAACACTACATAAAGACAGACCTAAGACAACACAACACTACATAAAGAGAGACCTAAGACAACACAACACTACATAAAGAGAGACCTAAGACAACACAACGCTACATAAAGAGAGACAACACAACACTACATAAAGAGAGACCTAAGACAACACAACGCTACATAAAGAGAGACAACACAACACTACATAAAGACAGACCTAAGACAACACAACACTACATAAAGAGAGACCTAAGACAACACAACACTACATGAAGACAGACCTAAAGACAACAACATAGCAAGGTAGCAACACATGACAACACAGCATGGTAGCAACACATGACAACACAGCATGGTAGCAACACATGACAACACAGCATGGTAGCAACACATGACAACACAGCATGGTAGCAACACATGATAACACAGCATGGTAGCAACACATGATAACACAGCATGGTAGCAACACAACAACACAGCATGGTAGCAACACATGACAACACAGCATGGTAGCAACACATGACAACACAGCATGGTAGCAACACATGATAACACAGCATGGTAGCAACACATGACAACACAGCATGGTAGCAACACATGACAACACAGCATGGTAGCAACACATGACAACACAGCATGGTAGCAACACATGACAACACAGCATGGTAGCAACACATGATAACACAGCATGGTAGCAACACATGATAACACAGCATGGTAGCAACACAACACTACATGAAGAGAGACCTAAAGACAACAACATAGCAAGGCAGCAACACATGATAACACAGCATGGTAGCAACACAACACATGATAACACAGCATGGTAGCAACACAACACTACATGAAGAGAGACCTAAAGACAACAACATAGCAAGGCAGCAACACATGACAACACAGCATGGTAGCAGCACAACACTTGATAACACAGCATGGTAGCAACACAACACTACATGAAGAGAGACCTAAAGACAACAACATAGCAAGATAGCAACACATGACAACACAGCATGGTAGCAACACATGACAACACAGCATGGTAGCAACACAACACATGATAACACAGCATGGTAGCAACACATGATAACACAGCATGGTAGCAACACATGACAACACAGCATGGTAGCAACACATGATAACACAGCATGGTAGCAACACATGATAACACAGCATGGTAGCAACACAACACTACATGAAGAGAGACCTAAAGACAACAACATAGCAAGGCAGCAACACATGATAACACAGCATGGTAGCAACACAACACATGATAACACAGCATGGTAGCAACACAACACTACATGAAGAGAGACCTAAAGACAACAACATAGCAAGGCAGCAACACATGACAACACAGCATGGTAGCAGCACAACACATGATAACACAGCATGGTAGCAACACAACACTACATGAAGAGAGACCTAAAGACAACAACATAGCAAGATAGCAACACATGACAACACAGCATGGTAGCAACACATGACAACACAGCATGGTAGCAACACAACACATGATAACACAGCATGGTAGCAACACATGATAACACAGCATGGTAGCAACACATGACAACACAGCATGGTAGCAACACATGATAACACAGCATGGTAGCAACACATGATAACACAGCATGGTAGCAACACAACACTACATGAAGAGAGACCTAAAGACAACAACATAGCAAGGCAGCAACACATGATAACACAGCATGGTAGCAACACAACACATGATAACACAGCATGGTAGCAACACAACACTACATGAAGAGAGACCTAAAGACAACAACATAGCAAGGCAGCAACACATGACAACACAGCATGGTAGCAGCACAACACATGATAACACAGCATGGTAGCAACACAACACTACATGAAGAGAGACCTAAAGACAACAACATAGCAAGATAGCAACACATGACAACACAGCATGGTAGCAACACATGACAACACAGCATGGTAGCAACACAACACATGATAACACAGCATGGTAGCAACACATGATAACACAGCATGGTAGCAACACATGACAACACAGCATGGTAGCAACACATGATAACACAGCATGGTAGCAACACATGATAACACAGCATGGTAGCAACACAACACTACATGAAGAGAGACCTAAAGACAACAACATAGCAAGGCAGCAACACATGATAACACAGCATGGTAGCAACACAACACATGATAACACAGCATGGTAGCAACACAACACTACATGAAGAGAGACCTAAAGACAACAACATAGCAAGGCAGCAACACATGACAACACAGCATGGTAGCAGCACAACACATGATAACACAGCATGGTAGCAACACAACACTACATGAAGAGAGACCTAAAGACAACAACATAGCAAGATAGCAACACATGACAACACAGCATGGTAGCAACACATGACAACACAGCATGGTAGCAACACATGACAACACAGCATGGTAGCAACACATGATAACACAGCATGGTAGCAACACAACACTACATAAAGAGAGACCTAAAGACAACAACAGAGCAAGGTAGCAACACAACATAGCAACAACATGGTAGCAACACAACATAGCAACAACATGGTAGCAACACAACATAGCAACAACATGGTAGCAACACAATATAGCAACAACATGGTAGCAACAGAACACAGCTACAACATGGTAGCAACACAACATAGCAACAACATGGTAGCAACACAACATAGCTACAACATGGTAGCAACACAACATAGCTACAACATGGTAGCAACACAACATAGCTACAACATGGTAGCAACACAACATAGCTACAACATGGTAGCAACACAACACAGCTACAACATGGTAGCAACACAACACGGTAGCAGCACAAAACATAGTACAAACATTATTGGACACAGACAACAGCATAAAGGGCAAGAAGGAAGAGACAACAATACATCATGTGAAGCAGCCACAACTGTCATGTGTCCATGACGGAGTCTTTGAATGAAGAGATGGAGATAAAACTGTCCAGTTTGAGTGTTTTGTTGCAGCTCGTTCCACAGGCTAGCTGCAGTGAACTGAAAAGAGGAGCGACCCTGGGATGTGTTTTGTTGCAGCTCGTTCCACAGGCTAGCTGCAGTGAACTGAAAAGAGGAGCGACCCTGGGATGTGTTTTGTTGCAGCTCGTTCCACAGGCTAGCTGCAGTGAACTGAAAAGAGGAGCGACCCTGGGATGTGTTTTGTTGCAGCTCGTTCCACAGGCTAGCTGCAGTGAACTGAAAAGAGGAGCGACCCTGGGATGTGTTTTGTTGCAGCTCGTTCCACAGGCTAGCTGCAGTGAACTGAAAAGAGGAGCGACCCTGGGATGTGTTTTGTTGCAGCTCGTTCCACAGGCTAGCTGCAGTGAACTGAAAAGAGGAGCGACCCTGGGATGTGTTTGTTGCAGCTCGTTCCACAGGCTAGCTGCAGTGAACTGAAAAGAGGAGCGACCCTGGGATGTGTTTTGTTGCAGCTCGTTCCACAGGCTAGCTGCAGTGAACTGAAAAGAGGAGCGACCCTGGGATGTGTTTGTTGCAGCTCGTTCCACAGGCTAGCTGCAGTGAACTGAAAAGAGGAGCGACCCTGGGATGTGTTTTGTTGCAGCTTTCCACAGGCTAGCTGCAGTGAACTGAAAAGAGGAGCGACCCTGGGATGTGTTTTGTTGCAGCTCGTTCCACAGGCTAGCTGCAGTGAACTGAAAAGAGGAGCGACCCTGGGATGTGTTTTGTTGCAGCTCGTTCCACAGGCTAGCTGCAGTGAACTGAAAAGAGGAGTGACCCTGGGATGTGTTTGTTGCAGCTCGTTCCACAGGCTAGCTGCAGAGCACTGAAAAGAGGAGCGACCCTGGGATGTGTTTGTTGCAGCTCGTTCCACAGGCTAGCTGCAGTGAACTGAAAAGAGGAGCGACCCTGGGATGTGTTTTGTTGCAGCTCGTTCCACAGGCTAGCTGCAGTGAACTGAAAAGAGGAGCGACCCTGGGATGTGTTTGTTGCAGCTCGTTCCACAGGCTAGCTGCAGTGAACTGAAAAGAGGAGTGACCCTGGGATGTGTTTTGTTGCAGCTTGTTCCACAGGCTAGCTGCAGTGAACTGAAAAGAGGAGCGACCCTGGGATGTGTTTTGTTGCAGCTCGTTCCACAGGCTAGCTGCAGTGAACTGAAAAGAGGAGCGACCCTGGGATGTGTTTTGTTGCAGCTCGTTCCACAGGCTAGCTGCAGTGAACTGAAAAGAGGAGCGACCCTGGGATGTGTTTGTTGCAGCTCGTTCCACAGGCTAGCTGCAGTGAACTGAAAAGAGGAGCGACCCTGGGATGTGTTTTGTTGCAGCTCGTTCCACAGGCTAGCTGCAGTGAACTGAAAAGAGGAGTGACCCTGGGATGTGTGTGCTTTATGGACCTTTAACAGAATGTGACTGGCAGAACGGGTTTTATAAATAAGGGTAGACCATGGTTTTATAAATAAGCATCAACCAGTGGGTCTTGCAAAGGGTATTCAGAGATGACCAGTTTACAGAGGAGTATAGAGTGCAGTGATGTGTCCTATGAGGAGCATTTGTGGCGAATCTGATATCTGTAATCTAGCATGGGTAGGATGGTCATCTGAATCAGTGTTATTTTGGCAGCTGGGATGAAAGAGGAGCGATTACGATAGAGGAAACCAAATCTAGATTTAACTTTAGCCTGCAGCTTTGATATGTGCTGAGAGACGGGCAGTGTTTATCATGACTGTATCAACTGCATATAAATGGCTGTGAGAGCTTTCTACTGCCTGAGCTATGTTGTTGATGTAAATTGAGAAGAGCATGGGACCTAGGATCGAGCCTTGGGGTACTCCCTTGGTCACAGGCAGTGGCTGAGGCAGGGTAGCCTAGTGGTTAGAGTGTTGGACTAGTAACTGAAAGGTTGCAAGTTCAAGCCCCCGAGCTGACAAGGTACAAATCTGTTGTTCTGCCCCTGAACAGGCAGTTAACCCACTGTTCCTAGGCTGTCATTGAAAATAAGAATTTGTTCTTAACTGACTTGCCTAGTAAAATAAAGGTAAAATAAATAAAATAAAAAGGCTCTCTCACTCTTTGAGAGAGGTAGTTAGCAAACCAAGCTAAAGACCCCTCAGAGACACCAATACTCCTTAGCCGGCCCACAAGAATGGAATGGTCTACCGTATCAAAAGCTTTGGCCAAGTCAATAAAAATAGCAGCACAATATTGCTTATGTTCGTTGTATGACGGAGACGCAGGTGCAGCGTGGTATGTGTACATTCTCTTTAATAAAAGAATGAAACACCAAACAAAATAACAAACAAACCGTGAAGCAATAGAGTGCTGACAGGCAACTACAACCAGAAAGTGGGAAACGAGAAACAGCTGTCTCTGATTGGGAACCATATCAGGCAAACATAGAAATACAAAAAAACAAGACATACAAAACCCTAGATATACAAATCCCTAGATATACAAATCCCTAGATATACAAATCCCTAGATATACAAAACCATAGACATACAAAACCATAGACATACAAAACCCTAGACATACAACAACCCTAGACCTACAACAACCCTAGACATACAAAACCCTAGACATACAAAACCCTAGACATACAAAACCCTAGACATACAAAACCCTAGACATACAACAACCCTAGACATACAAAACCCTAGACATACAAAACCCTAGACATACAAAACCCTAGACATACAAAACCCTAGACATACAAAACCCTAGACATACAAAACCCTAGACATACAAAACCCTAGACATACAAAACCCCTAGACATACAAAACCCTAGACATACAAAACCCTAGACCTACAAAACCCTAGACATACAAAACCCTAGACATACAAAACCCTAGACATACAAAACCCTAGATATACAAAACCCTAGACATACAAAACCATAGACATACAAAACCCCCTAGACCTACAACAACCCTAGACATACAAAACCGTAGACATACAACACTAGAGTACCCACCCTCGTCACACCCTGACCTAACCAAAAGGTATAGAAAACATAGATATCTAAGGTCAGGGCGTGACAGAGAGGTAGTTAGCAAACCAGGCCAAAGACCCCTCAGAGACACTAATACTCCTTAGCCGGCCCACAAGAATGGAATTGTCTACCGTATCAAAAGCTTTGGCCAAGCCAATACAAATAGCAGCACAACATTGCTTAGAATCAAGGGCAATGGTGACATCATTGATTAATGAATCATTGAGAACCTTTAAGGTTGCAGTGACACGTCCATAACCTGAGCGGAAACCAGATTACATACCCAAGAGAATACTATAGACATCAAGAAAACCAGTCAGTTGACAAATTTTCGACACTTTTGATAAACCGGGCAAGATAGAAATAGGCCTATAACAGTTAGGATCAGCTTGATCTCCCCTTTAAATAAAGGACAAACCATGGCTACCTTCCGTGCAATGGGAACCTCCCCAGAGAGGAGAGACAGGTTTGGCGATTATTGGGGCAGCAACCATAAGAAGAAAGGGTCTAAACTATCTGACCCAGATTTGGGGTCAAGTTTAAGGAGCTCCTTTAGCACCTCAGACTCAGTGACCGCCTGCAGGGAGAAACTATGTAGCGGGGCGAGGGGGAAAGAGGGAGGAGCCTATGGGTTGGTCTCATTAGAAAGGGTGCGAGATGAGGAAATGTTGGAAGGGCAAGGAGGCATGGTTGAGTCAAATAGGACTCCTGACTTAATGAAGTGTTGATTTAAAAAGCTCAGCCATGTGCTTCTTGTTAGTAACAACCACATGATCAACTTTAAGGGACATGGGCAGCTGTGAGGAGGAGGGTTTATTCTCCAGGTCTTTAACCGTTTTCCAGAACCTCTTGGGGTTAGACCCACAGAGAGAGAACTGCTCCTTAACGTGTAGAAATCAGTGAAGCAGATATCAGAGCACAGGTCAGAATTGGGGCTAGCAACTGTAGATGGGCCAGGGTGCACATGCACATTTCCAGATATCATCAGCAGTAATACAATCAGGGCACGGTAGAGGACAGGGAGAGCTCTGCAGTGTTGATTTATGACATCTGAATGTGCATCAGTTGGCAACAAGTTCTTATTTGATTTTTTTATCTTTATTTAACCAGGCAAGTCAGTTAAGAACAAATTCTTATTTTCAATGACGGACTAGGAACAGTGGGTTAACTGGTCTAGGAACAGTGGGTTAACTGCTTGTTCAGGGGCAGAACGACATATTGTCATATTGTCAGCTCAGGGGTTTGAACTTGCAACCTTCCGGTTACTAGTCCAACGCTCTAACCACTAGGCTACCCTGCCGCCTCTACACTCTAACCACTAGGCTACCCTGCCGCCCCTCCACTCTAACCACTAGGCTACGCTGCCGCCCCGGTTCTAGTCTGCCGTCATGTTGTACCGCAATTTCATCAGGTAACATGAACACAAAGCCGACGAGAGGTGGTTAGAATAGGATGGGAGGCCAAGAGTCTGTGTAACCAATAGAGAGTCAGAGTCCCGAGTGTGGGAACAAACAGTCTGTGTAACCAATAGAGAGTCAGAGTCCCGAGGGTGGGAACAAACAGTCTGTGTAACCAATAGAGAGTCAGAGTCCCGAGGGTGGGAACAAACAGTCTGTGTAACCAATAGAGAGTCAGAGTCCCGAGGGTGAGAACAAACAGTCTGTGTAACCAATAGAGAGTCAGAGTCCCGAGGGTGGGAACAAACAGTCTGTGTAACCAATAGAGAGTCAGAGTCCCGAGGGTGAGAACAAACAGTCTGTGTAACCAATAGAGAGTCAGAGTCCCGAGGGTGGGAACAAACAGTCTGTGTAACCAATAGAGAGTCAGAGGCCCGAGGGTGAGCACAAACAGTCTGTGTAACCAATAGAGAGTCAGAGGCCCGAGGGTGGGAACAAACTGTCTGTCCCATGGTTGGGTAAACAAGCAAGTTCGTAGTCAATAAAGCAGGAGTCATGAGGCAAAATAGCAAAATGCACAAGAAGAAAAATGGAACGACTTGGGGTTAGTCATTGTTCAGTTCAGAGTCACTCGCCCAAACAGTGCCTGTGTGCTGGAGGTGAGCAAAACCTTGGGAGAGAGGGGGGTGTCACGTTCTGACCTTTATTTCCTTTGTTTTGTATTAATTTAGTATGGTCAGGGCGTGAGTTGGGGTGGGCAGTCTATGTTTCTTGTTTCTTTGATTTTGGGTATTTCTATGTTTCGGCCTAGTATGGGTTCTCAATCAGAGGCAGGTGTCATTAGTTGTCTCTGATTGAGAATCATACTGAGGTAGCCTGGATTTCACTGTGTGTTTGTGGGTGTTTGTTTCCATGTCTGTTTATCACCACACGGTACTGTTTTGGTTTTCGTTCGTTCCACGTTTATTGTTTATTGTATCCGTTGTGTTCATGTTGAGGATTTCTTATTAAAATAACCATGGACACTTACCACACCGCATATCGGTCCTCCGATCCTTCTCGCCTCTCCTCTTCAGACGAAGAGGAGGAAAACCTTTACAGGGAGAGTGTGGTGGGTGGGGGTAACTGTACCAGACAGGGGGAGACAGGCCAGGGAGAGAGGGGAGAGTGTGGTGGGGGTAACTGTACCAGACAGGGGGAGACAGGCCAGGGAGAGAGGGGAGAGTGTGGTGGGGGTAACTGTACCAGACAGGGGGAGACAGGCCAGGGAGAGAGGGGAGAGTGTGGTGGGGGTAACTGTACCAGACAGGGGGAGACAGGCCAGGGAGAGAGGGGAGAGTGTGGTGGGGGTAACTGTACCAGACAGGGGGAGACAGGCCAGGGAGAGAGGGGAGAGTGTGGTGGGGGTAACTGACACCAGGGAGAGGGGGAGACAGGCCAGGGGGACAGACCAGGGAGAGGGGGGGGGGTAACTGTACCAGACAGGGGGAGACAGGCCAGGGAGAGAGGGGAGAGTGTGGTGGGGGTAACTGTACCAGACAGGGGGAGACAGGCCAGGGAGAGACAGGGGGAGAGTGTGGTGGGGGGTAGCTGTACCAGACAGGGGGAGACAGGCCAGCTGTACCAGACAGGGGGAGACAGGCCAGGAGAGAGGGGAGAGTGTGGTGGGGGTAGCTGTACCAGACAGGGGGAGACAGGCCAGGGAGAGAGGGGAGAGGTGGTGGGGGTAGGGGGTACCAGACAGGGGGAGACAGGCCAGGGAGAGAGGGAGAGTGTGGTGGGGGTAGCTGTACCAGACAGGGGGAGACAGGGGGAGACAGGGGAGGGAGACAGGGGAGACAGGCCAGAGAGGGGAGTGTGGTGGGGGTAGCTGTACCAGACAGGGGGAGACAGGCCAGGGCAGATGAGGAGAGGGGTGGTGGAGGTACCTGTACCAGACAGGGGGAGACAGACCAGGGCAGATGAGAACAGAGAGGGGTGGTGGAGGTACCTGTACCAGACAGGGGGAGACAGGCCAGGGCAGATGAGTGAACAGAGAGGGGTGGTGGAGGTACCTGTACCAGACAGGGGGAGACAGGCCAGGGCAGACAGTGAACAGAGAGGGGGAGTGTGGTGGAGGTACCTGTACCAGACAGGGGAGTCAGGCCAGGGCAGACAGTGAACAGAGAGGGGGGTGTTAGGTGGAGATGGTGAACAGAGAGGGGAGACAGACCAGGGCAGACAGGTGGTGGAGGGCAGATGAACAGAGAGGGGAGGGGTGAGAAAGACCAGTAACAGATCACCAGGTGGAATCCATCCGTTGAAAAATTGTGGGAGCAGCTGTTCTATGCTGTTGTTCTATGCTGACCTATGCTGTTGTTCTATGCTGTTGTTCTACGCTGTTGTTCTTAGCTGTTGTTCTATGCTGTTGTTCTATGCTGTTGTTCTATGCTGTTGTTCTATGGGCTGATGTTCTATGCTGTTGTTCTGGTGACAGCTGTTGTTCTACGCTGTTGTTCTATGCTGTTGTTCTATGCTGTTGTTCTATGCTGTTGTTCTACGCTGTTGTTCTATGCTGTTGTTCTACGCTGTTGTTCTACGCTGTTGTTCTAGCTGTTGTTCTACGCTGTTGTTCTACGCTGTTGTTCTATGCTGTTGTTCTATGCTGTTCTACGCTGCTGTTCTACGCTGCTGTTCTAGCTGTTCTACGCTGCTGTTCTAGCTGCTGTTCTAACTGCTGTTCTAGCTGCTGTTCTACGCTGCTGTTCTACGCTGCTGTTCTACGCTGCTGTTCTACGCTGCTGTTCTACGCTGCTGTTCTACGCTGCTGTTCTACGCTGCTGTTCTACGCTGCTGTTCTACGCTGCTGTTCTACGCTGCTGTTCTACGCTGTTGTTCTATGCTGTTGTTCTATGCTGTTGTTCTATGCTGTTGTTCTATGCTGTTGTTCTATGCTGTTGTTCTATGCTGTTGTTCTATGCTGTTGTTCTATGCTGTTGTTCTATGCTGTTGTTCTATGCTGTTGTTCTACGCTGCTGTTCTACGCTGCTGTTCTACGCTGCTGTTCTACGCTGCTGTTCTACGCTGTTGTTCTACGCTGTTGTTCTACGCTGTTGTTCTATGCTGTTGTTCTATGCTGTTGTTCTATGCTGTTGTTCTATGCTGTTGTTCTATGCTGTTGTTCTATGCTGTTGTTCTATGCTGTTGTTCTATGCTGTTGTTCTATGCTGTTGTTCTATGCTGTTGTTCTATGCTGTTGTTCTATGCTGTTGTTCTATGCTGTTGTTCTACGCTGCTGTTCTACGCTGCTGTTCTACGCTGTTGTTCTACGCTGTTGTTCTACGCTGTTGTTCTATGCTGCTGTTCTATGCTGCTGTTCTACGCTGCTGTTCTACGCTGTTGTTCTACGCTGTTGTTCTACGCTGTTGTTCTACGCTGCTGTTCTACGCTGCTGTTCTACGCTGCTGTTCTACGCTGTTGTTCTATGCTGTTGTTCTTCGCTGTTCTACTATGCTGTTGTTCTTCGCTGTTCTACGCTGTTGTTCTATGCTGTTGTTCTTCGCTGTTGTTCTACGCTGTTGTTCTACGCTGTTGTTCTACGCTGTTGTTCTATGCTCTTGTTCTATGCAGTTGTTCTATGCTGTTGTTCTATGCTGTTGTTCTACGCTCTTGTTCTATGCTGTTGTTGTTCGCTGTTCTACGCTGTTGTTCTATGCTGTTGTCTACGCTGTTGTCTACGCTGTTGTTCTATGCTGTTGTTCTATGCTGTTGTTCTATGCTGTTGTTCTATGCTGTTGTTCTTCGCTGTTCTACGCTGTTGTTCTACGCTGTTGTTCTACGCTGTTGTTCTACGCTGTTGTTCTATGCTGTTGTTCTATGCTGTTGTTCTATGCTGTTGTTCTTCGCTGTTGTTCTATGCTGTTTCTATGCTGTTGTTCTTCGCTATTCTACGCTGTTGTTCTATGCTGTTGTTCTATGCTCTTGTTCTATGCAGTTGTTCTATGCTGTTGTTCTATGCTCTTGTTCTATGCTCTTGTTCTATGCTCTTGTTCTATGCTCTTGTTCTATGCTCTTGTTCTATGCTGCTGTTCTATGCTGCTGTTCTATGCTGTTGTTCTATGCTGTTGTTCTATGCTGTTGTTCTATGCTGTTGTTCTAAGCTGTTGTTCTAAGCTGTTGTTCTATGCTGTTGTTCTAAGCTGTTGTTCTATGCTGTTGTTCTATGCTGTTGTTCTATGCTGTTGTTCTAAGCTGTTGTTCTATGCTGTTGTTCTATGCTGTTGTTCTTCATCACTCTTTTCTTTCCCTGACAGGAGCACAGTGACACACACACACACACACACACACACACACACACATACACACACACACAGTGCTAAAAGAGTTTTGGTAAGAGTCAGCGAGACTTGTGCACTTCACAAGCTGTGTCAGAGAGGGAGTGGGTGAGAATTGACGCGTTCGACCCTGCTGTGTGCAGAAAAGTGTTTGTGTGTTTGTGTGTGTGTGTCTGAGTGTGTGAGAGAGCATCTGCGTGTGTGTTTTAACCACAGGAGGTTAGGCATTACCATGGCAATTCAGTGGGTTGACGGTACCTCCTGTGAAAAAGTGTCTCCAGAATCTACTCGTGTTGCAGACCTCCGTCTCTTCTCATCCCCAGTGTTCCAGACCTCCGTCTCTTCTCATCCCCAGGGTTCCAGACCTCCATCTCTTCTCATCCCCAGTGTTCCAGACCTCCATCTCTTCTCATCCCCAGTGTTCCAGACCTCCTTCTCTTCTCATCCCCAGTGTTCCAGACCTACGTCTCTTCTCATCCCCAGTGTTCCAGACCTCTGTCTCTTCTCATCCCCAGTGTTCCAGACCTCTGTCTCTTCTCATCCCCAGTGTTCCAGACCTCTGTCTCTTCTCATCCCCAGTGTTCCAGACCTCTGTCTCTTCTCATCCCCAGTGTTCCAGACCTCCGTCTCTTCTCATCCCCAGTGTTCCAGACCTCCGTCTCTTCTCATCCCCAGTGTTCCAGACCTCCGTCTCTTCTCATCCCCAGTGTTCCAGACCTCCGTCTCTTCTCATCCCCAGTGTTCCAGACCTCCGTCTCTTCTCATCCCCAGTGTTCCAGACCTCCGTCCTCCATCTCTTCTCATCCCCAGTGTTCCAACCTCCTCTTCTCATCCCCAGTGTTCCAGACCTCCTTCTCTTCTCATCCCCAGTGTTCCAGACCTCCGTCCTCCGTCTCTTCTCATCCCCAGTGTTCCAGACCTCCTTCTCTTCTCATCCCCAGTGTTCCAGACCTCCGTCTCTTCTCATCCCCAGTGTTCCAGACCTCCTTCTCTTCTCATCCCCAGGGTTCCAGCCCTCCGTCCTCCGTCTCTTCTCATCCCCAGTGTTCCAGACCTCCGTCTCTTCTCATTCCCAGTGTTCCAGACCTCCGTTGTCTCTTCTCATCCCCAGTGTTCCAGACCGCCTTCTCTTCTCATCCCCAGTGTTCCAGACCTCTGTCCTCCATCTCTTCTCATTCCCAGTGTTCCAGACGTCCGTCTCTTCTCATCCCCAGTGTTCCAGACCTCCGTCCTCCGTCTCTTCTCATCCCCAGTGTTCCAGACCTCCGTCTCTTCTCATCCCCAGTGTTCCAGACCGCCTTCTCTTCTCATCCCCAGTGTTCCAGACCTCCGTCCTCCATTTCTTCTCATTCCCAGTGTTCCAGACGTCCGTCTCTTCTCATCTCCAGTGTTCCAGACCTCCGTCCTCCGTCTCTTCTCATCCCTAGTGTTCCAGACCTCCCTCCTGTCTCTTCTCATCCCCAGTGTTCCAGACCTCCGTCTCTTCTCATCCCCAGTGTTCCAGACCTCCGTCTCTTCTCATCGCCAGTGTTCCAGACCTCTGTCTCTTCTCATTCCCAGTGTTCCAGACCTCCGTCTCTTCTCATCCCCAGTGTTCCAGACCTCCGTCTCTTCTCATCCCCAGTGTTCCAGACCTCCGTCTCTTCTCATCCCCAGTGTTCCAGACCTCCGTCCTCCGTCTCTTCTCATCCCCAGTGTTCCAGACCTCCGTCCTCTTTCTCTTCTCACTCCCAGTGTTCCAGACCTCCGTCCTCTGTCACTTCTCATTCCCAGTGTTCCAGAACTCCGTCTCTTCTCACCCCCAGTGTTCCAGACCTCCGTCTCTTCTCATCCCCAGTGTTCCAGACCTCCGTCCTCTGTCTCTTCTCATCCCCAGTGTTCCAGACCTCCGTCCTCCGTCTCTTCTCATCCCCAGTGTTCCAGACGTCCGTCCTCCATCTCTTCTCATCCCCAGTGTTCCAGACCTCCGTCTCTTCTCATCCCCAGTGTTCCAGACCTCCGTACTCAGTCTCTTCTCATCCCCAGTGTTCCAGACCTCCGTCTCTTCTCATCCCCAGTGTTCCAGACCTCCGTCTCTTCTCATCCCCAGTGTTCCAGACCTCCGTCTCTTCTCATCCCCAGTGTTCCAGACCTCCGTCCTCTGTCTCTTCTCATCCCCAGTGTTCCAGACCTCCGTCCTCCGTCTCTTCTCATCCCCAGTGTTCCAGACCTCCGTCTCTTCTCATCCCCAGTGTTCCAGACCTCCGTCCTCAGTCTCTTCTCATCCCCAGTGTTCCAGACCTCCGTCTCTTCTCATCCCCAGTGTTCCAGACCTCCGTCTCTTCTCATCCCCAGTGTTCCAGACCTCCGTCCTCCGTCTCTTCTCATCCCCAGTGTTCCAGACCTCCGTCTCTTCTCATCCCCAGTGTTCCAGACCTCCGTCTCTTCTCATCCCCAGTGTTCCAGACCTCCGTCTCTTCACATCCCCAGTGTTCCAGACGTCCGTCTCTTCTCATCCCCAGTGTTCCAGACGTCTCTTCTCATCCCCAGTGTTCCAGACCTCCGTCTCTTCTCATCCCCAGTGTTCCAGATGTCCGTCCTCCGTCTCTTCTCATCCCCAGTGTTCCAGATGTCCGTCCTCCGTCTCTTCTCATCCCCAGTGTTCCAGACCTCCGTCTCTTCTCATCCCCAGTGTTCCAGACCTCCGTCTCTTCTCATCCCCAGTGTTCCAGACCTCCGTCTCTTCTCATCCCCAGTGTTCCAGACGTCCGACCTCCGTCTCTTCTCATCGCCAGTGTTCCAGACCTCCGTCTCTTCTCATCCCCAGTGTTCCAGACCTCCGTCTCTTCTCATCGCCAGTGTTCCAGACCTCCGTCTCTTCTCATCCCAGTGTTCCAGACCTCCGTCTCTTCTCATTCCCAGTGTTCCAGACGTCCGTCCTCCGTCTCTTCTCATCCCCAGTGTTCCAGACCTCAGTCTCTTCTCATCCCCAGGGTTCCAGACCTCCCTCCTCCATCTCTTCTCATCGCCAGTGTTCTAGACCTCCGTCTCTTCTCATCCCCAGGGTTCCAGACATCCGTCCTCCGTCTCTTCTCATCCCCAGTGTTCCAGACCTCCGTCTCTTCTCATTCCCAGTGTTCCAGACCTCCGTACTCCGTCTCTTCTCATCCCCAGTGTTCCAGACCGCCTTCTCTTCTCATCCCCAGTGTTCCAGACCTCCGTCCTCCATCTCTTCTCATCCCCAGTGTTCCAGACATCCGTCTCTTCTCATCCCCAGTGTTCCAGACCTCCGTCCTCCGTCTCTTCTCATCCCCAGTGTTCCAGACCTTCGTCTCTTCTCATCCCCAGTGTTCCAGACCTCCATCTCTTCTCATCCCCAGTGTTCCAGACCTCCGTCCTCATTCTCTTCTCATCCCCAGTGTTCCAGACCTCCGTCTCTTCTCATCCCCAGTGTTCCAGACCTCCGTCCTCCGTCTCTTCTCATCCCCAGTGTTCCAGACCTCCGTCTCTTCTCATCCCCAGTGTTCCAGACCTCCGTCTCTTCTCATCCCCAGTGTTCCAGACCTCCGTCCTCCGTCTCTTCTCATCCCTAGTGTTCCAGACCTCCGTCCTCTGTCTCTTCTCATCCCCAGTGTTCCAGACCTCCGTCTCTTCTCATCCCCAGTGTTCCAGACCTCCGTCTCTTCTCATCCCCAGTGTTCCAGACCTCTGTCTCTTCTCATCCCCAGTGTTCCAGACCTCTGTCTCTTCTCATCCCCAGTGTTCCAGACCTCCGTCTCTTCTCATCCCCAGTGTTCCAGACCTCTGTCTCTTCTCATCCCCAGTGTTCCAGACCTCTGTCTCTTCTCATCCCCAGTGTTCCAGACCTCCTTCTCTTCTCATCCCCAGTGTTCCAGACCTCCTTCTCTTCTCATCCCCAGTGTTCCAGACCTTCGTCTCTTCTCATCCCCAGTGTTCCAGACCTCTGTCTCTTCTCATCCCCAGTGTTCCAACCTCCTTCTCTTCTCATCCCCAGTGTTCCAGACCTCCTTCTCTTCTCATCCCCAGTGTTCCAGACCTCCCTCCTCCGTCTCTTCTCATCCCCAGTGTTCCAGACCTCCGTCCTCTGTCTCTTCTCATCCCCAGTGTTCCAACCTCCTTCTCTTCTCATCCCCAGTGTTCCAGACCTCCTTCTCTTCTCATCCCCAGTGTTCCAGACCTCCGTCTCTTCTCATCCCCAGTGTTCCAGACGTCCGTCCTCCGTCTCTTCTCATCCCCAGTGTTCCAGACCTCCGTCTCTTCTCATCCCCAGTGTTCCAGACCTCCGTCCTCCGTCTCTTCTCATCCCCAGTGTTCCAGACCTCCGTCTCTTCTCATCCCCAGTGTTCCAGACCTCCGTCTCTTCTCATCCCCAGGTTCCAGACCTCCCTCCTCCATCTCTTCTCATCGCCAGTGTTCTAGACCTCCGTCTCTTCTCATCCCCAGTGTTCCAACCTCCTTCTCTTCTCATCCCCAGTGTTCCAGACCTCCTTCTCTTCTCATCCCCAGTGTTCCAGACCTCCTTCTCTTCTCATCCCCAGTGTTCCAGACCTCCGTCTCTTCTCATCCCCAGTGTTCCAGACCTCTGTCCTCCGTCTCTTCTCATCCCTAGTGTTCCAGGCCTTCTGTCCTCCGTCTCTTCTCATCCCCAGTGTTCCAGACCTCCGTCCTCCGTCTCTTCTCATCTCCATGTTCCAGACCTCCGTCTCTTCTCATCCCCAGGGTTCCAGACCTCCGTCCTCCGTCTCTTCTCATCCCCAGGGTTCCAGACCTCCGTCCTCCGTCTCTTCTCATCCCCAGTGTTCCAGACCTTCGTCTCTTCTCATCCCCAGTGTTCCAACCTCCTTCTCTTCTCATCCCCAGTGTTCCAGACCTCCGTCCTCTTTCTCTTCTCATTCCCAGTGTTCCAGACCTCCGTCCTCTGTCACTTCTCATTCCCAGTGTTCCAGAACTCCGTCTCTTCTCACCCCCAGTGGTCCAGACCTCCGTCTCTTCTCATCCCCAGTGTTCCAGACCTCCGTCCTCTGTCTCTTCTCATCCCCAGTGTTCCAGACCGCCTTCTCTTCTCATCCCCAGTGTTCCAGACCTCCGTCCTCCATTTCTTCTCATTCCCAGTGTTCCAGACGTCCGTCTCTTCTCATCTCCAGTGTTCCAGACCTCCGTCCTCCGTCTCTTCTCATCCCTAGTGTTCCAGACCTCCCTCCTCTGTCTCTTCTCATCCCCAGTGTTCCAGACCTCCGTCTCTTCTCATCCCCAGTGTTCCAGACCCCGTCTCTTCTCATCGCCAGTGTTCCAGACCTCTGTCTCTTCTCATCCCCAGTGTTCCAGACCTCCGTCTCTTCTCATCGCCAGTGTTCCAGACCTCCGTCTCTTCTCATCCCCAGTGTTCCAGACCTCCGTCTCTTCTCATCGCCAGTGTTCCAGACCTCCGTCTCTTCTCATCCCCAGTGTTTCAGACGTCCGTCCTCCGTCTCTTCTCACCCCAGTGTTCCAGACGTCCGTCATCCGTCTCTTCTCATCCCCAGTGTTCCAGACCTCCGTCATCCGTCTCTTCTCATCCCCAGTGTTCCAGACCTCCGTCATCCGTCTCTTCTCATCCCCAGTGTTCCAGACCTCCGTCCTCCGTCTCTTCTGATCCCCAGTGTTCCAGACCTCCGTCATCCGTCTCTTCTCATCCCCAGTGTTCCAGACCTCCGTCATCCGTCTCTTCTCATCCCCAGGGTTCCAGACCTCCGTCCTCCGTCTCTTCTCATCCCCAGTGTTCCAGACCTTCGTCTCTTCTCATCCCCAGTGTTCCAACCTCCTTCTCTTCTCATCCCCAGTGTTCCAGACGTCCGTCCTCCGTCTCTTCTCATCCCCAGTGTTCCAGACCTCCGTCTCTTCTCATTCCCAGTGTTCCAGACCTCCGTCCTCCGTCTCTTCTCATCCCCAGTGTTCCAGACCTCCGTCTCTTCTCATCCCCAGTGTTCCAGACCTCCGTCTCTTCTCATCCCCAGTGTTCCAGACCTCCGTCCTCCATCTCTTCTCATCCCCAGTGTTCCAGACCTCCTTCTCTTCTCATCCCCAGTGTTCCAACCTCCTTCTCTTCTCATCCCCAGTGTTCCAGACCTCCGTCCTCTGTCTCTTCTCATTCCCAGTGTTCCAGACCTCCGTCCTCCGTCTCTTCTCATCCCCAGTGTTCCAGACCTCCGTCTCTTCTCATCCCCAGTGTTCCAGACCTCCGTCTCTTCTCATCCCCAGTGTTCCAACCTCCTTCTCTTCTCATCCCCAGTGTTCCAGACCTCCGTCCTCTGTCTCTTCTCATTCCCAGTGTTCCAGACCTCCGTCCTCCGTCTCTTCTCATCCCCAGTGTTCCAGACCTCCGTCTCTTCTCATCCCCAGTGTTCCAGACCTCCGTCCTCCGTCTCTTCTCATCCCCAGTGTTCCAGACCTCCGTCTCTTCTCATCCCCAGTGTTCCAGACCTCCGTCCTCCGTCTCTTCTCATCCCCAGTGTTCCAGACCTCCGTCCTCCGTCTCTTCTCATCCCCAGTGTTCCAGACCTCCGTCCTCCGTCTCTTCTCATCCCCAGTGTTCCAGACCTCCGTCCTCCATCTCTTCTCATCCCCAGTGTTCCAGACCTCCGTCCTCCGTCTCTTCTCATCCCCAGTGTTCCAGACCTCCGTCCTCCGTCTCTTCTCATCCCCAGTGTTCCAGACCTCCGTCCTCCGTCTCTTCTCATCTCCATGTTCCAGACCTCCGTCTCTTCTCATCCCCAGTGTTCCAGACCTCCGTCCTCCGTCTCTTCTCATCGCCAGTGTTCCAGACCTCCGTCCTCCGTCTCTTCTCATCCCCAGTGTTCCAGACCTCCCTCCTCCGTCTCTTCTGATCCCCAGTGTTCCAGACCTCCGTCATCCGTCTCTTCTCATCCCCAGTGTTCCAGACCTCCCTCCTCCGTCTCTTCTGATCCCCAGTGTTCCAGACCTCCGTCATCCGTCTCTTCTCATCCCCAGTGTTCCAGACCTCCGTCATCCGTCTCTTCTCATCCCCAGTGTTCCAGACCTCCGTCCTCCGTCTCTTCTCATCCCCAGTGTTCCAGACCTCTGTCATCCGTCTCTTCTCATCCCCAGTGTTCCAGACCTCCGTCCTCCGTCTCTTCTGATCCCCAGTGTTCCAGACCTCTGTCATCCTTCTCTTCTCATCCCCAGTGTTCCAGACCTCCGTCCTCTGTCTCTTCTCATCCCCAGTGTTCCAGACCTCCTCCTCCGTCTCTTCTCATCCCCAGTGTTCCAGACCTCCGTCATCCGTCTCTTCTCATCCCCAGTGTTCCAGACCTCCCTCCTCCGTCTCTTCTCATCCCCAGTGTTCCAGACCTCCGTCTCTTCTCATTCCCAGTGTTCCAGACCTCCGTCCTCCGTCTCTTCTCATCCCCAGTGTTCCAGACCTCCGTCTCTTCTCATCCCCAGTGTTCCAACCTCCTTCTCTTCTCATCCCCAGTGTTCCAGACGTCCGTCCTCCGTCTCTTCTCATCCCCAGTGTTCCAGACCTCCGTCTCTTCTCATCCCCAGTGTTCCAGACCTCCGTCTCTTCTCATCCCCAGTGTTCCAACCTCCTTCTCTTCTCATCCCCAGTGTTCCAGACGTCCGTCCTCCGTCTCTTCTCATCCCCAGTGTTCCAGACCTCCGTCTCTTCTCATTCCCAGTGTTCCAGACCTCCGTCCTCCGTCTCTTCTCATCCCCAGTGTTCCAACCTCCTTCTCTTCTCATCCCCAGTGTTCCAGACGTCCGTCCTCCGTCTCTTCTCATCCCCAGTGTTCCAGACGTCCGTCCTCCGTCTCTTCTCATCCCCAGTGTTCCAACCTCCTTCTCTTCTCATCCCCAGTGTTCCAGACCTCCGTCCTCTGTCTCTTCTCATTCCCAGTGTTCCAGACCTCCGTCCTCTGTCTCTTCTCATTCCCAGTGTTCCAGACCTCCGTCTCTTCTCATCCCCAGTGTTCCAGACCTCCGTCTCTTCTCATCCCCAGTGTTCCAGACCTCCGTCTCTTCTCATCCCCAGTGTTCCAACCTCCTTCTCTTCTCATCCCCAGTGTTCCAGACCTCCGTCCTCCGTCTCTTCTCATTCCCAGTGTTCCAGACCTCCGTCCTCCGTCTCTTCTCATCCCCAGTGTTCCAGACCTCCGTCTCTTCTCATCCCCAGTGTTCCAACCTCCGTCTCTTCTCATCCCCAGTGTTCCAGACCTCCGTCCTCTTTCTCTTCTCATCCCCAGTGTTCCAGACCTCTGTCCTCCATCTCTTCTCATCCCCAGTGTTCCAGACCTCCGTCCTCCGTCTCTTCTCATCTCCATGTTCCAGACCTCCGTCTCTTCTCATCGCCAGTGTTCCAGACCTCCGTCCTCCGTCTCTTCTCATCCCCAGTGTTCCAGACCTCCGTCTCTTCTCATCCCCAGTGTTCCAGACCTCCGTCCTCCGTCTCTTCTCATCCCCAGTGTTCCAGACCTCCGTCCTCCGTCTCTTCTCATCCCCAGTGTTCCAGACCTCCGTCCTCCGTCTCTTCTCATCCCCAGTGTTCCAGACCTCCGTCCTCCGTCTCTTCTCATCCCCAGTGTTCCAGACCTCCGTCCTCCGTCTCTTCTCATCCCCAGTGTTCCAGACCTCCGTCCTCCGTCTCTTCTCATCCCCAGTGTTCCAGACCTCCGTCCTCCGTCTCTTCTCATCTCCATGTTCCAGACCTCCGTCTCTTCTCATCCCCAGTGTTCCAGACCTCCGTCCTCCGTCTCTTCTCATCCCCAGTGTTCCAGACCTCCGTCCTCCGTCTCTTCTCATCCCCAGTGTTCCAGACCTCCGTCCTCCGTCTCTTCTCATCCCCAGTGTTCCAGACCTCCGTCCTCCGTCTCTTCTCATCCCCAGTGTTCCAGACCTCCGTCTCTTCTCATCCCCAGTGTTCCAGACCTCCGTCCTCCGTCTCTTCTCATCTCCATGTTCCAGACCTCCGTCTCTTCTCATCCCCAGTGTTCCAGACCTCCGTCCTCCGTCTCTTCTCATCCCCAGTGTTCCAGACCTCCGTCTCTTCTCATCCCCAGTGTTCCAGACCTCCGTCTCTTCTCATCCCCAGTGTTCCAGACCTCCGTCCTCCGTCTCTTCTCATCCCCAGTGTTCCAGACCTCCGTCCTCCGTCTCTTCTCATCTCCATGTTCCAGACCTCCGTCTCTTCTCATCCCCAGTGTTCCAGACCTCCGTCCTCCGTCTCTTCTCATCTCCATGTTCCAGACCTCCGTCTCTTCTCATCCCCAGTGTTCCAGACCTCCGTCTCTTCTCATCCCCAGTGTTCCAGACCTCTGTCTCTTCTCATTCCCAGGGTTCCAGACCTCCGTCCTCCGTCTCTTCTCATCTCCATGTTCCAGACCTCTGTCTCTTCTCATCTCCATGTTTCAGACCTCTGTCTCTTCTCATCCCTTTATTTCATCCCATTATTGTTTTAGATATCTTCCGCTTTATCTCAGGAAGTAAAAATAAAATGTGTGTGGTGTTACGATGTGGTGTTATGATGTGGTGTGTGTGTGTGTGGCGTTGTGGTGTGTGTGTGTGTGTGTGGCGTTGTGGTGAGTGTGTCTGTGTGTGGTGTTATGATGTGGTGTGTGTGTGTGTATGTGTGTGTGAGAGAAGGAAAGTGACCAGTGGACATGGACACAGGAGGAAGACAAGGTGGAAAAGAAAAGCAGTTTGTTTAACGGGTCACGTTCATCCTAGTGAGGAGTCCAACGCGCAGCCTGGTGTTACATACTTTTAATGTAAGTCGAATGAACACGAAGTACACTAAACAAACAAACAAAATAACAAAACGAACGTGACCGCTATTAACAAACATGCAACATCACATAGACATACAAAAACCCTACACAGGACAAAAACAAAACAAACCATCCCTTGTCACACCCTGACCTAACCAAAATAATAAAGAAAACAAAGATTACTAGACACACACACACACACACACACACACACACACACACACACACACACACACACACACATAAAGAGGACAGGATTTGTTTTTTACCTGGTTACATTGAACAATACAGCAGCTTTTCAGACTTTGTTATTTCTGTATGAACAAATAATCAACAAATAAGTTTTTATTATTTGTGTTTTTTTTTTGTTTTGCTCGTCTTACGAGTATTTAGTCCAACCAGAACACACATGCTGGAACCAATCAGAACCAACGTACATCCTACAACAACCCAAAAATATATTCAACTCAACATGCTACTATTTTCATAGATTATACTGAGTTACATTTCATATAACGACTTGAATCAATTTAAATAAATCCAATTAAATAATCTATGGATTTCACACGACTGGGATAGATGGGGGGGTAGATGGGGTCTGTGGGGGGACTCTGCAGCAGGAGAGAGAGGGGGTAGATGGGGTCTGTGGGGGACTCTGCAGCAGGAGAGAGAGGGGGTAGATGGGGTCTGTGGGGGAACTCTGCAGCAGGAGAGAGAGGGGGTAGATGGGGTCTGTGGGGGGACTCTGCAGCAGGAGAGAGGGGGGTAGATGGGGTCTGTGGGGGAACTCTGCAGCAGGAGAGAGAGGGGGTAGATGGGGACAGTTTGATGCAAGGCACAGATTCCTTTAAAAAATAAAAAGAGTGCATCAGAAAACAGTCAGTGTGACCAACAACTCATCACATCATTAGTCCTCATCATCACAAATACCTTAAACAAAAGTTTCATCAGCTGTCCGGATGGCTGGTCTCAGACCATCCCACAGTTTCATCAGCTGTCCGGATGGCTGGTCTCAGACCATCCCACAGTTTCATCAGCTGTCCGGATGGCTGGTCTCAGACCATCCCACAGTTTCATCAGCTGTCCGGATGGCTGGTCTCAGACCATCCCACAGTTTCATCAGCTGTCCGGATGGCTGGTCTCAGACCATCCCACAGTTTCATCAGCTGTCCGGATGGCTGGTCTCAGACCATCCCACAGTTTCATCAGCTGTCCGGATGGCTGGTCTCAGACAAACCCACAGTTTCATCAGCTGTCCGGATGGCTGGTCTCAGACCATCCCACAGTTTCATCAGCTGTCCGGATGGCTGGTCTCAGACAACCATCCCACAGTTTCATCAGCTGTCCGGATGGCTGGTCTCAGACCATCCACAGTTTCATCAGCTGTCCGGATGGCTGGTCTCAGACCATCCCACAGTTTCATCAGCTGTCCGGATGGCTGGTCTCAGACCATCCCACAGTTTCATCAGCTGTCCGGATGGCTGGTCTCAGACCATCCCACAGTTTCATCAGCTGTCCGGATGGCTGGTCTCAGACCATCCCACAGTTTCATCAGCTGTCCGGATGGCTGGTCTCAGACAATCCCACAGTTTCATCAGCTGTCCGGATGGCTGGTCTCAGACCATCCCACAGTTTCATCAGCTGTCCGGATGGCTGGTCTCAGACCATCCCACAGTTTCATCAGCTGTCCGGATGGCTGGTCTCAGACCCCAATGTGTGAACATTCAATTCTCTGTTGTTGTGAGGCAGGTTGGATGTACTGACAAATTCTCTAGTACGACTTTGGAGGCAGTCTTTGATATAGAAATGTATATTCAATTCTCTGACCACAACTCTGGTGCACATTGCTGCAGTCAGCATGCCAATTGAAAACTGCCTCAAAATTTGAGACATCTGTGGCATTGTGTTGTGTGACAAAATGTCACATTTTAGAGTGGCCTTTCATTGTCCCCAGCACAAGGTGCACCTGTGTAATATTCATGTGGTTTATTCAGCTTCTTGATATGACACACCTTTCAGATGGATGGATTATCTTGGCAAAGGAGAAATACTCACTAACAGGGATGTTCTCATTTCTGCACAACATATCATTTTAGAGAAATAAGCTTTTAGTGTTTGATAAACATTTCTGGGATCTTTTATTTCAGCTCATGGAACATAGTACCAACACTTAACATGTTGTTTTTATATTTTTGTTTGGTGCAGAACAGTCCAATCAGAACATCACACATCCTAGAACAGTCCAATCAGAGCACCACACATCCTAGAACAGTCCAATCAGAGCACCACACATTCTAGGACAGTCCAATCAGAGCATCACACATTTAGGAACAGTCCAGTCAGAACATCACACATTCTAGAACAGTCCAATCAGAACACTACGCTCCTGCTTCTGTGTACATTCCTACCAAACCTTGGCTCAGCTGAAAGTTTGAGTTTTAATAGCTTCTTAGAAGCCCCTCCACCTCTTGGCTGGGATTCTCCCCTCATCTCTCTTTCAACCTTTCTCCCCTTCTTTCTCTCTCCCTTTAGCTCATTCTCTCTCTCTCTCCCTCCATCCCTTCCCCCTTGCTCCCTCCCTCATTCACCTCTCTCACACTTTCTCGATCTCACTCTCCCATCTCCCACCTCTTTCTCTACATCTCTCTCCCATCTCCCCCCTTTCTCTATCTCTCTCTCATCCCATCTCCCACCTCTCTCTATCTCTCTCTCCCATCTCGCACTTCTTTCTCTCTCTTTCTCTCGCTCATTTCCTCTCCCCTTTATTCATCCTTCACTTTCTCTTTCTCCCTCTGTATGAATGCTGTTAACTAAAAGATGCTTCCATCTACAGAAGGAGAGAAACAGAGAGAAAGAGAGGTGGAGAGAAACAGAGAGAAAGAGAGGGGAGAGAGGTAGAGGGAGAAACAGAGGGGAGAGAGAGAGAGAGGGAGGGAGAGAGAGAGAGAGAGAGGGAGAGAGGGAGAGAGAGAGAGGGAGAGAGAGGAAAGAGAGAGAGAGGGAGAGAGAGAGAGAGAGAGAGGAGAGAGAGGTAGAGAGAGAGAGAGGGAGAGGAGAGAGAGTAGAGAGAGAGAGCGGGAGAGAGGAGAGAGAGAGAGAGAGGGAGAGAGAGGGGAGAGAGAGGTAGAGAGAGAGAGAAATGGAGAGAGAGAGCTTTTGGAGAGGATGCATAGTTAGTTAGACTCCCCGTATGTACTGGATTTGGTTCTCCACCGAGGAGAGGAGGAGAGGAGAGGAGAGGAGCAGCAGAGTGGAGTGGAGAGGAGAGGAGAGGAGCAGCAGAGTGGAGTGGAGAGGAGAGGAGCAGCAGAGTGGGGAGAGGAGAGGAGAGGAGAGGAGAGGAGAGGAGAGGAGGGCAGCAGAGTGGAGAGGAGGGAGAGGAGTGGAGAGGAGAGGAGAGGAGAGGAGAGGAGCAGCAGAGTGGAGAGGAGAGGAGAGGAGAGGAGAGGAGGAGGAGGAGAGGAGCAGAGAGGAGAGGAGCAGAGAGGAGAGGAGCAGAGAGGAGAGGAGCAGAGAGGAGAGGAGCAGAGAGGAGCGGAGAGGAGCGGGAGAGGAGAGGAGGAGCAGAGAGGAGAGGAGCAGAGAGGAGAGGAGAGGGAGCAGAGAGGAGCGGAGAGGGAGAGGAGCGGAGAGGAGAGGAGTGGAGAGGAGCAGAGAGGGAGCAGAGAGTGGAGAGGAGAGCAGAGAGGAGCGGAGAGGAGTGGAGAGGGAGCAGAGAGGAGCGGAGAGGGAGAGGAGCAGAGAGGAGCGGAGAGGAGAGGAGCAGAGAGGAGAGGAGCAGAGAGGAGCGGAGAGGAGCAGAGAGGAGCGGAGAGGAGCAGAGAGGAGTGGAGAGGAGCAGAGAGGAGCAGAGTGGAAAGGATCAGAGATGAGAGGAGAGGAGCAGAGAGGAGCAGAGTGGAAAGGATCAGAGATGAGAGGAGAGGAGCAGAGAGGAGCAGAGTGGAAAGGATCAGAGATGAGAGGAGAGGAGCAGAGAGGAGCAGAGTGGAAAGGATCAGAGATGAGAGGAGAGGAGCAGAGAGGAGCAGAGATGAGAGGAGAGGAGCAGAGAGGAGCGGAGTGGAGAATAGAGGGAGCAGAGCAGAGAGGAGGATCAGAGCAGAGAGGAGCAGAGCAGAGAGGAGCAGAGATGAGAGGAGCAGAGATGAGAGGAGAGGGAGGATGAGAGGGAGCAGAGAGGAGCAGAGAGGAGAGGAGCGGAGAGGAGCGGAGAGAGGAGAGGAGTAGAGAGGAGCAGAGAGGAGCAGAGATGAGAGGAGAGGAGCAGAGAGGAGCAGAGCAGAGAGGAGAGAGAGGAGGAGAGCAGAGATGAGAGGAGAGGAGTAGAGAGGAGCAGAGAGGAGAGGAGAGGGAGAGGAGATGAGAGGAGTAGAGAGGAGCAGAGAGGAGCAGAGAGGATCAGAGATGAGGAGGAGGAGGAGCGGAGAGGAGCAGAGATGAGTGGATCAGAGATGACAGGAGAGTACAGGAGAGTACAGGAGAGTTTGAGAGGAGAGGACACTATGGTTTCATAATTGACAGGAGAGTACACTATGGTTTCATAATTGACAGAAGAGTACACTATGGTTTCATAATTGACAGGAGAGGACACTATGGTTTCATAATTGACAGGAGAGGACACTATGGTTTCATAATTGAGAGGAGAGGACACTATGGTTTCATAATTGACAGGAGAGGACACTATGGTTTCATAATTGAGAGGAGAGGACACTATGGTTTCATAATTGACAGGAGAGGACACTATGGTTTCATAATTGACAGGAGAGGACACTATGGTTTCATAATTGACAGGAGAGTACACTATGGTTTCATAATTGACAGGAGAGGACACTATGGTTTCATAATTGACAGGAGAGGACACTATGGTTTCATAATTGACAGGAGAGTACACTATGGTTTCATAATTGACAGGAGAGTACACTATGGTTTCATAATTGACAGGAGAGTACACAATGGTTTCATAATTGACAGGAGAGGACACTATGGTTTCATAATTGACAGGAGAGGACACTATCAAATCAAATCAAATCAAATGTATTTATATAGCCCTTCGTACATCAGCTGATATCTCAAAGTGCTGTACAGAAACCCAGCCTAAAACCCCAAACAGCAAACAATGCAGGTGTCAAAGCACGGTGGCTAGGAAAACTCCCTAGAAAGGCCAAAACCTAGGAAGAAACCTAGAGAGGAACCGGGCTATGTGGGTGGCCAGTCCTCTTCTGGCTGTGCCGGGTAGAGATTATAACAGAACATGACCAAGATGTTCAAATGTTCATAAATGACCAGCATGGTCGAATAATAATAAGGCAGAACAGTTGAAACTGGAGCAGCAGCACAGTCAGGTGGACTGGGGACAGCAAGGAGCCTTCATGTCAGGTAGTCCTGGGGCACGGTCCTAGGGCTCAGGTCAGTTGAAACTGGAGCAGGAGCATGGCCAGGTGGACTGGGGACAGCAAGGAGTCCTCATGTCAGGTAGTCCTGGGACATGGTCCTAGGGCTCAGGTCCTCCGAGAGAGAGAAAGAAAGAGAGAAGGAGAGAATTAGAGAACGCACACTTAGATTCACACAGGACACCGAATAGGACAGGAGAAGTACTCCAGATATAACAAACTGACCCTAGCCCCCGACACATAAACTACTGCAGCATAAATACTGGAGGCTGAGACAGGAGGGGTCAGGAGACACTGTGGCCCCATCCGAGGACACTATGGTTTCATAATTGACAGGAGAGTACACTATGGTTTCGTAATTGACAGGAGAGTACACTATGGTTTCATAATTGAGAGGAGAGTACACTATGGTTTCATAATTGACAGGAGAGGACACTATGGTTTCATAATTGACAGGAGAGGACACTATGGTTTCATAATTGACAGGAGAGGACACTATGGTTTCATAATTGACAGGAGAGGACACTATGGTTTCATAATTGACAGGAGAGGACACTATGGTTTCATAATTGACAGGAGAGGACACTATGGTTTCATAATTGACAGGAGAGGACACTATGGTTTCATAATTGAGAGGAGAGGACACTATGGTTTCATAATTGACAGGAGAGGACACTATGGTTTCATAATTGACAGGAGAGGACACTATGGTTTCATAATTGACAGGAGAGGACACTATGGTTTCATAATTGAGAGGAGAGGACACTATGGTTTAATAATTGACAGGAGAGGACACTATGGTTTCATAATTGACAGGAGAGGACACTATGGTTTCATAATTGACAGGAGAGGACACTATGGTTTCATAATTGACAGGAGAGGACACTATGGTTTCATAATTGACAGGAGAGGACACTATGGTTTCATAATTGACAGGAGAGTACACTATGGTTTCATAATTGACAGGAGAGGACACTATGGTTTCATAATTGACAGGAGAGGACACTATGGTTTCATAATTGAGAGGAGAGTACACTATGGTTTCATAATTGACAGGAGAGGACACTATGGTTTCATAATTGTGTGTCCATTAGTTGTTGTCTGTTCTCTCGTAGTTAGTTTCATGTATCAAACAGCCTTACTGATGAAGGAATGCAGGAGCAGCTGAAATCACAGGTGATGTTTCTTTAAGCACATTGTGATGCAGAGGGGAACAAAGAAAGATTCAAAAGAAACAGAGAAAGAAAGTGAGGAATAAGAGAGAAGAGAAGGTCATGGACTCACTCTGTCTGTCTCGGCTTCTTCATTTACCTGTAAATGTCTCAGGCTTGACTCCCAAATGATACCCTATTCCCTACAAAGTTTCACTACTTTTCACTAGAGGCCTATGGGCCCTGGTCAAAATGAGTGCACTCTGTAGGGAATTGGGTGCTGTGTGGGATGCAGGCTCAGTGTCTTTGATAGATCTCATTCTCCATCTGTCGTGTTGTTTGTACATAATTGTTAATAGACGTGTGTGTGTGTGTGTGTGTGTGTGTGTGTGTGTGTGTGTGTGTGTGTGTGTGTGTGTGTGTGTGTGTGTGTGTGTGTGTGTGTGTGTGTGTGTGTGTGTGTGTGTGTGTGTGTGTGTGTGTGTGTGTGTGTGTGTGTGTGTGTGTGTGTGTGTGTGTGTGTCTGTGTGTGTGCGTCTGTCGTGTTGTTTGTAGCCTACATCATTAACGACAGCCGTGTAATGTGGGCGAAGACAAGATGTTTCTGTGCAAGTCATTGAATAGCTGATTTAATCAATAGCAATAGACATTTTGCTTAAAAAGACACATCAGTTTTGGTGAACAGCTGAGGGATGGAGCGAAATGTAACCACTCTCTAAATCATAGACAGACCTATGGATGAAATTACGGACCATCCATGATATCAAAACTATATATATTTCACCATGTTTCAAGGCTATATTTGTATGTTTGTTTACTAATCTACTAATGCAGAGTTGGACTACAGCTAGTTCCTTTCTAATGTAACAGAATAGAATTATCAGGATAAGATGCAGTCCGTGTCAGAGTAACAATGTTAACAGCAACAGGGGTAACGGTACAGGACGGCAGGCAGGCTCAGGGTCAGGGGCATGCAGAGGGGTCGGGGTCAGGGGTCAGGGTCAGGGGCATGCAGAGGGGTCAGGATCAAGGGCAACAGTACAGGACGGCAGGCAGGCTCAGGGTCAGGGGCATGCAGAGGGGTCGGGGTCAGGGGTCAGGGTCAGGGGCATGCAGAGTGGTCGGGGTCAGGGGTCAGGATCCGGGGCATGCAGAGTGGTCGGGGTCAGGGTCAGGGGCATGCAGAGGGGTCAGGGTCAAGGGCAATGGTACAGGACGGCAGGCAGGCTCAGGGTCAGGGGCATGCAGAGTGGTTGGGTTTAGGGGTCAGGGGCATGCAGAGGGGTCAGGGTCAGGGTCAGGGGCATGCAGAGGGGTCAGGGTCAGGGTCAACGGTACAGGACGGCATGTAGGCTGAGGGTCAGGGGCATGCAGAGTGGTCGGGGTCAGGGGCATGCAGAGTGGTCAGGGTCAGGGTCAGGGGCATGCAGAGTGGTCAGGGTCAGGGTCAGGGGCATGCAGAGTGGTCAGGGTCAGGGTCAGGGGCATGCAGAGTGGTCAGGGTCAGGGTCAGGGGCATGCAGAGTGGTCAGGGTCAGGGGCATGCAGAGTGGTCAGGGTCAGGGTCAGGGGCATGCAGAGTGGTCAGGGTCAGGGTCAGGGGCATGCAGAGTGGTCAAGCGGTCTGGGTGAGAGCTCGTTCTTTCTTGTTTATCTCCGACAATAATGATTTTCCGTCTTAAATTTTAGCATTTATTTACGTATTAGCGTACCTGAGGTTTGACTTGACTTGTTTGGTTTATAGGAAACTTATGGGATTGAATGAAGCGCGACAGCTAAACTGGGGACATAATGAAGGACTTTATCGAACAAAAATTCAACATTTTTGTGATGTAGCTGTGACCTTTTGGAGTGCCAACAGAAGAAGATCTTCAAAGGTAAGACATTTATTATATCGCTATTTCTGACTTTCCTGGCGCACCTGCCTGGTTTAATTTTTTTTTCATGCTTTTGTATGTGGGGTGCTGTCCTCAGATAATCGGAAGGTGTGCTTTCGCCGTAAAGCCTTTTTGAAATCGGAAATCGGCTGGATTAACAAGAAGTTAAGCTTTATTTTGATGTATGACACTTGTATTTTCATGAATGTTAAAATATAAAAAAATATATTCTGTAATTTGATTTTCGCGCTCTGCAATTTCACTGGATGTTGTCGAGGTGATAGATAGAGTAGAGATACTGGGGTGCAAAGGAACAAGATGAATAAATAAATACAGTATCGGGATGAGGTAGTTGTTTGGGCTATTTACAGATGGGCTATGTACAGGTGCAATGATCTGTAAGCTGCTCTGACAGCTGATGCTTAACGTTAGTGAGGGAGTCTCCAGCTTCAGTGATTTTTGCAGTTCGTTCCAGTCATTGGCAGCAGAGAACTGGAAGGAAAGGCGGCCAAATTAAGAATTGGCTTTGGGGATGACCAGTGAAATATACCTGCTGGAGTGTGTGCTACGAGTGGGTGCTGTTATGGTGACCAATGAGCTGAGATAAGGGGGAGCTTTACCTAGCAAAGATTATTGATGACCTGGAGCCAGTGAGTTTGGCGATGAGTATGAAGCGAGGGCTAGACAACGAGAGCATACAGGTTGCTGTGGTGGGTAGAATATGGGGCTTTGGTGACAAAACGGATGGCACTGTGATAGACTGCATCCAGTTTGCTGAGTAGAAGAGTGTGTGAGGCTATTTTGTAAATGACATCACTGAAGTCGAGGGCGGGTTTGAGCCCCAGGGTCTCCAGCTTGATGATGAGCTTGGAGGGTACTATGGTGTTGAATGCTGAGCTGTAGTCAATGAACAGCATTCTTACATAGGTATTCCTCTTGTCCAGATGGGATAGGGCAGTGTGATGGCGAGTGCTTCATCTGTGGACCTGTTGGGGCGGTATGCAAACTGAAGTAGGTCTAGTGTGGCCGGTAATGTGGAGGTGACATGATCCTCTCTAAGCAGTAGGCATTTAGTTCAGTTATCTTTGCCTTCTTGGGTGCAGGAACAATGGTGGCCATCTTGAAGCAAGCGGGGACAACAGACTTGGATAAGGAGCGATTGAATATGTCCGTAAACACACCAGCCAGCTGGTCTGCACATGTTTTGAGGACGCGGCTAGCGATGCCGTCTGGGCTTGTGTCGCTGGAGCCAGAAGAATCCCAGTACCACGGGAATCTGAGGAGACTTGATGAGCAGGAATTGAATACAGGACCGCAGAGAATTTAATGACTGTATGTTAAACACATCAACTAATAAAGAGTTAGACTACAGCTAGTTCCTCTCTAATATTATATAATATAATGTCATTTGTGCTGTTATATAACAGTCATCATACTATATTTCATTTGATGTGTTATACACCTGTCATTGTTAGCTGGCTAGCTTGATGTTGCTAGCTACCTGCATTTTCACCTGTCATTGTTAGCTGGCGAGCTTGATGTTGCTAGCTACCTGCATTTTCACCTGTCATTGTTAGCTGGCTAGCTTGATGTTGCTAGCTACCTGCATTTTCACCTGTCATTGTTAGCTGGCTAGCTTGATGTTGCTAGCTACCTGTATTGTCACCTGTCATTGTTAGCTGGCTAGCTTTATGTTGCTAGCTACCTGTATTTTCCCCTGTCATTGTTAGCTGGCTAGCTTGATGTTGCTAGCTACCTGTATTTTCGTATCAGTATTGGATCAGCCAGCCAGACCAGTCAGCCAGTACAGACAGATATCCAGTCAGTCAGCCAGTCAGACAGTCAGTCAGACAGTCAGTCAGCCAGGCAGTCAGACAGGACGTCAGTCAGACAGCTAGTCCAGCCAGTCAGTCAGTCAGTCAGCCAGTCACCCAGCCAGCCAGCCACTAAGTCAGGCAGCCAGCTAACCAGACCAGTGAGCCCAGTACAGTCCAGTCAGTCCAGCCAGCCAGACCAGTGAGCCCAGTACAGTCCAGTCAGTACAGTCCAGTCAGTCCAGCCAGGCAGCCACTCAGCCAGTCACTCAGCCTGCCAGGCATCCACTCAGCCAGCCACTCAGCCAGCCAGCCAGCCACTCTGCCAGTCAGGCAGCCATCTCTCTCTCTCTCTCCGTCCTCTGTGTTTTCCGCATCACTTACCTAACAGAGCTCATGTGGGTCTCTCTGAGGTCTCAGTGTTTAAAGAAGACTAAAACACCTCTTGCAACACTGTGGTGTCTCTGTGCATCCCTGAATGCCTCCCTTTATAGCCCCTTCAACTACATCCCCTGGCAACACACATGCAAACCCCTGTAGATATGGCATTAATTGGTTGAGAGAGGAAAGTCATTATCTCAGGTAATTAATACCTTGGGTAGAGAGAGAGGAGAGGGGAGAGGTGTGGAGGACAGAGAGAGACAGGGAAAGAATCAGAGAGAAACAGACAGATGTGGAGACAGATATAGAGCAAGCGAGTGAGAGAGAGAAGATGAGAGCGAGAGAGACAGAGAAAGAGACAGATATATGTACCGCGAGAGAGACAGAGAGCGAATCAGAGATAAACAGACAGATATAGAGTGACAGAGAGAGACAGTGTGTGTTTTAATTGGAGGGGCCAGGCCCTCAAAGGCAATCACACACACACACACACACACACACACACACACACACACACACACACACACACACACACACACACACAGAGAGATACCATATTTGAAACTAAAGAACCATACTAATTGGCAGTACACTCTTAGAAGTCACTGCCCCCTCATATAACTTGAAATATGCAAACACATGGATTAAAAGTTAATTTACATTGTAATACTTCTGACAGCCACTTCTGGACTTTATAGCAGTTTTACACTTACGACATGACTCTGTTGTTGTGCTGTAGAATTGTGTCTCTTGCATAACGAAGTCAATACATTTTATTTTATTTTATCCTTCATGTAATTAGTTCTGTTCCAACATTCCCTCCATCGTGTGCCAAAATCAGCTCTTTTTAAGTCTTGGTTCCAATAGTTTATAAGAGATTGTCAGTTGAATAGGCTCTCTGCGAGGTTTGGTGTATCTTACCAATCATATGAACATCCTTTTCTGACTCAAATCGGATTCCCTCAAGATTGCTCTGAAGGCCTAAACATTTCAAATATAAATTTGGTGATGTGAAACGTTTAAGATGCATGTACTTGTAAATACCTACATATCCAAAATAGTTAAAAAATATATATTTTTTTATATTCCCAATGTGGCCCAATTTATCAGTGAATTCTGAAAAGCTATCAAAGGATTGTTCAATAAGGGGTTGTGTTTTTTTAGGGACTGATATTGGTTCTTATGGATACGGCAGGGTAGCCTAGTGGTTAGAGTGTAGAGGCGGCAGGTAGCCTAGTGGTTAGAGTGTAGAGGCGGCAGGTAGCCTAGTGGTTAGAGTGTAGAGGCGGCAGGTAGCCTAGTGGTTAGAGTGTAGAGGCGGCAGGTAGCCTAGTGGTTAGAGTGTAGAGGCAGCAGGTAGCCTAGTGGTTAGAGTGTAGAGGCGGCAGGTAGCCTAGTGGTTAGAGTGTAGAGGCGGCAGGTAGCCTAGTGGTTAGAGTGTAGAGGCGGCAGGTAGCCTAGTGGTTAGAGCGTTGGACTAGTAACCGCAAGGTTGCAAGTTCAAACCCCCGAGCTGACAAGGTACAAATCTGTCGTTCTGCCCCTGAACAGGCAGTTAACCTACTGTTCCTAGGCCTTCATTGAAAATAAGAATTTGTTCTTAACTGACTTGCCTAGTTAAATAAAGGTAAAAAAAACAAACAGTTTCACTTCATTGTTAAAGTGTTCGTCACCCATCTTCCCCAGTATCCCCTGTGTATTTATACCTTGTTTGTCTGTTGCCAGTTCGTTTTGTTTCGTCAAGCCGACCAATGTTTTTCCCTCCGTTTATGTCTCTCGATTGTTCCTGGTTTTTTTTCCCAGGTTTTGACCATTCTGCCTGCCCTGACCCTGACCCTGACCCTGCCTGCTGTCCTATACAATTGCCCCACCTTTCTGGATAACTGACCCCTGCCTGCCCTTGACCTGTCTTTTGCCTGCCCCTGTTGGATTAATAAACTGTTGTTAATTCGACGTTGTTGTCACGTTCTGACCTTAGTTCTTTTGTTATGTCTTTGTTTTAGTATGGTCAGGGCGTGAGTTGGGTGGGTTGTCTATGTTCGTTTTTCTATGTTGTGTTTTGTGTTTGGCCTGGTATGGTTCTCAATCAGAGGCAGGTGTCGTTAGTTGTCTCTGTTTGAGAATCATACTTAGGTAGCCATTTCCCACCTGTGTTTCGTGGGTGATTGTTTTCTGTTGAGTGTTTGTATCCGCGCCAGACAAAACTGTTTTGGTTTCGTTCGTTCATTTTGTTGTTTTTTGTTCAGTGTTCTATTACTTTATTACAAATATGGACACTTACCACGCTGTGCATTGGTCCTCCTCTTCTTCCACCACCAACGGCCGTTACAGAATCACCCACCAAAAAAGGACCAAGCAGCGTGGTATCGGGCACCAGCAGAAATCTCTGGACTCGTGGACATGGTTGGAGATTCTGGACGGAGAAGGACTCTGGGCACAGGCTGGGGAATATCGCCGCCCCAAGGCAGAGCTGGAGGCAGCGAAAGCTGAGAGGCGGTGGTATGAGAAGGCAGCACGGCAGCGCGGCTGGGACGAGAGGCAGCCACAAAAATGTATTGGGGGGTGGCACACGGTGAGGGTGGCTTAGTCAGGTAGGAGAACTCCCCGTGCTTACCGTGGAGAGAGGTGGACCGGGCAGGCACCGTGTTATACTGTGAGGCGCACGGTGTACCCAGTGCACAGGCATAGCCCGGTGCATTACATCGCAGCGCCTCATATCGGCCGGGCTAGAGTGGGCATCTGGTCTCCAGTTCGTCTCCTTGGCCCAGGGTACATGGCACCAGCCCTACGCACGGTGTCCCCAGTTCGCCTGCACAGCCCATTGCGGTCTGTTCCACCTCGCCACACTGGCCTGGTGACGGGGAGTATCCAGCCAGATACGGTTGTGCAGGCTCGGTGCTCGAGACCTTCAGTGCGCCTCCCCGGTCTGGTCTATCCGGTGCCTCCTCCACGCACCAGGCCTCCAATGGCAGCCCCACGCACAAGGCTGTCTCTCCGTCTCCTTCCTCCAGGTGCTCCCGTCTGTCCTGAGCTGCCAGAGCTGCCCGCCTGTCCTGAGCTGCCAGAGTCGCCCGCCTGTCCTGAGCTGCCAGAGTCGCCCGCCTGTCCTGAGCTGCCAGAGTCGCCCGCCTGTCCTGAGCTGCCAGAGTCGCCCGCCTGTCCTGAGCTGCCAGAGTCGCCCGCCTGTCCTGAGCTGCCAGAGTCGCCCGCCTGTCCTGAGCTGCCAGAGTCGCCCGCCTGTCCTGAGCTGCCAGAGTCGCCCGCCTGTCCTGAGCTGCCAGAGTCGCCCGTCTGTCCTGAGCTGCCAGAGTCGCCCGTCTGTCCTGAGCTGCCAGAGTCGCCCGTGCGGAACTTGCAAGTGTATACAGGGAAGTCCGATGGAGGAGCTCCTGAGAAGAACCAAGGGATGAGGGTTGTCCTGGAGGAGCTCCTGAGAAGAACCAAGGGATGAGGGTTGTCCTGGAGGAGCTCCTGAGAAGAACCAAGGGATGAGGGTTGTCCTGGAGGAGCCCCTGAGAAGAACCAAGGGATGAGGGTTGTCCTGGAGGAGCCCCTGAGAAGAACCAAGGGATGAGGGTTGTCCTGTAGGAGACCCTGAGAAGAACCAAGGGATGAGGGTTGTCCTGGAGGAGCCCCTGAGAAGAACCAAGGGATGAGGGTTGTCCTGGAGGAGCCCCTGAGAAGAACCAAGGGATGAGGGTTGTCCTGGAGGAGCCCCTGAGAAGAACCAAGGGATGAGGGTTGTCCTGGAGGAGCCCCTGAGAAGAACCAAGGGATGAGGGTTGTCCTGGAGGAGCCCCTGAGAAGAACCAAGGGATGAGGGTTGTCCTGGAGGAGCCCCTGAGAAGAACCAAGGGATGAGGGTTGTCCTGGACGTGACACAGAGACTCCGTGGCCACAATATCACATGCGATTACATTTTTACTTTGCACAAGCTGGAACAGGAGCTCTTCAAGAGGAAGCTGACGATGGTTAGAACAGGACGAAAACAAACAAATCAGCTGCTGAATACCCTGAAACAGGCCTATCAATTTCTCTAAGATTGTCCCTAGTGTCCTACGTGCCAATTAATAGCAAAAATGGTGTACACATTAGTACGCTGCATAGGGAGAATCTGTGGCCAGGAACATCAAAAACCAGAAATCACAATGTCACAAAAGGAGACAAGCTAGTGACTGGCTACAGCTGCAATTTGTGACATTCTTCGACATCTTGGACATCTCGGCGTACAACGCGTTAGTCATCTGGATGGTGTTGAACCCAGATTGGAACAGAGGGAATCTCCAGAGGAGATGGCTCTTTCTCGAGGATCTGGGCAAGGCACTTGTAAGACCTCAAATCCAGTGGAGGCAACATATCCCAAGGACCCCAGCTTCTGCAGCCATCGTGAGGAGGATTCAGGAGGAGGATGCTGGTGCCCCATCCGCTCCGACACACAGAACCAACAACTCCAACACCAGAAGTAAATGTGAGTGATGATGTTGCATGTGTGTGTGTGTGTGTGTCTGACTCTCCTCCCTTGGCCTGCTGTAACTATATATGTGAGTGAGTGAGATGTTAGTAACATTTCTGAGTGTTTTCATCATTCTAGATTGCAGCCGGAAGCAACAAGAAGAAGCGCTGAGATGTGTGTGGACCCAAGAAGGACAAGAAGAAGCGCTGAGATGTGTGTGGACCCAGGAAGGACAAGAAGAAGCGCTGAGATGTGTGTGGACCCAGGAAGGACAAGAAGAAGCGCTGAGATGTGTGTGGACCCAGGAAGGACAAGAAGAAGCGCTGAGATGTGTGTGGACCCAGGAAGGACAAGAAGAAGCGCTGAGATGTGTGTGAACCCAGGAAGGACAAGAAGAAGCGCTGAGATGTGTGTGGACCCAGGAAGGACAAGAAGAAGCGCTGAGATGTGTGTGGACCCAAGAAGAAGCGCTGCGATGTGTGTGGACCCAAGAAGAAGCGCTGCGATGTGTGTGGACCCAAGAAGAAGCGCTGCGATGTGTGTGGACCCAAGAAGAAGCGCTGCGATGTGTGTGGACCCAAGAAGAAGCGCTGCGATGTGTGTGGACCCAAGAAGAAGCGCTGCGATGTGTGTGGACCCAAGAAGAAGCGCTGCGATGTGTGTGGACCCAAGAAGAAGCGCTGCGATGTGTGTGGACCCAAGAAGAAGCGCTGCGATGTGTGTGGACCCAAGAAGAAGCGCTGCGATGTGTGTGGACCCAAGAAGAAGCGCTGCGATGTGTGTGGACCCAAGAAGAAGCGCTGCGATGTGTGTGGACCCAGGAAGGACAAGACACGGTACACATGCATCAAGTGCAAGAAATACATTTGAAACACACAAACACACACACACACAAACACACACACAGCACATACAAACACACACACAGCACACACAAACACACACACACACAAACACACACACAGCACATACAAACACACACACAGCACACACAAACACACACACACACAAACACACACACAGCACATACAAACACACACACACACACACACAAACACACACACACACACAAACACACACACACACACACACACACACACACACACACACACACACACACAGCACATACAAACACACACACAGCACGTACAAACACACACACACACACACAGTAAAACTCTGTTCCTCATGTGGTGTGTAGACCGCCAATAAGTTGTTTTCAATGGGCCTCATTTATCATTTCCATTCCGACAGTAAAAAAAAATTGTCCTTCCAATGTGTTTAGTTCAAAGCAATAAACATCAACAGTAATGAAAACCTTGTTTCATTTATATTTGTTCAGGATTACCGTGACTTATTCCACCCATGTCTTGATTATAATTGTAAACGAATCTCGTAGAGGAACACGGCTAAAATTAACCATGTCTACTGTCTATATTAACCATCTATACTGTCTATATTAACCATGTATACTGTCTATATTAACCATGTATACTGTCTATATTAACCATGTATACTGTCTATATTAACCATGTATACTGTCTATATTAACCATCTATACTGTCTATATTAACCATGTATACTGTCTATATTAACCATGTATACTGTCTATATTAACCATGTATACTGTCTATATTAACCATGTATACTGTCTATATTAACCATGTCTACTGTCTATATTAACCATCTATACTGTCTATATTAACCATGTCTACTGTCTATATTAACCATGTCTACTGTCTATATTAACCATGTATACTGTCTATATTAACCATGTATACTGTCTATATTAACCATGTATACTGTCTATATTAACCATGTATACTTTCTATATTAACCATATATACTGTCTATATTAACCATGTCTACTGTCTATATTAACCACGTATACTGTCTATATTAACCATGTATACTGTCTATATTAACCATGTATACTGTCTATATTAACCATGTATACTGTCTATATTAACCATGTCTACTGTCTATATTAACCATGTATACTGTCTATATTAACCATGTATACTTTCTATATTAACCATGTATACTGTCTATATTAACCATGTATACTGTCTATATTAACCATGTCTACTGTCTATATTAACCATGTATACTGTCTATATTAACCATGTATACTGTCTATATTAACCATGTCTACTGTCTATATTAACCATGTATACTGTCTATATTAACCATGTATACTGTCTATATTAACCATGTCTACTGTCTATATTAACCATCTATACTGTCTATATTAACCATGTATACTGTCTATATTAACCATGTCTACTGTCTATATTAACCATGTATACTGTCTATATTAACCATGTATACTGTCTATATTAACCATGTATACTGTCTATATTAACCATGTATACTTTCTATATTAACCATATATACTGTCTATATTAACCATGTCTACTGTCTATATTAACCACGTATACTGTCTATATTAACCATGTATACTGTCTATATTAACCATGTATACTGTCTATATTAACCATGTATACTGTCTATATTAACCATGTATACTGTCTATATTAACCATGTATACTGTCTATATTAACCATGTATACTGTCTATATTAACCATGTATACTGTCTATATTAACCATGTATACTGTCTATATTAACCATGTCTACTGTCTATATTAACCATGTATACTGTATACTGTCTATATTAACCATGTATACTGTATACTGTCTATATTAACCATGTATACTGTCTATATTAACCATGTATACTGTCTATATTAACCATGTATACTGTCTATATTAACCATGTCTACTGTCTATATTAACCATGTATACTGTCTATATTAACCATGTATACTGTCTATATTAACCATGTATACTGTATACTGTCTATATTAACCATGTATACTGTCTATATTAACCATGTATACTGTCTATATTAACCATGTATACTGTCTATATTAACCATGTCTACTGTCTATATTAACCATGTATACTGTCTATATTAACCATGTATACTGTCTATATTAACCATGTATACTGTCTATATTAACCATGTCTACTGTCTATATTAACCATGTCTACTGTATACTGTCTATATTAACCATGTATACTGTATACTGTCTATATTAACCATGTATACTGTATACTGTATATTAACCATGTATACTGTATACTGTCTATATTAACCATGTATACTGTCTATATTAACCATGTATAGTGTCTATATTAACCATGTATACTGACTATATTAACCATGTATACTGTCTATATTAACCATGTATACTGTCTATATTAACCATGTCTACTGTCTATATTAACCATGTATACTGTCTATATTAACCATGTATACTGTCTATATTAACCATGTATACTGTCTATATTAACCATGTATACTGTCTATATTAACCATCTATACTGTCTATATTAACCATGTATACTGTCTATATTAACCATCTATACTGTCTATATTAACCATCTATACTGTCTATATTAACCATGTCTACTGTCTATATTAACCATGTATACTGTCGATATTAACCATGTATACTGTCTATATTAACCATGTATACTGTCTATATTAACCATGTATACTGTATACTGTCTATATTAACCATGTATACTGTCTATATTAACCATGTATACTGTCTATATTAACCATCTATACTGTCTATATTAACCATGTCTACTGTCTATATTAACCATGTATACTGTCTATATTAACCATGTATAGTGTCTATATTAACCATGTATACTGTCTATATTAACCATGTATCCTGTCTATATTAACCATGTATACTGTCTATATTAACCATCTATACTGTATATATTAACCATCTATACTGTCTATATTAACCATGTATACTGTCTATATTAACCATGTATACTGTCTATATTAACCATGTATACTGTCTATATTAACCATATATACTGTATACTGTCTATATTAACCATGTATACTGTCTATATTAACCATGTATAGTGTCTATATTAACCATGTATACTGTCTATATTAACCATGTATACTGTCTATATTAACCATCTATACTGTCTATATTAACCATGTCTACTGTCTATATTAACCATCTATACTGTCTATATTAACCATCTATACTGTCTATATTAACCATGTATACTGTCTATATTAACCATGTATACTGTCTATATTAACCATGTCTACTGTCTATATTAACCATGTCTACTGTCTATATTAACCATCTATACTGTCTATATTAACCATGTATAGTGTCTATATTAACCATGTATACTGTCTATATTAACCATCTATACTGTCTATATTTACCATCTATACTGTCTATATTAACCATGTATACTGTCTATATTAACCATCTATACTGTCTATATTAACCATCTATACTGTCTATATTAACCATGTCTACTGTCTATATTAACCATGTATACTGTCTATATTAACCATGTATACTGTCTATATTAACCATGTCTACTGTCTATATTAACCATGTATACTGTCTATATTAACCATGTATACTGTCTATATTAACCATGTATACTGTCTATATTAACCATGTATACTGTATACTGTCTATATTAACCATGTATACTGTCTATATTAACCATGTATACTGTCTATATTAACCATGTATACTGTCTATATTAACCATGTATACTGTCTATATTAACCATGTCTACTGTCTATATTAACCATGTATACTGTATACTGTCTATATTAACCATGTATACTGTATACTGTCTATATTAACCATGTATACTGTATACTGTCTATATTAACCATGTATACTGTCTATATTAACCATGTATACTGTCTATATTAACCATGTATACTGTCTATATTAACCATGTATACTGTATACTGTCTATATTAACCATCTATACTCTATACTGTCTATATTAACCATGTATACTGTCTATATTAACCATGTATACTGTCTATATTAACCATCTATACTCTATACTGTCTATATTAACCATCTATACTCTATACTGTCTATATTAACCATGTATACTGTCTATATTAACCATGTATACTGTATACTGTCTATATTAAAAATCTATACTCTATACTGTCTATATTAGCCATGTATACTGTCTATATTAACCATGTATAGTGTATACTGTCTATATTAACCATGTATACTGACTATATTAACCATGTATACTGTCTATATTAACCATGTATACTGTATACTGTCTATATTAACCATGTCTACTGTCTATATTAACCATGTATACTGTCTATATTAACCATGTATAGTGTCTATATTAACCATGTATACTGTCTATATTAACCATGTATACTGTCTATATTAACCATGTCTACTGTCTATATTAACCATGTATACTGTCTATATTAACCATGTATACTGTCTATATTAACCATGTATAGTGTCTATATTAACCATGTATACTGTCTATATTAACCATCTATACTGTCTATATTTACCATCTATACTGTCTATATTAACCATGTATACTGTCTATATTAACCATCTATACTGTCTATATTAACCATCTATACTGTCTATATTAACCATGTCTACTGTCTATATTAACCATCTATACTGTCTATATTAACCATGTATACTGTCTATATTAACCATGTATACTGTCTATATTAACCATGTATACTGTCTATATTAACCATGTATACTGTCTATATTAACCATGTATACTGTCTATATTAACCATGTATACTGTATACTGTCTATATTAACCATGTATACTGTCTATATTAACCATGTATACTGTCTATATTAACCATGTATACTGTCTATATTAACCATGTATACTGTCTATATTAACCATGTATACTGTCTATATTAACCATGTATACTGTATACTGTCTATATTAACCATGTATACTGTATACTGTCTATATTAACCATGTATACTGTCTATATTAACCATGTATACTGTCTATATTAACCATGTATACTGTCTATATTAACCATGTCTACTGTCTATATTAACCATGTATACTGTCTATATTAACCATGTATACTGTCTATATTAACCATGTATACTGTATACTGTCTATATTAACCATGTATACTGTCTATATTAACCATGTATACTGTCTATATTAACCATGTATACTGTCTATATTAACCATGTATACTGTCTATATTAACCATCTATACTGTCTATATTAACCATCTATACTGTCTATATTAACCATGTATACTGTCTACTGTCTATATTAACCATGTATACTGTATACTGTCTATATTAACCATGTATACTGTCTATATTAACCATGTATACTGTCTATATTAACCATGTATACTGTCTATATTAACCATCTATACTCTATACTGTCTATATTAACCATGTCTACTGTCTATATTAACCATGTATACTGTCTATATTAACCATGTATACTGTCTATATTAACCATCTATACTCTATACTGTCTATATTAACCATGTATACTGTCTATATTAACCATGTATACTGTCTATATTAACCATCTATACTCTATACTGTCTATATTAACCATGTCTACTGTCTATATTAACCATGTATACTGTCTATATTAACCATGTATACTGTCTATATTAACCATGTATACTGTCTATATTAACCATGTATACTGTCTATATTAACCATGTATACTGTCTATATTAACCATGTATACTGTCTACTGTCTATATTAACCATGTATACTGTCTATATTAACCATGTATACTGTCTATATTAACCATGTATACTGTCTATATTAACCATGTATACTGTCTATATTAACCATGTATACTGTCTATATTAACCATGTATACTGTCTATATTAACCATGTCTACTGTCTATATTAACCATGTATACTGTCTATATTAACCATGTATACTGTCTATATTAACCATGTATACTGTCTATATTAACCATGTATACTGTCTATATTAACCATGTATACTGTCTATATTAACCATGTATACTGTCTATATTAACCATGTATACTGTCTATATTAACCATCTATACTGTCTATATTAACCATGTATACTGTCTATATTAACCATGTCTACTGTCTATATTAACCATGTATACTGTCTATATTAACCATGTATACTGTCTATATTAACCATCTATACTGTCTATATTAACCATGTATACTGTCTATATTAACCATGTCTACTGTCTATATTAACCATGTATACTGTCTATATTAACCATCTATACTGTCTATATTAACCATCTATACTGTCTATATTAACCATGTATACTGTCTATATTAACCATGTCTACTGTCTATATTAACCATGTATACTGTCTATATTAACCATGTATACTGTCTATATTAACCATGTATAGTGTCTATATTAACCATGTATACTGTCTATATTAACCATCTATACTGTCTATATTTACCATCTATACTGTCTATATTAACCATGTATACTGTCTATATTAACCATCTATACTGTCTATATTAACCATCTATACTGTCTATATTAACCATGTCTACTGTCTATATTAACCATCTATACTGTCTATATTAACCATCTATACTGTCTATATTAACCATGTATACTGTCTATATTAACCATGTATAGTGTCTATATTAACCATGTATACTGTCTATATTAACCATGTATACTGTCTATATTAACCATGTATACTGTATACTGTCTATATTAACCATGTATACTGTCTATATTAACCATGTATACTGTCTATATTAACCATGTATACTGTCTATATTAACCATGTATACTGTCTATATTAACCATGTATACTGTCTATATTAACCATGTATACTGTCTATATTAACCATGTATACTGTATACTGTCTATATTAACCATGTATACTGTATACTGTCTATATTAACCATCTATACTGTCTATATTAACCATCTATACTGTCTATATTAACCATGTCTACTGTCTATATTAACCATGTATACTGTCTATATTAACCATGTATACTGTCTATATTAACCATGTATACTGTCTATATTAACCATGTCTACTGTCTATATTAACCATGTATACTGTCTATATTAACCATGTATACTGTCTATATTAACCATGTATACTGTCTATATTAACCATCTATACTGTCTATATTAACCATCTATACTGTCTATATTAACCATGTATACTGTCTACTGTCTATATTAACCATGTATACTGTATACTGTCTATATTAACCATGTATACTGTCTATATTAACCATGTATACTGTCTATATTAACCATGTATACTGTCTATATTAACCATCTATACTCTATACTGTCTATATTAACCATGTCTACTGTCTATATTAACCATGTATACTGTCTATATTAACCATGTATACTGTCTATATTAACCATCTATACTCTATACTGTCTATATTAACCATGTATACTGTCTATATTAACCATGTATACTGTCTATATTAACCATCTATACTCTATACTGTCTATATTAACCATGTCTACTGTCTATATTAACCATGTATACTGTCTATATTAACCATGTATACTGTCTATATTAACCATGTATACTGTCTATATTAACCATGTATACTGTCTATATTAACCATGTATACTGTCTATATTAACCATGTATACTGTCTACTGTCTATATTAACCATGTATACTGTCTATATTAACCATGTATACTGTCTATATTAACATACTGTCTATATTAACCATGTATACTGTCTATATTAACCATGTATACTGTCTATATTAACCATGTATACTGTCTATATTAACCATGTCTACTGTCTATATTAACCATGTATACTGTCTATATTAACCATGTATACTGTCTATATTAACCATGTATACTGTCTATATTAACCATGTCTACTGTCTATATTAACCATGTATACTGTCTATATTAACCATGTATACTGTCTATATTAACCATGTATACTGTCTATATTAACCATCTATACTGTCTATATTAACCATGTATTCTGTCTATATTAACCATGTCTACTGTCTATATTAACCATGTATACTGTCTATATTAACCATGTATACTGTCTATATTAACCATGTATACTGTCTATACTAACCATGTATACTGTCTATATTAACCATGTATACTGTATACTGTCTATATTAACCATGTATACTGTCTATATTAACCATGTATACTGTCTATATTAACCATCTATACTGTCTATATTAACCATGTCTACTGTCTATATTAACCATCTATACTGTCTATATTAACCATGTATACTGTCTATATTAACCATGTATAGTGTCTATATTAACCATGTATACTGTCTATATTAACCATGTATACTGTCTATATTAACCATGTATACTGTCTATATTAACCATGTATACTGGTCTATATTAACCATGTATACTGTCTATATTAACCATGTATACTGTCTATATTAACCATGTCTACTGTCTATATTAACCATGTCTACTGTCTATATTAACCATGTCTACTGTCTATATTAACCATGTATACTGTCTACTGTCTATATTAACCATGTATACTGTCTATATTAACCATGTATACTGTCTATATTAACCATGTATACTGTCTACTGTCTATATTAACCATGTATACTGTCTATATTAACCATGTATACTGTCTACTGTCTATATTAACCATGTATACTGTCTATATTAACCATGTATACTGTCTATATTAACCATGTATACTGTCTATATTAACCATGTATACTGTCTATATTAACCATGTATACTGTCTATATTAACCATGTATACTGTCTATATTAACCATGTATACTGTCTATATTAACCATGTCTACTGTCTATATTAACCATGTATACTGTCTATATTAACCATGTATAGTGTCTATATTAACCATGTATACTGTCTATAATAACCATGTATACTGTCTATATTAACCATGTCTACTGTCTATATTAACCATCTATACTGTCTATATTAACCATGTATACTGTCTATATTAACCATGTCTACTGTCTATATTAACCATGTCTACTGTCTATATTAACCATGTATACTGTCTATATTAACCATGTCTACTGTCTATATTAACCATGTATACTGTCTATATTAACCATGTATACTGTCTATATTAACCATGTATACTGTCTATATTAACCATGTATACTGTCTATATTAACCATGTATACTGTATACTGTCTATATTAACCATGTATACTGTCTATATTAACCATGTATACTGTCTATATTAACCATCTATACTGTCTATATTAACCATCTATACTGTCTATATTAACCATGTATACTGTATATATTAACCATGTATACTGTCTATATTAACCATCTATACTGTCTATATTAACCATGTCTACTGTCTATATTAACCATGTATACTGTCTATATTAACCATGTATACTGTCTATATTAACCATGTATACTGTCTATATTAACCATGTATACTGTCTATATTAACCATGTATACTGTCTATATTAACCATGTATACTGTCTATACTAACCATGTATACTGTCTATATTAACCATGTATACTGTCTATATTAACCATGTATACTGTCTATATTAACCATGTCTACTGTCTATATTAACCATGTATACTGTCTATATTAACCATGTATACTGTCTATATTAACCATGTATACTGTCTATATTAACCATGTATACTGTCTATATTAACCATGTATACTGTCTATATTAACCATGTATACTGTCTACTGTCTATATTAACCATGTCTACTGTCTATATTAACCATGTATACTGTCTATATTAACCATGTATACTGTCTACTGTCAATATTAACCATGTATACTGTCTATATTAACCATGTATACTGTCTATATTAACCATGTCTACTGTCTATATTAACCATGTCTACTGTCTATATTAACCATGTATACTGTCTATATTAACCATGTATACTGTCTATATTAACCATGTCTACTGTCTATATTAACCATGTATACTGTCTACTGTCTATATTAACCATGTATACTGTCTATATTAACCATGTATACTGTCTATATTAACCATGTATACTGTCTATATTAACCATGTATACTGTCTATATTAACCATGTATACTGTCTATATTAACCATGTATACTGTCTATATTAACCATGTATACTGTATACTGTCTATATTAACCATGTATACTGTCTATATTAACCATGTATACTGTCTATATTAACCATGTATACTGTCTATATTAACCATGTCTACTGTCTATATTAACCATGTATACTGTCTATATTAACCATGTATACTGTCTATATTAACCATGTATACTGTCTATATTAACCATGTATACTGTCTATATTAACCATCTATACTGTCTATATTAACCATGTATACTGTCTACTGTCTATATTAACCATGTATACTGTATACTGTCTATATTAACCATGTATACTGTCTATATTAACCATGTATACTGTCTATATTAACCATGTATACTGTCTATATTAACCATCTATACTCTATACTGTCTATATTAACCATGTCTACTGTCTATATTAACCATGTATACTGTCTATATTAACCATGTATACTGTCTATATTAACCATCTATACTCTATACTGTCTATATTAACCATGTATACTGTCTATATTAACCATGTATACTGTCTATATTAACCATCTATACTCTATACTGTCTATATTAACCATCTATACTCTATACTGTCTATATTAACCATGTCTACTGTCTATATTAACCATGTATACTGTCTATATTAACCATGTATACTGTCTATATTAACCATGTATACTGTCTATATTAACCATGTATACTGTCTATATTAACCATGTATACTGTCTATATTAACCATGTATACTGTCTACTGTCTATATTAACCATGTATACTGTCTATATTAACCATGTATACTGTCTATATTAACCATGTCTACTGTCTATATTAACCATGTATACTGTCTATATTAACCATGTATACTGTCTATATTAACCATGTATACTGTCTATATTAACCATGTATACTGTCTATATTAACCATGTATACTGTCTATATTAACCATGTATACTGTCTATATTAACCATGTATACTGTCTATATTAACCATGTCTACTGTCTATATTAACCATGTATACTGTCTATATTAACCATGTATACTGTCTATATTAACCATCTATACTGTCTATATTAACCATCTATACTGTCTATATTAACCATGTATACTGTCTATATTAACCATGTATACTGTCTATATTAACCATGTCTACTGTCTATATTAACCATGTATACTGTCTATATTAACCATGTATACTGTCTATATTAACCATGTCTACTGTCTATATTAACCATGTATACTGTCTATATTAACCATGTATACTGTCTATATTAACCATGTATACTGTCTATATTAACCATGTATACTGTCTATATTAACCATGTATACTGTCTATATTAACCATGTATACTGTCTATATTAACCATGTCTACTGTCTATATTAACCATGTATACTGTCTATATTAACCATGTATACTGTCTATATTAACCATGTATACTGTCTATATTAACCATGTATACTGTCTATATTAACCATGTATACTGTCTATATTAACCATGTATACTGTCTATATTAACCATGTATACTGTATACTGTCTATATTAACCATGTATACTGTCTATATTAACCATGTATACTGTCTATATTAACCATGTATACTGTCTATATTAACCATGTATACTGTCTATATTAACCATGTATACTGTCTATATTAACCATGTATACTGTATACTGTCTATATTAACCATGTATACTGTCTATATTAACCATGTATACTGTCTATATTAACCATGTATACTGTCTATATTAACCATGTATACTGTCTATATTAACCATGTCTACTGTCTATATTAACCATGTATACTGTCTATATTAACCATGTATACTGTCTATATTAACCATGTCTACTGTCTATATTAACCATGTATACTGTCTATATTAACCATGTATACTGTCTATATTAACCATGTATACTGTATACTGTCTATATTAACCATGTATACTGTATACTGTCTATATTAACCATGTATACTGTCTATATTAACCATGTATACTGTCTATATTAACCATGTATACTGTCTATATTAACCATGTATACTGTATACTGTCTATATTAACCATGTATACTGTCTATATTAACCATGTATACTGTCTATATTAACCATGTATACTGTCTATATTAACCATGTATACTGTCTATATTAACCATGTATACTGTCTATATTAACCATGTATACTGTCTATATTAACCATGTATACTGTCTACTGTCTATATTAACCATGTATACTGTCTATATTAACCATGTATACTGTCTATATTAACCATGTCTACTGTCTATATTAACCATGTATACTGTATACTGTCTATATTAACCATGTATATTGTCTATATTAACCATGTATACTGTCTATATTAACCATGTATACTGTCTATATTAACCATGTATACTGTCTACTGTCTATATTAACCATGTATACTGTCTATATTAACCATGTATACTGTCTATATTAACCATGTCTACTGTCTATATTAACCATGTATACTGTCTATATTAACCATGTATACTGTCTATATTAACCATGTATACTGTCTATATTAACCATGTATACTGTCTATATTAACCATGTCTACTGTCTATATTAACCATGTATACTGTCTATATTAACCATGTATACTGTCTATATTAACCATGTATACTGTCTATATTAACCATGTCTACTGTCTATATTAACCATGTATACTGTCTATATTAACCATCTATACTGTCTATATTAACCATGTCTACTGTCTATATTAACCATGTCTACTGTCTATATTAAACATGTATACTGTCTATACTAACCATGTATACTGTCTATATTAACCATGTATACTGTCTATATTATCCATGTATACTGTCTATATAACCATGTCTACTGTCTATATTAACCATGTATACTGTCTATATTAACCATGTATACTGTCTATATTAACCATCTATACTGTATACTGTCTATATTAACCATGTATACTGTCTATATTAACCATGTACAGTTGAAGTCGGAAGTTTAAATACACTTAGGTTGGAATCATTAAACCTCGTTTTTCAACCACTCCGCAAATTTCTTGTTAACAAACTATAGTTTTGGCAAGTCGGTTAGGACATCTACTTTGTGCAGGACACAAGTCATTTTTCCAACAATTTTTTTACAGAGAGATTATTTCACTTATAATTCACTGTATCACAATTCCAGTGGGTCAGAAGTTTACATACACTAAGTTGACTGTGCCTTTAAACAGTTTGGAAAATGACAGACGAAAATGTCATAGCTTTAGAAGCTTCTGATAGGCTAATTGACATAATTTGAGTCAATTGGAGGTGCACCTGTGGAAGTATTTCAAGGCCTACCTTCAAACTCAGTGCCTCTTTGCTTGACATCATGGGAAAATCTAAATAAATTAGACATGACCTCAGAAAAAAATGGTAGACCTCCACAAGTCTGGTTCATCCTTGGGAGCAATTTCCAAATGACTGAAAGTACCACGTTCATCTGTACAAACAAGAGTACGCAAGTATAAACACCATGGAACCACGCAGCCGTCATACCTCTCAGGAAGGAGACGCGTTCTGTCTCCTAGAGATGAACGAGCTTTGGTGCGAAAAGTGCAAATCAATCCCAGAACAACAGCAAAGGACCTTGTGAAGATGCTGGAGGAAACAGGTACAAAAGTATCTATATCCACAGTAAAACAAGTCATATATCGACATAACCTGAAAGGCCGCTCACTGCTCCAGAACCGCCATAAAAAAAGCCAGACTACGCTTTGCAACTGCGCATGGGGACAAAGATTGTACTTTTTGGAGAAATGTCCTCTGGTCTGATGAAACAAAAATAGAACTATTTGGCCATAATGACCATTGTTATGTTTGGAGGAAAAAGGGGGATGCTCGCAAGCCAAAGAACACCATCCCAACTGTGAAGCACGGGGGTGGCAGCATCATGTTGTCGGGGTGATTTGCTGCAGGAGGGACTGGTGCACTTCACAAAATTGATGGCATCATGAGGAATTAAAATTATGTGGATATATTGAAGCAACATCTCAAGACATCAGTCAGGAAGTGAAAGCTTGGTCTTCCAAATGGACAATGACCCCAAGCATACTTCCAAAGTTTTGGTATTGGAGTGGCCTTCACAAAGCCTTGACCTCAATCCTATAGAAATTTTGTGGGCAGAACGGAAAAAGCATGTGCGAGCAAGGAGGCCTACAAACCTGACTCGGTTACACCAGCTCTGTCAGGAGGCCTACAAACCTGACTCAGTTACACCAGCTCTGTCAGGAGGAATGTGCCAAAATTCAACCAACTGGGAAGCTTGTGGAAGGCTTCCCGAAACGTTTGACTCAAGTTAAACAATTTAAAGGCAATGCTACCAAATACTAATTGAGTGTATGTAAACTTCTGACCCACTTGAAATGTGGTGAAATAAATAAAAGCTCAAATAAATCATTCTCTCTACTATTATTTTCACATTTCACATTCTTAAAAAAAAGTGTTGATCCTAACTGACCTAAAACAGGGAATTTTTGCTAGGATTAAATGTCAGGAATTGTGAAAAACTGAGTATAGTCACCCCCTTTGCTGTGAAGCCCCAAATAAGATCTGGTGCAACCAATTACCTTTAGATAATTAGTTAAATAAAGTCCATCTGTGTGCAATCAATGTGTCACATGACACACACAATCTGTCAAATAATATCAGTATATATACACCTTTTCTGAAATGCCCCAGAGTCTGCAACATCACTAAGCAAGGGGCACCACCAAGCAACTGGCACCACGAAGACCAAGGAGCTCTCCAAACAGGTCAGGGACAAAGTTGTGGAGAAGTACAGATCAAGGTTGGGTTATAAAAAAATATCCAAAACTTTGAACATCCCACAGAGCACCATTAAATACATTATTATAAAATGGAAAATTATACCAAGACAAACCTGCCAAGAGAGGGCCGCCCACCAAAACTCACAGACCACACAAGGGGGGCATTAATCAGAGCGGCAACAAAGAAACCCAAAATAATCCTGAAGGAGCTGCAAAGCTTCACAGCAGAGATTCGAGGATCTGTACATAGGGCCACTTTAAGCCGTACACTCCACAGAGCTGGGCTTTACAGAAGTCTCCAGAAAAAAAGCCATTGCTTAAAGAAAAAAATAAGCAAACACGTTTGGTGTTCGCCAAAAAGCATGTGTGAGACTCCCCAAACATATGGAAGAAGGTACTCTGGTCAGATGAGAATAAAATTGAGCTTTTTGGCCATCAAGGAAAATTCTATGTCTGGAACAAACCTAACATCCCCCATCACCCCGAGAACACCATCCCCATAGTGAAGCATGGTGGTGGCAGCATAATGCTGTGAGGATGTTTTTCATCTGCAGGGACTGGGACACTGGTCAGAATTGAAGGAATGATGGATGGCACAAAATACAAAGATATTCTTGAGGGAAACCTGTTTCAGTCTTCCAGAGATTTGAGACTGGGATGGAGGTTCACCTTCCAGCAGGGCAATGACTAAGCATACTGCTAAAGCAACACTTGAGGTTTAACCTCTTAAGTGCACCCGACACGCAGGCGTGCCATCTGGAAATGCAAATGCGCTACGCTAAATGCTAATAGCACTTGTTAAAACTCAAACGTTCATTAAAACACACATGCAGGGTACTGAATTTAAGCTACACTTGTCGTGAATCCAGCCAACAAGTCAGATTTTTAAAATGCTTTTCAGGTGAAAGCATGAGAAGCTATTATCTGATAGCATGCAACACCCCGAAATACCTGAAGGGGACGTAAACTAAATAATTAGCATAGCCGGCGCTACACAAAACGCAGAAATAAAATATAAAACATTCATTACCTTTGACGATCTTCTTTGTTGGCACTCCTAGATGTCCCATAAACATCACTATTGGGTCTTTTATTCGATTAAATCGGTCCATATATACCCTAGATATCGATCTATGAAGAGTGTGTGATCCAGGAAAAAACAGCGTTTTAAAACGCAACGTCATTTTTTAAAATTAAAAAAGTAGACGATAAACTTTCACAAAACACTTCGAAATACTTTTGTAATCCAACTTTAGATATTAGTAAACGTTAATAATCTATCAAATTGATCACGGGGCGATGTGTATTCAATAGCTCCACGTCTTGAAAATTTCTCCTCCAAAACATCCTGTCGGAGACCGGAAGGAATGGGCTCTCTCTTACTCGTTTGACCAAGAAACAAAGCCCAGGAAATTGTCAAGACCGGCGACATCGTGTGGAAGCTGTAGGACTTGCAATCTCAGCCCCATGTAATTTGGTTTCCCATAGACAATACATGCAAGTGGCGCATGGATATTTTTCCCAGTTTTCGGTGATCAGTTTTTCTTGCGCTTTTCGATGAAACACAGGCTCTGTTATAGTCACAGCCGTGATTTAACCAGTTCTAGAAACGTCAGAGTGTTTTCTATCCACACATACTAATCATATGCATTTACTATATTCCTGGCATGAGAAGCAGGACGCTGAAATTGTGCGCGATTTTTAACAGAATGTTCGAAAAAGTAGGGGGTAGGCTTAACAGGTTTTTAAGGGGAAACATTTAAATGTCTTGGATGTTATGTGTATAGAAAGTATTCACCCCTTTTAGAAAATGCCACCACTTTCGCTAGCCACTATACACATAACATGATGCAGCCACCACTTTCGCTATCCACAGTACACATAACATGATGCAGCCACCACTTTCGCTAGCCACAGTACACATAACATGATGCAGCCACCACTTTCGCTAGCCACAGTACACATAACATGATGCAGCCACCACTTTCGCTAGCCACAGTACACATAACATGATGCAGCCACCACTTTCGCTAGCCACAGTACACATAACATGATGCAGCCACCACTTTCGCTAGCCACAGTACACATAACATGATGCAGCCACCACTTTCGCTAGCCACAGTACACATAACATGATGCAGCCACCACTTTCGCTGATGCAGCCACTGTACACATAACATGATGCAGCCACCACTCAGTAACTCATTGAATTTGAGTGCCACTTTATATGTGATATTGGCCATTTGCACCAAACATAGCACTTTCGTATTCAGGACAAAAGTTACTTGCAATGCCACATTTTTTGGCAAATCCAAGACAATACATGACTGAGAACCACTCTTGATTTTTCCAAGCATAATGGTGGCTGCATCATGTTATGGGCATTGTTCCCTCAAAAAAATTGTATCACTGAGAAAATTTCAGTTCTGCTGAGTGCAAACTTGAACCTTGTGAAATTTCTGTGCAACTTCTGGCGCTTTACTGTTTCTGTACTGCTGGCTAACAACACTGAGTCTGTACCTGCTTTAAGTTACAGTTTTACTGTGAACACTGAGTCTGTACCTGCTTTAAGTTACAGTTTTACTGTGAACACTGAGTCTGTACCTGCTTTAAGTTACAGTTTTACTGTGAACACTGAGTCTGTACCCGCTTTAAGTTACAGTTTTACTGTGAACACTGAGTCTGTACCTGCTTTAAGTTACAGTTTTACTGTGAACACTGAGTCTGTACCTGCTTTAAGTTACAGTTTTACTGTGAACACTGAGTCTGTACCTGCTTTAAGTTACAGTTTTACTGTGAACACTGAGTCTGTACCTGCTTTAAGTTACAGTTTTAACACTGAGTCTGTACCTGAACACTGAACACTGAGTCTGTACCTGCTTTAAGTTACAGTTTTACTGTGAACACTGAGTCTGTACTGCTTTACAGTTTTACTGCTTCTGTACCTGCTTTAAGTTACAGTTTTACTGTGAACACTGAGTCTGTACCTGCTTTAAGTTACAGTTTTACTGTGAACACTGAGTCTGTACCTGCTTTAAGTTACAGTTTTACTGTGAACACTGAGTCTGTACCTGCTTTAAGTTACAGTTTTACTGTGAACACTGAGGCTGTACCTGCTTTAAGTTACAGTTTTACTGTGAACACTGAGGCTGTACCTGCTTTAAGTTACAGTTTTACTGTGAACACTGAGGCTGTACCTGCTTTAAGTTACAGTTTTACTGTGAACACTGAGGCTGTACCCACTTTAAGTTACAGTTTTACTGTGAACACTGAGGCTGTATCCGCTTTAAGTTACAGTTTTAACAGTGGGCAAGCAGGCTACTGTTTCTATTTGATCATAATGAAGGCCTACCAGAGCGGCCTACCGTCAAAAACAATGGAGAAAATGCATCCCATAACATTTTAACATGGGAGTAAATGTTCTATCATTCGTTCTACAGTAGCAGCCAATGTGTGGTGTTCAATGTAGGCCTACATTCCATGAGACTAAAAAATAAAACAAGCAGACATTTTACATTTACATTTAAGTCATTTAGCAGACGCTCTTATCCAGAGCGACTTACAAATTGGTGCATACACCTTGTGACATCCAGTGGAACAGCCACTTGCATCTAAATCTTTTTTTTGGGGGGGGGGAGAAGGGGAGGGGGGAGAAGGGGGGACACGACATGAACATGTTTATCTACTTGTCTTTCAGACAAGGAGGGACCTGAACATGTCGCTGTGTTGTTTGATGCAAGAACCCACTTTACAAGATAAAGAGTCGAGGCCTGAGTCATACCTGACGACACAATAGAAACCTACTCCGATGCACTCTGCCTATTACAAAATCACTTGCATAGTTATTTGCATACTTAAGTCTTGAATAGTTCATTTCGTTTTTCTGTATGTTGTATTGAAAGTGACTAATATTGTGTTGATTCAATCACAATTCCCACAGAGGAAACCACAAACAAGGAGCACTTGAGAAAGGAGTGTTTTATTATGCTTCTCTGCCCAGGATGATTTGCCTTCTGGGCTGCAGTCCCTGGAGAGCTGCACACCTGTGCACTTGTGCAGCTTAGAGGGAACATTGCGTACAGGTAAGAATACATTAAGTCACAATTTACAGTCCAATATTTCCACGTGTATCAGGGACTGGGGGAAGTGTGTACACATTGAGTGGTACATTAAGAGTCTGGTAGCAGCTGTTGTGATGTTTGTGTATCATGAATGTGTGTGTGTGTGTGTGTGTGTGTGTGTGTGTGTGTGTGTGTGTGTGTGTGCGGGCTAAGGTGTGGAGAATCAGAGCAGGTGGTCAGTCCAGATCAAGTGTTCAGCAGTCTGATGGTTTGTAGATAGAAACTGTCTCTGAGCCTGTTGGTATCAGACCTCATGCTCCGATACAGTCTGTCCGACAGTAAGGGAGAGAACAGCTTGTGATTGGGGTGTGTGGGGTCCTTGATGATTCTGCGGTTCTTCCCCAGGCACAGTTTTGAGTAGATGTCTTGGATGGGTCAGAGCACGGTCCCAGTGATGTACTGGGCTGTCTTCAGCACCCGCTGGAGGGCCTTGCGGTCATGGACGAAGCAATTCCTGTACCAGGTCGGGATGCAACCGGTCAGGACACTCTCGATGGTGCAGCGATAGTATTTGGAGAAGACCCGGGGTGGAATGCCGGCGTCTTAGGAAGTAGTGACGCTGTTATGCCCTCTTGACAAGAGCAGCGGTGTTGTTGGTTCATGTCCACTACGATGTGGACGCGGAGTTAGTGTGGAGGAGGGAGGAGGTGTGGAGGAGGTGTTACTGACAATCCTTACAGCGTGTGGTCTGTCCGACCAGACTAAGGGACCAAATACTAAACGTTTCACTACTTTAATACGCAAAAACTGAATTGTCCCAAGATTTTTGGGGCCTTAAAAAAGGGACTATGTACAAAAAGTTGTGTAATTTCGAAATGGTCCACCCGACACGGAGGAAAACACCTTAAAATGAACGCTGTCAGTCAGTCTGAACTTTAACCTCAGTCATTGTGTAATTTCTAGAGTACAGAGCCAAAACAACAACAATATTCTCACCGTCTCAATACTGTTGGAGCTCACTATATATCCCATGAAGGTGTGCCACAGTATTTATTTTAAACAGTTGGGAACTACTGCTATAGTGCACTAGTTTTGATGAGAGCCCTGGACTAAAGTAGTGCACTATATAGGGGATAGGGTACCATAGGGCCCTGGTCAAAAGTAGTGAACTATATAGGGGATAGGGTACCATAGGGCCCTGGTCAAAAGTAGTGAACTATAATAGGGGATAGGGTACCATAGGACTCTGGTCTAAAGTAGTGCACTATATATAGGGAATAGGGTGCAGTTTGGGATGCAGATAAAATATGTGAAGCTTAGTTTACTGAAGCCACAAGCTGCCTACCTGTAGTGTAATTGGAGCTTTCCATCAAAACTACAGGTGGTGTGATCCTACTTGGGCTGAGAGGACCACAGGTACTGAAGACACACACACACACACACACACACACACACACACACACACACACACACACACAGCACACACATACACACACATGCACAGCACACATACAGCACACGCACAGCACACACATACACACACACACACACACACACACACACACACGCAAACAATCCTGTATTATCCGTAGGGGTAGAAAAGTGCTGGTTTGTGACTGACTGAAAAGTCTAATGATATCTGATGAAGAAGTACTCAGACGGCCTGGGTAAATGGATGTGTGTGTGTATTTGTGTGTGTGTATTTGTGTGTGTGTGTGTATTTGTGTGTGTGTATTTGTGTGTGTGTGTGTGTGTGTGTGTGTGTGTGTGTGTGTGTGTGTGTGTGTGTGTGTGTGTGTGTGTGTGTGTGTGTGTGTGTGTGTGTGTGTGTGTGTGTGTGTGTGTGTGTGTGTGTGTGTGTGTGTGTGTGTGAGTGTGTGAGTAGGTGAGTTTGTGAGTCGGTGTGTGTGATGTGTGTGTGTGTGTAGTTGCGTGTGTGTGAGTTTGTGAGTCGGTGTGTGTGATGTGTGTGTGTTTGTGTGTAGTTGCGTGTGTGTGTGTTTGTGTGTAGTTGCGTGTGTGTGAGTTTGTGAGTCGGTGTGTGTGTGTGTGTGTGTGTGTGTTTGTGAGTCGGTGTGTGTGTGTGTGTGTGTGTGTGTGTGTGTGTGTGTGTGTGTGTGTGTGTGTGTGTGTGTGTGTGTGTGTGTGTGTGTGTGTGGGAGGCTGTGCGTGTGCTGTATGTGTGCTGTGCATGTGTGTGTGTGCTGTGTTTGTATGTGCTGTGTGTGTGTGTGTGTGTGTGTGTGTGTGTGTGTGTGTGTGTGTGTGTGTGTGTGTGTGTGTGATGTGTGTGCAGTTGCGTGTGTGTGAGTTTGTGAGTCGGTGATGTGTGTGTGAGCTTGTGAGTCGGTGTGTGTGATGTGTGTGTGTGTGTACTAAGAGCTGTCCACAGCAGCTGCTTCTGGGCTCTCTCACACAGGTGCCACTGTCCTACCAAAGGGCACACAATGCATTGTGGGAGAATGACCCTTCAGTAGAGCAGAGTGGAGTGTCGACAGTACCCTGGATCTCTTCCTGGTAGGACACCTCTTTTGAAAGAGGACGCTTTTCTCTGTGACACTGCTGGGGGACGCTTTTCTCTGTGACACTGCTGGGGGGACGCTTTTCTCTGTGACACTCTGCTGGTCCAGATGGGGGCGAGGGAGTTATGGATGGCTGACATTTACAGTGGCCCTCCTTCCTGTACATATTAATGAAGCGTGCTGTTTTTGAAAAACCCCATAAAATATGCCACTTGATCGCGGTGTGTGTGTGTGTGTGTGTGTGTGTGTGTGTGTGTGTGTGTGTGTGTGTGTGTGTGTGTGTGTGTGTGTGTGTGTGTGTGTGTGTGTGTGTGTGTGTGTGTGTGTGTGTGTGTGTGTGTGTGTGTGTGGTGCAGTTGCGTGTGTGTGAGAGAGGGAGAGCATTTGGATAGCAGAGACATAATAAAAACCTTTATTTTCAGTCCATCTTTTATGTAGACTCAACATCAATACTACACTGTTTCAGTCTTTCATCGTTAAACTGTCATCGGTGTTTCAGTCTTTCATCGTTAAACTGTCATCTGTGTTTCAGTCTTTCATCGTTAAACTGTCATCTGTGTTTCAGTCTTTCATCGTTAAACTGTCATCGGTGTTTCAGTCTTTCATCGTTAAACTGTCATCGGTGTTTCAGTCTTTCATCGTTAAACTGTCATCTGTGTTTCAGTCTTTCATCGTTAAACTGTCATCGGTGTTTCAGTCTTTCATCGTTAAACTGTCATCTGTGTTTCAGTCTTTCATCGTTAAACTGTCATCGGTGTTTCAGTCTTTCATCATTAAACTGACTGTCATCTGTGTTTCAGTCTTTCATCGTTAAACTGTCATCGGTGTTTCAGTCTTTCATCGTTAAACTGTCATCTGTGTTTCAGTCTTTCATCGTTAAACTGTCATCGGTGTTTCAGTCTTTCATCATTAAACTGACTGTCATCTGTGTTTCAGTCTTTCATCGTTAAACTGTCATCGGTGTTTCAGTCTTTCATCGTTAAACTGTCATCTGTGTTTCAGTCTTTCATCGTTAAACTGTCATCGGTGTTTCAGTCTTTCATCGTCAAACTGACTGTCATCCGTGTTTGTCTTTCATCATTAAACTGACTGTCATCGGTGTTTGTCTTTCATCATTAAACTGACTGTCATCAGTGTTTCAGTCTTTCATCATTAAACTGACTGTCATCGGTGTATCAGTCTTTCATCATTAAACTAACTGTCATCAGTGTTTGTCTTTCATCATTAAACTAACTGTCATCGGTGTTTCAGTCTTTCATCATTAAACTGACTGTCGTCGGTGTTTCAGTCTTTCATCATTAAACTAACTGTCATCAGTGTTTGTCTTTCATCATTAAACTAACTGTCATCGGTGTTTCAGTCTTTCATCATTAAACTGACTGTCATCGGTGTTTCAGTCTTTCATCATTAAACTGACTGTCATCGGTGTTTGTCTTTCATCATTAAACTGACTGTCATCGGTGTTTCAGTCTTTCATCATTAAACTGACTGTCATCGGTGTTTCAGTCTTTCATCGTTAAACTGACTGTCATCGGTGTTTCAGTCTTTCATCATTAAACTGACTGTCATCGGTGTTTCAGTCTTTCATCATTAAACTAACTGTCATCAGTGTTTCAGTCTTTCATCGTTAAACTGACTGTCATCGGTGTATCAGTCTTTCATCATTAAACTGACTGTCATCAGTGTTTGTCTTTCATCATTAAACTGACTGTCATCGGTGTTTCAGTCTTTCATCGTTAAACTGACTGTCATCAGTGTTTCAGTCTTTCATCGTTAAACTGACTGTCATCGGTGTTTCAGTCTTTCATCATTAAACTGACTGTCATCGGTGTTTCAGTCTTTCATCATTAAACTGACTGTCATCGGTGTTTCAGTCTTTCATCATTAAACTGACTGTCATCGGTGTTTCAGTCTTTCATCATTAAACTGACTGTCATCAGTGTTTCAGTCTTTCATCGTTAAACTGACTGTCATCGGTGTATCAGTCTTTCATCATTAAACTGACTGTCATCAGTGTTTGTCTTTCATCATTAAACTAACTGTCATCGGTGTTTCAGTCTTTCATCATTAAACTGACTGTCATCAGTGTTTCAGTCTTTCATCATTAAACTAACTGTCATCGGTGTTTCAGTCTTTCATCATTAAACTGACTGTCATCGGTGTTTCAGTCTTTCATCATTAAACTGACTGTCATCAGTGTTTCAGTCTTTCATCATTAAACTGACTGTCATCGGTGTATCAGTCTTTCATCATTAAACTGACTGTCATCGGTGTATCAGTCTTTCATCATTAAACTGACTGTCATCGGTGTTTCAGTCTTTCATCATTAAACTGACTGTCATCAGTGTTTGTCTTTAATCATTAAACTGACTGTCATCGGTGTTTCAGTCTTTCATCATTAAACTGACTGTCATCAGTGTTTCAGTCTTTCATCATTAAACTGACTGTCATCGGTGTTTCAGTCTTTCATCATTAAACTGACTGTCATCGGTGTATCAGTCTTTCATCATTAAACTGTCATCGGTGTTTCAGTCTTTCATCGTTAAACTGACTGTCATCGGTGTTTCAGTCTTTCATCGTTAAACTGACTGTCATCTGTGTATCAGTCTTTCATCATTAAACTGACTGTCATCGGTGTTTCAGTCTTTAATCATTAAACTGACTGTCATCGGTGTTTCAGTCTTTCATCATTAAACTGACTGTCATCGGTGTTTCAGTCTTTCATCGTTAAACTGACTGTCATCGGTGTTTCAGTCTTTCATCGTTAAACTGACTGTCATCTGTGTATCAGTCTTTCATCATTAAACTGACTGTCATCGGTGTTTCAGTCTTTAATCATTAAACTGACTGTCATCGGTGTTTCAGTCTTTCATCATTAAACTGACTGTCATCAGTGTTTCAGTCTTTCATCATTAAACTGACTGTCATCGGTGTTTCAGTCTTTCATCATTAAACTGACTGTCATCGGTGTATCAGTCTTTCATCATTAAACTGTCATCGGTGTTTCAGTCTTTCATCGTTAAACTGACTGTCATCGGTGTTTCAGTCTTTCATCGTTAAACTGTCATCGGTGTTTCAGTCTTTCATCGTTAAACTGTCATCGGTGTTTCAGTCTTTCATCGTTAAACTGACTGTCATCGGTGTATCAGTCTTTCATCATTAAACTGACTGTCATCGGTTTATCAGTCTTTCATCATTAAACTGTCATCGGTGTTTCAGTCTTTCATCGTTAAACTGACTGTCATCGGTGTTTCAGTCTTTCATCGTTAAACTGTCATCGGTGTTTCAGTCTTTCATCGTTAAACTGACTGTCATCGGTGTTTCAGTCTTTCATCGTTAAACTGTCATCGGTGTTTCAGTCTTTCATCGTTAAACTAACTGTCATCAGTGTTTCAGTCTTTCATCGTTAAACTGACTGTCATCGGTGTTTCAGTCTTTCATCGTTAAACTGACTGTCATCGGTGTTTCAGTCTTTCATCGTTAAACTGACTGTCATCGGTGTTTCAGTCTTTCATCGTTAAACTGACTGTCATCGGTGTTTCAGTCTTTCATCGTTAAACTGACTGTCATCGGTGTTTCAGTCTTTCATCGTTAAACTGACTGTCATCGGTGTTTCAGTCTTTCATCGTTAAACTGACTGTCATCGGTGTTTCAGTCTTTCATCGTTAAACTGACTGTCATCTGTGTTTCAGTCTTTCATCATTAAACTGACTGTCATCAGTGTTTGTCTTTCATCATTAAACTGACTGTCATCAGTGTTTCAGTCTTTCATCGTTAAACTGTCATCAGTGTTTCAGTCTTTCATCGTTAAACTGTCATCAGTGTTTGTCTTTCATCATTAAACTGACTGTCATCGGTGTTTCAGTCTTTCATCATTAAACTGACTGTCATCAGTGTTTGTCTTTAATCATTAAACTGACTGTCATCGGTGTTTCAGTCTTTCATCATTAAACTGACTGTCATCAGTGTTTCAGTCTTTCATCATTAAACTGACTGTCATCGGTGTTTCAGTCTTTCATCATTAAACTGACTGTCATCGGTGTATCAGTCTTTCATCATTAAACTGTCATCGGTGTTTCAGTCTTTCATCGTTAAACTGACTGTCATGGTGTTTCAGTCTTTCATCGTTAAACTAACTGTCATCAGTGTTTCAGTCTTTCATCGTTAAACTGACTGTCATCGGTGTTTCAGTCTTTCATCATTAAACTGACTGTCATCGGTGTATCAGTCTTTCATCATTAAACTGACTGTCATCGGTGTATCAGTCTTTCATCATTAAACTGTCATCGGTGTTTCAGTCTTTCATCGTTAAACTGACTGTCATCGGTGTTTCAGTCTTTCATCGTTAAACTGTCATCGGTGTTTCAGTCTTTCATCGTTAAACTGACTGTCATCGGTGTTTCAGTCTTTCATCGTTAAACTGTCATCGGTGTTTCAGTCTTTCATCGTTAAACTAACTGTCATCAGTGTTTCAGTCTTTCATCGTTAAACTGACTGTCATCGGTGTTTCAGTCTTTCATCGTTAAACTGTCATCGGTGTTTCAGTCTTTCATCGTTAAACTGACTGTCATCGGTGTTTCAGTCTTTCATCGTTAAACTGACTGTCATCGGTGTTTCAGTCTTTCATCGTTAAACTGACTGTCATCGGTGTTTCAGTCTTTCATCGTTAAACTGACTGTCATCGGTGTTTCAGTCTTTCATCGTTAAACTGACTGTCATCGGTGTTTCAGTCTTTCATCGTTAAACTGACTGTCATCTGTGTTTCAGTCTTTCATCATTAAACTGACTGTCATCGGTGTTTGTCTTTCATCATTAAACTGACTGTCATCGGTGTTTCAGTCTTTCATCGTTAAACTGTCATCAGTGTTTCAGTCTTTCATCGTTAAACTGTCATCGGTGTTTCAGTCTTTCATCATTAAACTAACTGTCATCGGTGTTTCAGTCTTTCATCATTAAACTGACTGTCATCAGTGTTTCAGTCTTTCATCATTAAACTGACTGTCATCGGTGTTTCAGTCTTTCATCATTAAACTGTCATCGGTGTTTCAGTCTTTCATCGTTAAACTGACTGTCATCCGTGTTTCAGTCTTTCATCATTAAACTGACTGTCATCAGTGTTTCAGTCTTTCATCATTAAACTGTCATCGGTGTTTCAGTCTTTCATCATTAAACTGACTGTCATCGGTGTTTCAGTCTTTCATCATTAAACTGTCATCGGTGTTTCAGTCTTTCATCATTAAACTGTCATCGGTGTTTCAGTCTTTCATCGTTAAACTGACTGTCATCCGTGTTTCAGTCTTTCATCATTAAACTAACTGTCATCGGTGTTTCAGTCTTTCATCATTAAACTGTCATCGGTGTTTCAGTCTTTCATCGTTAAACTGACTGTCATCGGTGTTTCAGTCTTTCATCATTAAACTGACTGTCATCAGTGTTTCAGTCTTTCATCATTAAACTAACTGTCATCGGTGTTTCAGTCTTTCATCATTAAACTGACTGTCATCGGTGTTTCAGTCTTTCATCATTAAACTGACTGTCATCAGTGTTTCAGTCTTTCATCATTAAACTGACTGTCATCGGTGTATCAGTCTTTCATCATTAAACTGACTGTCATCGGTGTATCAGTCTTTCATCATTAAACTGACTGTCATCGGTGTTTCAGTCTTTCATCATTAAACTGACTGTCATCAGTGTTTGTCTTTCATCATTAAACTGACTGTCATCAGTGTTTGTCTTTCATCATTAAACTGACTGTCATCGGTGTTTCAGTCTTTCATCATTAAACTGACTGTCATCAGTGTTTCAGTCTCATCATTAAACTGACTGTCATCGGTGTTTCAGTCTTTCATCATTAAACTGACTGTCATCGGTGTATCAGTCTTTCATCATTAAACTGTCATCGGTGTTTCAGTCTTTCATCGTTAAACTGACTGTCATCGGTGTTTCAGTCTTTCATCGTTAAACTAACTGTCATCAGTGTTTCAGTCTTTCATCGTTAAACTGACTGTCATCGGTGTTTCAGTCTTTCATCATTAAACTGACTGTCATCGGTGTATCAGTCTTTCATCATTAAACTGACTGTCATCGGTGTATCAGTCTTTCATCGTTAAACTGTCATCGGTGTTTCAGTCTTTCATCGTTAAACTGTCATCGGTGTTTCAGTCTTTCATCGTTAAACTGACTGTCATCGGTGTTTCAGTCTTTCATCGTTAAACTGTCATCGGTGTTTCAGTCTTTCATCGTTAAACTAACTGTCATCAGTGTTTCAGTCTTTCATCGTTAAACTGACTGTCATCGGTGTTTCAGTCTTTCATCGTTAAACTGACTGTCATCGGTGTTTCAGTCTTTCATCGTTAAACTGACTGTCATCGGTGTTTCAGTCTTTCATCGTTAAACTGACTGTCATCGGTGTTTCAGTCTTTCATCGTTAAACTGACTGTCATCGGTGTTTCAGTCTTTCATCGTTAAACTGACTGTCATCTGTGTTTCAGTCTTTCATCATTAAACTGACTGTCATCAGTGTTTGTCTTTCATCATTAAACTGACTGTCATCGGTGTTTCAGTCTTTCATCGTTAAACTGTCATCAGTGTTTCAGTCTTTCATCGTTAAACTGTCATCGGTGTTTCAGTCTTTCATCATTAAACTAACTGTCATCGGTGTTTCAGTCTTTCATCATTAAACTGACTGTCATCAGTGTTTCAGTCTTTCATCATTAAACTGTCATCGGTGTTTCAGTCTTTCATCATTAAACTGTCATCGGTGTTTCAGTCTTTCATCGTTAAACTGACTGTCATCCGTGTTTCAGTCTTTCATCATTAAACTGACTGTCATCAGTGTTTCAGTCTTTCATCATTAAACTGACATCGGTGTTTCAGTCTTTCATCATTAAACTGACTGTCATCAGTGTTTCAGTCTTTCATCATTAAACTGTCATCGGTGTTTCAGTCTTTCATCATTAAACTGTCATCGGTGTTTCAGTCTTTCATCGTTAAACTGACTGTCATCCGTGTTTCAGTCTTTCATCATTAAACTAACTGTCATCGGTGTTTCAGTCTTTCATCATTAAACTGTCATCGGTGTTTCAGTCTTTCATCATTAAACTGACTGTCATCAGTGTTTCAGTCTTTCATCATTAAACTGACTGTCATCGGTGTATCAGTCTTTCATCATTAAACTGACTGTCATCGGTGTATCAGTCTTTCATCATTAAACTGACTGTCATCGGTGTTTCAGTCTTTCATCATTAAACTGACTGTCATCAGTGTTTGTCTTTCATCATTAAACTGACTGTCATCAGTGTTTGTCTTTCATCATTAAACTGACTGTCATCGGTGTTTCAGTCTTTCATCATTAAACTGACTGTCATCAGTGTTTCAGTCTCATCATTAAACTGACTGTCATCGGTGTTTCAGTCTTTCATCATTAAACTGACTGTCATCGGTGTATCAGTCTTTCATCATTAAACTGTCATCGGTGTTTCAGTCTTTCATCGTTAAACTGACTGTCATCGGTGTTTCAGTCTTTCATCGTTAAACTAACTGTCATCAGTGTTTCAGTCTTTCATCGTTAAACTGACTGTCATCGGTGTTTCAGTCTTTCATCATTAAACTGACTGTCATCGGTGTATCAGTCTTTCATCATTAAACTGACTGTCATCGGTGTATCAGTCTTTCATCATTAAACTGTCATCGGTGTTTCAGTCTTTCATCATTAAACTGTCATCGGTGTTTCAGTCTTTCATCGTTAAACTGACTGTCATCGGTGTTTCAGTCTTTCATCGTTAAACTGTCATCGGTGTTTCAGTCTTTCATCGTTAAACTGACTGTCATCGGTGTTTCAGTCTTTCATCGTTAAACTGTCATCGGTGTTTCAGTCTTTCATCGTTAAACTAACTGTCATCAGTGTTTCAGTCTTTCATCGTTAAACTGACTGTCATCGGTGTTTCAGTCTTTCATCGTTAAACTGACTGTCATCGGTGTTTCAGTCTTTCATCGTTAAACTGACTGTCATCGGTGTTTCAGTCTTTCATCGTTAAACTGACTGTCATCGGTGTTTCAGTCTTTCATCGTTAAACTGACTGTCATCGGTGTTTCAGTCTTTCATCGTTAAACTGACTGTCATCGGTGTTTCAGTCTTTCATCGTTAAACTGACTGTCATCGGTATTTCAGTCTTTCATCGTTAAACTGACTGTCATCTGTGTTTCAGTCTTTCATCATTAAACTGACTGTCATCAGTGTTTGTCTTTCATCATTAAACTGACTGTCATCGGTGTTTCAGTCTTTCATCGTTAAACTGTCATCAGTGTTTCAGTCTTTCATCGTTAAACTGTCATCGGTGTTTCAGTCTTTCATCATTAAACTAACTGTCATCGGTGTTTCAGTCTTTCATCATTAAACTGACTGTCATCAGTGTTTCAGTCTTTCATCATTAAACTGTCATCGGTGTTTCAGTCTTTCATCATTAAACTGTCATCGGTGTTTCAGTCTTTCATCGTTAAACTGACTGTCATCCGTGTTTCAGTCTTTCATCATTAAACTGACATCGGTGTTTCAGTCTTTCATCATTAAACTGACTGTCATCAGTGTTTCAGTCTTTCATCATTAAACTGTCATCGGTGTTTCAGTCTTTCATCATTAAACTGTCATCGGTGTTTCAGTCTTTCATCGTTAAACTGACTGTCATCCGTGTTTCAGTCTTTCATCATTAAACTAACTGTCATCGGTGTTTCAGTCTTTCATCATTAAACTGTCATCGGTGTTTCAGTCTTTCATCGTTAAACTGACTGTCATCTGTGTTTCAGTCTTTCATCGTTAAACTGACAGGTGAAACAGATCTGGGTGTCACAATCAGAGTGTTTCAGTCTTTCATATTTTCTTCATAATTTTGTATATTTACTGCTATTCCTCTATGTCACACACACGCACGCACGCACACGCGCACACACACACACACACACACACACACACACACACACACACACACACACACACACACACACACACACACACACACACACACACACACACACACACACACACACACATGCACACACATGCACAACCCCCTCCCGTGTGGGTTATTGTGTGTCCTTCCAGGTTAAAGCGTAAATGTGTCTAATTAGCTGTTTGAGGGGCTGCAGAAAGCTCTCACTCAGCGACTCCCCTCACTTTAAAGTCTGCTTCATCGCACTTTTAAAGCAAAGTCCTTACAGCACGAATAACAGTTCATTTGTAGTCTGCAATATATAATATTTGACTAAAACATAATCATTTAAAACCTTCCTTACATTTGTATAAGATCACGTGTCTCTCTATTATACGTAGAAATACTTGGGACCAAAATGTCCAAAAATTTAAATCACTTGGGAAGCTGAACTCCTGGTGTTTTTACTGTCTTTTCTGTCCCACGGTGCAAAAACAACTTTAAATACACTACTGTTCAAAAGTTTAGGGTCACTTAGAAATGTCCTTGTTTTTGAAAGAAAAGGCCCCAAAAAATGGTCCATTAATAATATATGTGTATATAATAATAATATATATTGGACAGTGCAGGTAGATTAACAAGAATTTTAAGCTTTCTGACAATATCAGATACACATGTCTATGTCCTGGGAAATGTTCTTGTTACTTACAACCTCATGCTAATCGCATTAACCTACTTTAGTTCAATTGTCCCGAAGGGGACCCACCAATCCTGAATAATTTTTTATGGAATATCTACACAGTCGTACAGAGGCCCATTATCAGCAACCATCACTCCTGTGTTCCAATGGCACGTTGTGTTATAGCTAATAATTTTATCATGTTAAAAGGCTAATTGATCAAAGGAAAAGCCTTTTGAAATTATGTTAGCACAGCTGGAAAATGTGTTCTGATTAAAGAGGCAATAAAACTGTCCTTCTATAGACTAGTTGAGTATCTGGAGCATCAGCATTTCTGGGTTCGATTACAGGATCACAAATGGCCAGAAACAAAGAACCTCGTCAGTCTATTCTTGTTCTGAGAAATGAAGGCTATTCCATGTGAGAAATTGCCAAGAAACTGAAAATCTCGTACAACGCCGTGTACTACTCCCTTCACAGAACAGCACAAACTGTCCCTAACCAGAATAGAAAGAGGAGTGGGAGGCCCCGGTGCACAACTGAGCAAGAGGACAGGTACATTAGAGTGTCTAGTTTGAGAAAACAGACGCCTCACAAAACACCCGTTTCAATGTCAACAGTGAAGAGGCGACTCCGGGATGCTGGCCTTCTAGGCAGAGATCCTCTGTCCAGTGTCTGTGTTCTTTTGCCCATCTTAATATTTTATTTTCTTATTGGCCAGAGATATGGCTTTTTCTCTGCCATGAAGCTGATGCTCCAGATACTCAACTAGTCTAAAGAAGGCCAGTTTTATTGTTAACTTTAATCAGCACAACAGTTTTCAGTTGTGCTAACATAATTGCAAAAGGGTTTTCTAATGATCAATTAGCCTTTTAAAATAATAAACTTGGATTAGCTATAACACAACGTGCCATTGGAACACAGGAGTGATGGTTGCTGATAATGGGCCTCTGTACGCCTACGTAGATATTCCATTAAAAATCAGCCGTTTCCAGCTACAATAGTAATTTACAACATGAACAAAGTCTACACTGTATTTCTGATGTTATTTTAATGGACCCCGAAAAATGTGCTTTTCTTAAAACAAAAAAAAAAATCAAAATTTCTAAGTGACCCTTTCTAAGTGACCCTTTCTAAGTGACCCTTTCTAAGTGACCCTTTCTAAGTGACCCTTTTGAACGGTAGAGTTCATGTATTTCCTATGGGGTCGGTAGAGTTCATGTATTTCCTATGGGGTCGGTAGAGTTCATGTATTTCCTATGGGGTCGGTAGAGTTCATGTATTTCCTATGGGGTCGGTAGAGTTCATGTATTTCCTATGGGGTCGGTAGAGTTCATGTATTTCCTATGGGGTCGGTAGAGTTCATGTATTTCCTATGGGGTCGGTAGAGTTCATGTATTTCCTATGGGGTCGGTAGAGTTCATGTATTTCCTATGGGGTCGGTAGAGTTCATGTATTTCCTATGGGGTCGGTAGAGTTCATGTATTTCCTATGGGGTCGGTAGAGTTCATGTATTTCCTATGGGGTCGGTAGAGTTCATGTATTTCCTATGGGGTCGGCATTTTGGGGAACCCTGCGAAGACACAGGAGTTTAAAGCCTATCTAGAGGATAGAGCAGGAAAGAGATGGACAACGGGTGAGTTCCAAGGGTCACCTATTCCCTCATGGAACTAAAACCAGGGAACAAACCTAATTTACATCAGAGTCTAGGCGTTATAGGAACCAACAGAGCAACATGGACCCTCATCAACATCCTGATAGGAAGCAACAGAGCAACATGGACCTTCATCAAGATCCTGATAGGAAGCAACAGAGCAACATGGACCTTCATCAAGATCCTGATAGGAAGCAACAGAGCAACATGGACCCTCATCAACATCCTGATAGGAACCAACAGAGCAACATGGACCCTCATCAATAATATATAATAATAATAATATATGCCATTTAGCAGACACTTTTATCCAAAGCGACTTACAGTCATGTGTGCATACATTCTACGTATGGGTGGTCCCGGGAATCGAACCCACTACCCTGGCGTTACAAGCGCCATGCTCTACCAACTGAGCTACAGAAGGACCACACATCAACATCCTGATAGGAACCAACAGAGCAACATGGACCCTCATCAACATCCTGATAGGAACCAACAGAGCAACATGGACCCTCATCAACATGCTGATAGAAACCAACAGAGCAACATGGACCTTCATCAACATCCTGATAGGGACCAACAGAGCAACATGGACCCTCATCAACATGCTGATAGAAACCAACAGAGCAACATGGACCTTCATCAACATCCTGATAGGAACCAACAGAGCAACATGGACCTTCATCAACATCCTGATAGGAACCAACAGAGCAACATGGACCCTCATCAACATGCTGATAGAAACCAACAGAGCAACATGGACCTTCATCAACATCCTGATAGGAACCAACAGAGCAACATGGACCTTCATCAACATCCTGATAGGAACCAACAGAGCAACATGGACCCTCATCAACATGCTGATAGAAACCAACAGAGCAACATGGACCCTCATCAACATCCTGATAGGAAGCAACAGAGCAACATGGACCCTCATCAACATCCTGATAGGAACCAACAGAGCAACATGGACCCTCATCAACATCCTGATAGGAACCAACAGAGCAACATGGACCCTCATCAACATCCTGATAGGAAGCAACAGAGCAACATGGACCCTCATCAACATCCTGATAGGAACCAACAGAGCAACATGGACCTTCATCAACATCCTGATAGGAACCAACAGAGCAACATGGACCCTCATCAACATCCTGATAGGAACCAACAGAACAACATGGACCCTCATCAACATCCTGATAGGAACCAACAGAGCAACATGGACCCTCATCAACATCCTGATAGGAAGCAGCAGAGCAACATGGACCCTCATCAACATCCTGATAGGAACCAACAGAGCAACATGGACCCTCATCAACATCCTGATAGGAACCAACAGAGCAACATGGACCCTCATCAACATCCTGATAGGAAGCAGCAGAGCAACATGGACCCTCATCAACATCCTGATAGGAAGCAACAGAGCAACATGGACCCTCATCAACATCCTGATAGGAACCAACAGAGCAACATGGACCCTCATCAACATCCTGATAGGAAGCAACAGAGCAACATGGACCCTCATCAACATCCTGATAGGAAGCAACAGAGCAACATGGACCCTCATCAACATCCTGATAGGAACCAACAGAGCAACATGGACCCTCATCAACATCCTGATAGGAAGCAACAGAGCAACATGGACCCTCATCAACATCCTGATAGGAACCAACAGAGCAACATGGACCCTCATCAACATCCTGATAGGAAGCAACAGAGCAACATGGACCTTCATCAACATCCTGATAGGAACCAACAGAGCAACATGGACCCTCATCAACATCCTGATAGGAACCAACAGAGCAACATGGACCTTCATCAACATCCTGATAGGAAGCAACAGAGCAACATGGACCCTCATCAACATCCTGATAGGAAGCAACAGAGCAACATGGACCCTCATCAACATCCTGATAGGAAGCAACAGAGCAACATGGACCCTCATCAACATCCTGATAGGAACCAACAGAGCAACATGGACCCTCATCAACATCCTGATAGGAACCAACAGAGCAACATGGACCTTCATCAACATCCTGATAGGAACCAACAGAGCAACATGGACCCTCATCAACATCCTGATAGGAAGCAACAGAGCAACATGGACCCTCATCAACATCCTGATAGGAACCAACAGAGCAACATGGACCCACATCAACATCCCGATAGGAAGCAGCAGAGCAACATGGACCTTCATCAACATCCTGATAGGAACCAACAGAGCAACATGGACCTTCATCAACATCCTGATAGGAAGCAACAGAGCAACATGGACCTTCATCAACATCCTGATAGGAACCAACAGAGCAACATGGACCTTCATCAACATCCTGATAGGAAGCAACAGAGCAACATGGACCTTCATCAACATCCTGATAGGAACCAACAGAGCAACATGGACCCTCATCAACATCCTGATAGGAACCAACAGAGCAACATGGACCTTCATCAACATCCTGATAGGAACCAACAGAGCAACATGGACCTTCATCAACATCCTGATAGGAACCAACAGAGCAACATGGACCCTCATCAACATCCTGATAGGAACCAACAGAACAACATGGACCCTCATCAACATCCTGATAGGAACCAACAGAGCAACATGGACCCTCATCAACATCCTGATAGGAAGCAGCAGAGCAACATGGACCCTCATCAACATCCTGATAGGAACCAACAGAGCAACATGGACCCTCATCAACATCCTGATATGAAGCAGCAGAGCAACATGGACCCTCATCAACATCCTGATAGGAAGCAACAGAGCAACATGGACCCTCATCAACATCCTGATAGGAACCAACAGAGCAACATGGACCCTCATCAACATCCTGATAGGAACCAACAGAGCAACATGGACCCTCATCAACATCCTGATAGGAACCAACAGAGCAACATGGACCCTCATCAACATCCTGATAGGAACCAACAGAGCAACATGGACCCTCATCAACATCCTGATAGGAAGCAACAGAGCAACATGGACCCTCATCAACATCCTGATAGGAACCAACAGAGCAACATGGACCCTCATCAACATCCTGATAGGAAGCAACAGAGCAACATGGACCCTCATCAACATCCTGATAGGAAGCAACAGAGCAACATGGACCCTCATCAACATCCTGATAGGAACCAACAGAGCAACATGGACCCTCATCAACATCCTGATAGGAACCAACAGAGCAACATGGACCCTCATCAACATCCTGATAGGAAGCAACAGAGCAACATGGACCTTCATCAACATCCTGATGCTGATTTTGCAACAGCTTAAGGGGGGTCCTAAAAATAAAATAAATACCAATAACAAATACAACGATGGCAATACCGGATCCTTAGATGGCTGATGGCTGATGGCTGATGGCAATACCGGATCCCTAGATGGCTGATGGCTGATGGCTGATGGCACTACCGGATCCCTAGATGGCTGATGGCTGATGGCACTACCGGATCCCTAGATGGCTGATGGCTGATGGCTGATGACACTCCCGGATCCCTAGATGACTGATAGCTGATGGCTGATGGCTGATGGCTGATGGCACTACCGGATCCCTAGATGGCTGATGGCTGATGGCACTACCGGATCCCTAGATGGCTGATGGCTGATGGCTGATGGCTCTACCGTATCCCTAGATGACTGATGGCTGATGGCTGATGGCTTATGACTGATGGCTGATGGCTGATGGCTGATGGCACTACCATATCCCTAGATGGTTGATGGCTGATGGCTGATGGCTGATGGCACAACCGGATCCCTAGATGACTGATGGCTGATGGCTGATGGCACGACCGGATCCCTAGATGACTGATGGCTGATGGCTGATGGCTGATGGCTGATGACTGATGGCTGATGGCTGATGGCTGATGGCACTACCGTATCCCTAGATGGCTGATGGCTGATGGCTGATGGCTGATGGCACGACCGGATCCCGAGATGACTGATGGCTGATGGCTGATGGCTGATGGCTGATGGCACGACCGATCCCTAGATGACTGATGGCTGATGGCTGATGGCTGATGGCTGATGACTGATGGCTGATGGCTGATGGCTGATGGCACTACCGGATCCCTAGATGGCTGATGGCTGATGGCTCTACCGGATCCCTAGATGACTGATGGCTGATGGCTGATGGCTGATGGCACGACCGGATCCCTAGATGACTGATGGCTGATGGCTGATGGCACGACCGGATCCCTAGATGACTGATGGCTGATGGCTGATGGCTGATGGCACGACCGGATCCCTAGATGACTGATGGCTGATGGCTGATGACTGATGGCTGATGGCACTACCGTATCCCTAGATGGCTGATGGCTGATGGCTGATGGCACGACCGGATCCCTAGATGACTGATGGCTGATGGCTGATGCACGACCGGATCCCTAGATGACTGATGGCTGATGGCTGATGGCTGATGGCACGACCGGATCCCTAGATGACTGATGGCTGATGGCTGATGACTGATGGCTGATGGCACTACCGTATCCCTAGATGGCTGATGGCTGATGGCTGATGGCTGATGGCACGACCGGATCCCTAGATGACTGATGGCTGATGGCTGATGGCTGATGGCTGATGGCACGACCGGATCCCTAGATGACTGATGGCTGATGGCTGATGGCTGATGGCACGACCGGATCCCTAGATGACTGATGGCTGATGGCTGATGGCTGATGGCACTACCGTATCCCTAGATGGCTGATGGCTGATGGCTGATGACTGATGGCTGATGGCACGACCGGATCCCTAGATGGCTGATGGCTGATGGCTGATGGCACGACCGGATCCCTAGATGACTGATGGCTGATGGCTGATGGCTGATGGCACTACCGTATCCCTAGATGGCTGATGACTGATGGCTGATGGCTGATGGCTGATGGCACTACCGTATCCCTAGATGGCTGATGGCTGATGGCTGATGGCTGATGGCACGACCGGATCCCTAGATGACTGATGGCTGATGGCTGATGGCTGATGGCACTACCGTATCCCTAGATGGCTGATGGCTGATGGCTGATGACTGATGGCTGATGGCACGACCGGATCCCTAGATGACTGATGGCTGATGGCTGATGGCTGATGGCACGACCGGATCCCTAGATGACTGATGGCTGATGGCTGATGACTGATGGCTGATGGCACTACCGTATCCCTAGATGGCTGTAGGGCAGTAATATCTTCTCCCTCTTCTCATCATGTTGGCTCATAACACTTTACTTTAGTTTTGCTAAACTGAGCAATGCATTACCCTCATTAGTTACCTTGCAACTGACCATGAGAGTAAAGTCCAGGTCAGTTAACTGTGTTACTGTTTTCCTCGCTCTTCTCTTCCCTTGGGAATCTCACATTTATCTAAATAGAAAGAAAGAAAAAACTGAGTAATACTCCTAGTAATTAGTGCCTACAAACCCCTTGAGATAGTAACATGAAAGTAAATGTACCTCTGGAAACAATTTATTACAGGCTGATGCTGTAGGCCATTCATGTTTTTTTTTTTTGTTTAACTCTACATGCTTTAGTTTCAAAGGGGGCGTGTCAAGTATTCGCCTCAAATTCACTCAGAGGCTCAAAATTAATTTACTCCAAAATGCCCTGAACCGTCGTCAATATGGATGCAGTGTGTGTGTGTGTTTGTGTGTGTTTGTGTGTTTGTGTGTGTGTTTGTGTGTGTGTGTGTGTGTTTGTGTGTGTTTGTGTGTGTTTGTGTGTGTGTGTGTGTGTGTGTGTGTGTGTGTGTTTTGTGTGTCTGTGTGTGTGTGTGTGTTTGTGTGTGTTTGTGTGTGTGTGTGTGTGTGTGTTTGTGTGTGTGTGTGTGTGTGTGTGTGTGTGTGTGTGTGTGTGTGTGTGTGTGTGTGTGTGTTGTGTGTGTTGTGTGTGTGTGTGTGTGTGTGTTTGTGTGTTTGTGTGTGTGTGTGTGTGTGTGAGAGAGAGAGAGGGATGAGAGAGAGGGATGAGATGGATTATAACAGGGATGCTGAATCATTTTCAGACAGTAGACAAAACAATAAACACATTTCTAGAGGTGACGAGCTACATACACGATATTTCCTAAAGACTTGGAGTACTACTGATTCAGAGAACAATTATTCCTCAATTCCACAGAGATCTAGACTATACGAGATTAAACTTGATTATACTATACTAGACTAGATTCAATGTTATTATACTACACTAGACTGTACTATACTAGATTATGCTAGAATATATTATACTATACTAGACTATAGTAGATTATACTAGATTATGCTAGAATATATTATACTATACTAGACTATAGTAGATTATACTAGACTAGATTCTACGACATTAGACTATACCATCCATACTACACTAGATTATAGTACACCATATAGACTATACTACACTAGATTATACTTGATTATACTAGACTACACTAGATTATACTCGATTATAGTACACCATATAGACTATACTACACTAGATTATACTCGATTATAGTACACCATATAGACTATACTAAACTAGATTATACTCGATTATAGTACACCATATAGACTATACTACACTAGATTATACTTGATTATACTAGACTATACTAGATTATACTAGACTATACTAGACTAGACTAGATTGTATTAGATTATATTATATTAGACTATACTTGATTATGTTTGATTATACTGCACAATCTAGACTATACTAGATGAGATAATACTTGATTATACTAGACTAGACTAAACTAAACTAGAGTATACTATACTACACTGACCTAGATTATACTACACTAAATTATACTATACTACACTATACCAGATTATTCTAGACTACATTATACTAGAATATAATATACTAGATTATATTATATGAGACTATAAGGGACTAGATTATACTGTACAATACTATAATATACCACATTATAGTAGACTATAGTATACTGGACTATAATAGACTAGATTGTACTAGACTATAATATACTAGATTATATTTATACTACAGTATACTACATTATACTACAGTATACTATACTATACTAGACAAGACTATATTATACTACACTATAGTATACTAGATAATACTAGGCAATAATATATTAAATTATACTGGACTAGAATATACCATATTAGACTATAATACTGTGCTTTCGGAAAGCATTCAGACCCGTTGACTTTTTCCACGTTTTGTTACGTTACAGCCTTATAATAAAATCGATGAAACTGTTTTCTCCCCCTCATCAATCTACACACAATAAACCATACTGACATCACAATAAACCATACTGACATCACAATACCCCATAATGACATCACAATAAACCATACTGACATCACAATACCCCATAATGACATCACAATAAACCATACTGACATCACAATACCCCACAATGACATTACAATAAACCCTATTAACAAAGCAATAACAGGTTTTCAGACATTTTTGAACATAACAGTTTTTTAAAAATATTACATTTACATAAGTATTCAGACCCTTTACTCAGTAATTTACTGCAGCACCTTTGGCAGCGATCACAGCCTCGAGTCTTCTTGGGTATGACGCTACAAGCTTGGCACACCTGCATTTTGGGAGTTTCTCCCATTCTTCTCTGCAGATCCTCTCAAGCTCTGTTAGGTTGGATGGGGAGTGTTGCTGCACAGCTCTATATCCCTGGTCTCTGTACTTTACTCTGTTAACCTTTCCCTCGATCCTGACTCGTCTCCCAGTCTCTGCCACTGAAAAACATCCACACAGCATGATGCTGCCACCGCCACCATGCTTCACTGTAGGGTGCCAGGTTTCCTCCAGACGTGACACTTGGCATTCAGGCCAAAGAGTTGGTTTCATCAGACCAAAACATTTTGTTTCTCATGGTCTGAGAGTCCTTTAGGTGCATTTTGGCAAACTCCAAGCAGGCTGTCATGTGCCTTTTACTGAGGAGTGGCTTCCGTCTGGCCACTCTACCATAAAGGCCTGATTTGTGGAGTCCTGCAGAGATGGTTGTCCTTCTGGAATGTTCTCCCATCTCCACAGAGTAAGTTGGGAGCTCTGTCAGAGTGACGATCGCGTTCTTGGTCACCTCCCTGACCAAGGCATTTCTCCCCTGATTGCTCAGTTTGGCCCGAACTTGGCAAAAGTGTCATGAATTGTTGATGTAATTGTAATCCAGATCAAACCTTCATTTAGTAGTTTTACTCAGAATCCAAATGTTGTTTCTGACTCTGACATTGATGCTGCGTAGGCTGTTTTAAAGGGATTAGTTGTTTGTTAGGAACAGTCGCCCTTTAAAAAATTGGAACGGCTACATTTATCCCTATAATATAGATCCTTATACGGATACTGTCTGGTATCTGATGTCTCCATACATGCTTTCATGTAAACACACGTGTAGTGTGAAATGTGTTGACATGGCTCCAGTGTGACTGACGTGTTTTCTGGCATCCAATTCAGACAGGACACACACACACACACATACACACAGCTGTTCTGTCTCTACGGAGCAAGAGACAGGACACACACAAACACACTGAGATGTCCACGTCTGGGAAATGGGCTAGGTTCACGCTGGCTCGCCCGAGGTGTTAAAAGGTGTGTGTGTGTGTGTGGGGGGAGGGGGGACGTTAATGCCAGCCTGTCCACTGTGTCTCTAGATGATCTCCCTGCACCGAGGAAGCATGGCAGTTCATTGAGGAAGCATGGCAGTTCACAGAGGAAGCATGGCAGTTCACAGAGGAAGCATGGGAGTTCACCGAGGAAGCATGGCAGTTCACTGAGGAAGCATGGCAGTTCACCGAGGAAGCATGGCAGTTCATTGAGGAAGCATGGCAGTTCACTGAGGAAACATGGCAGTTCACTGAGGAAGCATGGTAAATCAAATCAAATCAAAACAAATTTTTATTTGTCACATACACATGGTTAGCAGATGTTAATGCGAGTGTAGCGAAATGCTTGTGCTTCTAGTTCCGACAATGCAGTGATAACCAACAAGTAATCTAACTAACAATTCCAAAACTACTGTCTTATACACAGTGTAAGGGGATAAAGAATATGTACATAAGGATATATGAATGAGTGATGGTACAGAGCAGCATACAGTAGATGGTATAGAGTACAGTATATACATATGAGATGAGTATGTAGACAAAGTAAACAAAGTGGCATAGTTAAAGTGGCTAGTGATACATGTATTACATAAGGATGCAGTCGATGATGTAGAGTACAGTATATACGTATGCATATGAGATGAATAATGTAGGGTAAGTAACATTATATAAGGTAGCATTGTTTAAAGTGGCTAGTGATATATTTACATCATTTCCCATCAATTCCCATTATTAAAGTGGCTGGAGTTGGGTCAGTGTCAATGACAGTGTGTTGGCAGCAGCCACTCAATGTTAGTGGTGGCTGTTTAACAGTCTGATGGCCTTGAGATAGAAGCTGTTTTTCAGTCTCTCGGTCCCAGCTTTGATGCACCTGTACTGACCTCGCCTTCTGGATGATAGCGAGGTGAACAGGCAGTGGTTCGGGTGGTTGATGTCCTTGATGATCTTTATGGCCTTCCTGTAACATCGGGTGGTGTAGGTGTCCTGGAGGGCAGGTAGTTTGCCCCCGGTGATGCGTTGTGCATTTATGTAGCGTGGCAGTTCAGGTCTAGTGACTGCACTGAGGAAGCATGACAGTTCAGGTCTGGAGACTGCACTGAGAAAGGTCTGTATGTCTGTCTGTGAGTATCTGGAGACAAAGCGATTGTATTGTTCTATCAATGATGACTGAGATATAACATGTCGAATGTTACCTTTAGATAGTGCTGAGTATAGAATTAAATATACAACTCATATAGAATACATACAGTATACACTGAGTATACAAAACTTTAGGAACACCTTTATTAGTAATGAGTTGCCCCCCCCCTTCCTTAATGTTTTGCTCAGTGAACATCTCTGTATATTCTAGGGAAATCTAGTATAGTCTAGTCCAAGTATTCCCAAACTGGGGTACGCCAAATTATAATTATCATTATTTTTGTTTATTTATTTTTGATAAAATAAAATACAAATCTTCACGTTTTCAAACAGTTCAATTTATATTTTCCAACGGAGCTGTACATTTGAGTTATTGGGGGTTTCTCTCACCTGAGTAGCCTCGTTTCACTGCCAAAAATACAATGAAACCATCTAGTGTTCAGAGAAATAACAACACAATGTCAAATACAGGTGGTCTAGTTAAATAATTAACATCCAATCACATTAACCGTTCCTCATCCAATCACATTAACCGTTACTCATCCAATCACATTAACCGTTACTCATCCAATCACATTAAGCGTTACTCATCCAATCACATTAGCCGTTACTCATCCAATCACATTAACCGTTACTCATCCAATCACATTAACCGTTACTCATCCAATCACATGAACCGTTACTCATCCAATCACATGAACCGTTACTCATCCAATCACATGAACCGTTACTCATCCAATCACATTAACCGTTACTCATCCAATCACATTAACCGTTACTCATCCAATCACATTAACCGTTACTCATCCAATCACATTAACCGTTACTCATCCAATCACATTAACTGTTACTCATCCAATCACTTTAACTGTTACTCATCCAATCACATTAACTGTTACTCATCCAATCACATTAACCGTTACTCATCCAATCACATTAACCGTTACTCATCCAATCACATTAACCGTTACTCATCCAATCACATTAACCGTTACTCATCCAATCACATTAACCGTTACTCATCCAATCACATTAACCGTTACTCATCCAATCACATTAACCGTTACTCATCCAATCACATTAACCGTTACTCATCCAATCACATTAACCGTTACTCATCCAATCACATTAACTGTTACTCATCCAATCACTTTAACTGTTACTCATCCAATCACTTTAACTGTTACTCATCCAATCACATTAACCGTTACTCATCCAATCACATTAAGCGTTACTCATCCAATCACATTAGCCGTTACTCATCCAATCACTTTAACTGTTACTCATCCAATCAGATTAACCATTACTCATCCAATCACATTAACCGTTACTCATCCAATCACATTAACCGTTACTCATCCAATTACATTAACCGTTACTCATCCAATCACATTAACCGTTACTCATCCAATCACATTAACCGTTACTCATCCAATCACATTAACCGTTACTCATCCAATCACATTAACCGTTACTCATCCAATCACATTAACCGTTACTCATCCAATCACATTAACCGTTACTCATCCAATCACATTAACCGTTACTCATCCAATCACATTAACCGTTACTCATCCAATCACATTAACTGTTACTCATCCAATCACTTTAACTGTTACTCATCCAATCACATTAACCGTTACTCATCCAATCACATTAAGCGTTACTCATCCAATCACATTAGCCGTTTACTCATCCAATCACTTTAACTGTTACTCATCCCAATCAGATTAACCGTTACTCATCCAATCACATTAACCGTTACTCATCCAATCACATTAACCGTTACTCATCCAATTACATTAACCGTTACTCATCCAATCACATTAACCATTACTCATCCAATCACATTAACCGTTACTCATCCAATCACATTAACTGTTACTCTCTCGTGGTAAACCTTCACTCTTGCACAGACATTTAAAAACTAATCATGACAATTTGAAAAATTAGCCACAGGAGCTTTTTGAGCGAGAATAAAGACAACTTTCGAATAGTTAGACATGTATAAAAGCAACAGATATCACTAATAAGAAGGGTCTAGAAGCGTTTTATATGATGAGCTACCAAGTGGCTAGGACTGGCAAGCCCCATACTATTGTGGAGGACTTAATTCTTCCTGCTGCCGCGGATATGGATGGGACAATGCTGAGGGAAAAGGCCCAAAAAACTAGTTAGACAATGCCTTCATCAATCAATACTGTTTCACAACACATCAGTAACATGGCAGGAGATGTTCTGAAACAATTACTGCTTCGCATACAAGCCAGCGAATTCTATGCGTAACAGCTGGATGAGTCAACAGACGTGGAGGGCCTGGCACAGCTCCTGGCCTGGCACAGTCTGTTACGTTTATGGGGTTCAATTATTGAAGACATCCTTTTCTGCAAACCACTGGAAACCAGGACAACAGGAGAGGATATTTTTAAAGTATTGAACAGCTTTGTGACATCAGATGGACTTTGGTGGTCAAGATGTGTTGGTATCTGTACTGATGGCACAAAAGCCATGACAAGGAGATATAGTGGAGTGGTAACACGCGTGCAAGCAGTTGCTCCCGACTCCACTTGGGTACACTGCAGCATCCACCGAGAAGCTCTTGGGTACACTGCAGCATCCACCGAGAAGCTCTTGGGTACACTGCAGCATCCACCGAGAAGCTCTTGGGTACACTGCAGCATCCACCGAGAGGCTCTTGGGTACACTGCAGCATCCACCGAGAAGCTCTTGGGTACACTGCAGCATCCACCGAGAGGCTCTTGGGTACACTGCAGCATCCACCGAGAGGCTCTTGGGTACACTGCAGCATCCACCGAGAGGCTCTTGGGTACACTGCAGCATCCACCGAGAGGCTCTTGGGTAGACTGCAGCATCCACCGAGAGGCTCTTGGGTACACTGCAGCATCCACCGAGAGGCTCTTGGGTAGACTGCAGCATCCACCGAGAGGCTCTTGGGTACACTGCAGCATCCACCGAGAGGCTCTTGGGTAAACTGCAGCATCCACCGAGAGGCTCTTGGGTACACTGCAGCATCCACCGAGAGGCTCTTGGGTATACTGCAGCATCCACCGAGAGGCTCCAGGGTATACTGCAGCATCCACCGAGAGGCTCTTGGGTATACTGCAGCATCCACCGAGAGGCTCTTGGGTATACTGCAGCATCCACCAAGAGGCTCTTGGGTACACTGCAGCATCCACCGAGAGGCTCTTGGGTACACTGCAGCATCCACCGAGAGGCTCTTGGGTACACTGCAGCATCCACCGAGAGGCTCTTGGGTACACTGCAGCATCCACCGAGAGGCTCTTGGGTACACTGCAGCATCCACCGAGAGGCTCTTGGGTACACTGCAGCATCCACCGAGAGGCTCTTGGGTACACTGCAGCATCCACCGAGAGGCTCTTGGGTAGACTGCAGCATCCACCGAGAGGCTCTTGGGTACACTGCAGCATCCACCGAGAGGCTCTTGGGTAGTTTGCAGCATCCACCGAGAGGCTCTTGGGTACACTGCAGCATCCACCGAGAGGCTCTTGGGTAGACTGCAGCATCCACCGAGAGGCTCTTGGGTACACTGCAGCATCCACCGAGAGGCTCTTGGGTAGACTGCAGCATCCACTGAGAGGCTCTTGGGTACACTGCAGCATCCACCGAGAGGCTCTTGGGTATACTGCAGCATCCACCGAGAGGCTCTTGGGTAGACTGCAGCATCCACCGAGAGGCTCTTGGGTACACTGCAGCATCCACCGAGAGGCTCTTGGGTAGACTGCAGCATCCACCGAGAGGCTCTTGGGTACACTGCAGCATCCATCGAGAGGCTCTTGGGTACACTGCAGCATCCACCGAGAGGCTCTTGGGTACACTGCAGCATCCACCGAGAGGCTCTTGGGTATACTGCAGCATCCACCAAGAGGCTCTTGGGTATACTGCAGCATCCACCGAGAGGCTCTTGGGTACACTGCAGCATCCACCGAGAGGCTCTTGGGTACACTGCAGCATCCACCGAGAGGCTCTTGGGTACACTGCAGCATCCACCGAGAGGCTCTTGGGTACACTGCAGCATCCACCGAGAGGCTCTTGGGTATACTGCAGCATCCACCGAGAGGCTCTTGGGTACACTGCAGCATCCACCGAGAGGCTCTTGGGTACACTGCAGCATCCACCGAGAGGCTCTTGGGTACACTGCAGCATCCACCGAGAGGCTCTTGGGTACACTGCAGCATCCACCGAGAGGCTCTTGGGTACACTGCAGCATCCACCGAGAGGCTCTTGGGTACACTGCAGCATCCACCGAGAGGCTCTTGGGTACACTGCAGCATCCACCGAGAGGCTCTTGGGTACACTGCAGCATCCACCGAGAGGCTCTTGGGTACACTGCAGCATCCACCGAGAGGCTCTTGGGTACACTGCAGCATCCACCGAGAGGCTCTTGGGTACACTGCAGCATCCACCAAGAGGCTCTTGGGTACACTGCAGCATCCACCTAGAGGCTCTTGGGTATACTGCAGCATCCACCGAGAGGCTCTTGGGTAGACTGCAGCATCCACCGAGAGGCTCTTGGGTACACTGCAGCATCCACCGAGAGGCTCTTGGGTAGACTGCAGCATCCACCGGGAGGCTCTTGGGTACACAGCAGCATCCACCTAGAGGCTCTTGGGTACACTGCAGCATCCACCGAGAGGCTCTTGGGTACACTGCAGCATCCACCGAGAGGCTCTTGGGTAGACTGCAGCATCCACCGGGAGGCTCTTGGGTACACTGCAGCATCCACCTAGAGGCTCTTGGGTACACTGCAGCATCCACCTAGAGGCTCTTGGGTAGACTGCAGCATTCACCGAGAGGCTCTTGGGTAGACTGCAGCATCCACCGAGAGGCTCTTGGGTACACTGCAGCATCCACCGAGAGGCTCTTGGGTATACTGCAGCATCCACCAAGAGGCTCTTGGGTATACTGCAGCATCCACGAGAGGCTCTTGGGTACACTGCAGCATCCACCAAGAGGCTCTTGCTGCCAAGGGAATGCCTGACAGCTTGAAAGACGTTTTGGACACAACAGTGAAAATGGTTAACGTTGTTAAAACAAGGCCCCTGAAATCTCGTGTATTTTCTGCACTATGCAATGATATGGGCAGCGACCATGTAACACTTTTACAACATACAGACGTGCGCTGGTTATCAAGGGGCAACGTATTGGCACTGTCATGACTACCGCCGAAGTCGGAGGGAATATCCACCAGAGCTTTTGAATGTTCATTTCTCTACCATAAGCCACCTTGTCACGACTTCCGCCGAAGTCGGCCCTTCTCCTTGTTCGGGTCGTGTTCGGCGGTCGACGTCACCGGCTTTCTAGTCACTACCGATCCATTTTTCTGTTTCGTTTTGTTTTGTCTGATTACACACACACCTGTTTTACAGTCCCCTCATTACATTCCGTATTTAACCATCTGACATACATTTCTGCTCTGTCCGTGATTGTTCATGTCGTTAGTGGTTATGTTTAGGTTAGAGTTGTGTTGTATGTTCCATTTTTGGAATTTTGCTTTATTCTTTGAGTAAAACTCATTTGGATTACTCTATACCTGTGTCCTGCGCCTGACTCCGCTTTCACTCTGCACCCAATCACTCTGCACCCAATCACTCTGCACCCAATCACTCTGCACCCAATCACTCTGCACCCAATCACTCTGCACCCAATCACTCTGCACCCAATCACTCTGCACCCAATCGCTCTGCACCCAATCGCTCTGCACCCAATCACTCTGCACCCAATCGCTCTGCACCCAATCACTCTGCACCCAATCACTCTGCACCCAATCACTCTGCACCCAATCACTCTGCACCCAATCGCTCTGCACCCAATCGCTCTGCACCCAATCGCTCTGCACCCAATCGCTCTGCACCCAATCGCTCTGCACCCAATCACTCTGCACCCAATCGCTCTGCACTCAATCGCTCTGCGCCCAATCGCTCTGCGCCCAATCGCTCTGCGCCCAATCGCTCTGCGCCCAATCGCTCTGCACCCAATCGCTCTGCACCCAATCGCTCTGCACCCAATCGCTCTGCACCCAATCGCTCTGCACCCAATCGCTCTGCACCCAATCACTCTGCACCCAATCACTCTGCACCCAATCACTTTGCACCCAATCACTCTGCACCCAATCCCTGACAGACACGTTTTTTAAAAATTGAGAGATGATGGGTGAGGAGCAGTCATCTCACAGCAGTCATCTCACAGCAGTCATCTCACAGCAGTCATCTCACTTGTCTGACCGCTTGCATGATGACTACTTTCTCACATGACTGACTTTATCTGGGTGATGTTTTCTCCCCTGAATGATCTGAATCTAGGATTACAGGGACTCTCTGCAACTATATTCAATGTGTAGGACATTATTGAGGCTATGATTAAAGAAGTTGAAGCTCTTCTCTGTCTGCATTAACAAGGACAACACACAGGCCTTTCCATAATTGTATGACTTTTTTTCTGTGCAAATGAACTCAAGTTTAAGGACAATGTCAAATGTGATATAGCGAAGCACCTGCATGAGATGGATACGCAATTATGCAGGTACTTTCCCGAAACGGACGACAGAAACAACTGGATTCGTTATCCCTTTTATGCCCTGCCTCCAGTCCACTTACCTATATCTGAACAAGAGAACCTCATCGAAATTGCAACAAGCTGTTCTGTGAAAATTGCATTTAATCAGAAGTCACTGCTAGATTTCTGGATCGGGCTGCACTCAGAGTATTCTGCCTTGGCAGATCGCGCTGTTAAGACACTGATGCCCTTTACAACCATGTACCTGTGAGAGTGGATTCTCAGCCCTCACTTGCATGACAACTATATACAGGCACAGACTGTGTGTGGAAAATGATTTAAGACTGAAAATCTCTCCAATACAACCCAACATTACAGTTATGTGCATATTAAAAGCACACCCTTCTCATTAACTTCTTAGTGATTCCTTCGCGCGCCGTTAACAGGATTGATTTGACAACACCCAGTGAAATAGCAGCGCGCCAAATTCAAAAACAGAAATACTCATAATAATAATTCATAAATCATACAAGTGTTGTACATCGGTTTAAAGATGAACTTCTTGTTAATCCAACCACGGTGTCAGATTTCAAAAAGGCTTTACGGCGAAAGCAGACCATGCGATTATCTGAGGACAGAGCCCCATCAAAAAAACACATGAAAATCACATTTCAAACAGTCAGGCGCGACACAAAAGTCAGAAATAGCCAGAAAAACACCGGTTCCAACTCGTGCAATATGACGTTAAACGTAAATAATCGATACAATTTAAGATGGGATATACTGTGTTCAATAGCTGATAAAAACAAAGTGGAGCGAGCTTTCAGGTCGAGCGCCCTAACCACAACAGTACACTAGACTCGACCCTCGTTATGAACAGCCCTACTTCTTCATTTCTCAAAGCAAAAAAACATCAACCAATTTCTAAAGACTGTTGACATCTAGTGGAAGTGATAGGAACTGCAAGCAAGTGCCTTAGAAATCTAGATCCACATAGAAATCCCACTGAAAGTGACCTAAAAAAAGAAAATCCCGGATGGATTGTCCTTGGGGTTTCGCCTGCCAAATAAGTTATGTTATACTCACAGACATTATTTTAACAGTTTAAGAAACTTTAGAGTGTTTTCTATCCAAATCTATATGCATATCCTAGCTTCTGGGCCTGAGCAGCAGGTAGTTTACTTTGGGCACGCTTTTCATCCGGACGTGAAAATAATGCCCCCTACGCCAAAGAAGTTTTAACTTATGGTGAGTTATTCACCATTTTTTAAATGAACAAATAAGGATTTATATGTAAGACGGCTAAATAAACAGCAAAATTATTGATTATTATTATATTATTATTTGTGCCCTGGTCCCATAAGAGCTCTCTGTCACTTCCCACTAGCCGGGTTGTGACAAAAACTCACACTCATTCTTCTGTTTAATACATGTATCGTATAGTGTGTGTGTGTGGCAAGCTTACAATGATGGCAACAACAAAAACAATTGAGAGTGTGCTGGCCCTGGTGCTAGAGGGGGTCCAGCTGACCCTGGTGCTAGAGGGGGTCCAGCTGACCCTGGTGCTAGAGGGGGTCCAGCTGACCCTGGTGCTAGAGGGGGTACAGCTGACCCTGGTGCTAGAGGGGGTACAGCTGGCCCTGGCGCGAGAGGGGGTACAGCTGACCCTGGTGCTAGAGGGGGTACAGCTGACCCTGGTGCTAGAGGGGGTACAGCTGACCCTGGTGCTAGAGGGGGTACAGCTGGAGGTTGAATATTTGAAGAGTCACAGGACTATAACAATGTCTAGAGTACATTTGACAACATCATCATATGGACAAGTTGTTTCCTACTACCTATTTCCCAGCTTTAGCAAGGTCATTGTATTTCCATGCCACTCTAAATTAGTGTAATCTAGAAGAGAAACATTACACTCCGAGGTGAAACCCTCGTCCAGGGCACGAATAAATATTGGATGTAGCTGTGGTGGTAGCAGCTGACTCATGTCTGACTACAACAGTGTACTAACTAGCAACAACAAACTCAGTCCAACCCAGGGCCCTGGCAAAAACATGTCCCAGTTGGTTACATAGTGTAACATGTCCCAGTTGGTTACATAGTGTAACATGTCCCAGTTGGTTGTATCGTGTAACATGTCCCAGTTGGTTACATATTGTAACATGTCCCAGTTGGTTACATAGTGTAACATGTCCCAGTTGGTTACATAGTGTAACATGTCCCAGTTGGTTACATAGTGTAACATGTCCCAGTTGGTTACATAGTGTAACATGTCCCAGTTGGTTACATAGTGTAACATGTCCCAGTTGGTTGTATCGTGTAACATGTCCCAGTTGGTTACATATTGTAACATGTCCCAGTTGGTTACATAGTGTAACATGTCCCAGTTGGTTGTATAGTGTAACATGTCCCAGTTGGTTACATAGTGTAACATGTCCCAGTTGGTTACATAGTGTAACATGTCCCAGTTGGTTACATAGTGTAACATGTCCCAGTTGGTTACATAGTGTAACATGTCCCAGTTGGTTATATAGTGTAACATGTCCCAGTTGGTTACATAGTGTAACATGTCCCAGTTGGTTACATAGTGTAACATGTCCCAGTTGGTTACATAGTGTAACATGTCCCAGTTGGTTGTATAGTGTAACATGTCCCAGTTGGTTACATAGTGTAACATGTCCCAGTTGGTTGTATCATGTAACATGTCCCAGTTGGTTACATAGTGTAACATGTCCCAGTTGGTTACATAGTGTAACATGTCCCAGTTGGTTGTATAGTGTAACATGTCCCAGTTGGTTACATAGTGTAACGTGTCCCAGTTGGTTGTATCGTGTAACATGTCCCAGTTGGTTGTATAGTGTAACATGTCCCAGTTGGTTGTATAGTGTAACATGTCCCAGTTGGTTACATAGTGTAACATGTCCCAGTTGGTTACATAGTGTAACATGTCCCAGTTGGTTACATAGTGTAACATGTCCCAGTTGGTTGTATAGTGTAACATGTCCCAGTTGGTTACATAGTGTAACATGTCCCAGTTGGTTACATAGTGTAACATGTCCCAGTTGGTTACATAGTGTAACATGTCCCAGTTGGTTACATAGTGTAACATGTCCCAGTTGGTTACATAGTGTAACATGTCCCAGTTGGTTACATAGTGTAACATGTCCCAGTTGGTTACATAGTGTAACATGTCCCAGTTGGTTACATAGTGTAACATGTCCCAGTTGGTTACATAGTGTAACATGTCCCAGTTGGTTGTATCATGTAACATGCCCCAGTTGGTTACATAGTGTAACATGTCCCAGTTGGTTGTATAGTGTAACATGTCCCAGTTGGTTGTATAGTGTAACATTTCCCAGTTGGTTACATAGTGTAACATGTCCCAGTTGGTTACATAGTGTAACATGTCCCAGTTGGTTACATAGTGTAACATGTCCCAGTTGGTTACATAGTGTAACATGTCCCAGTTGGTTACATAGTGTAACATGTCCCAGTTGGTTACATAGTGTAACATGTCCCAGTTGGTTACATAGTGTAACATGTCCCAGTTGGTTACATAGTGTAACATGTCCCAGTTGGTTACATAGTGTAACATGTCCCAGTTGGTTACATAGTGTAACATGTCCCAGTTGGTTGTATCATGTAACATGCCCCAGTTGGTTACATAGTGTAACATGTCCCAGTTGGTTGTATAGTGTAACATGTCCCAGTTGGTTGTATAGTGTAACATTTCCCAGTTGGTTACATAGTGTAACATGTCCCAGTTGGTTACATAGTGTAACATGTCCCAGTTGGTTACATAGTGTAACATGTCCCAGTTGGTTGTATCATGTAACATGTCCCAGTTGGTTACATAGTGTAACGGTCTGAATCTCAACCAATCTGGAGCCAATCAGTCTAAATTGTAGAATTGGCTTCCAAACTAGATTACGTTATTTTCTCAAGATATGATTATAATTGAGGGAATGATGATAATCGTTGAACCTACTTTTTCTGTTAGATAAACAACAGAGTTGGGTGCCAGACTGATCCCCTTTTCAAAAAGGAACGCTGGGACCTACCGGAAGAGGAGCAAAGGTGTGTAATCATAACGTGTTCAGGTTGGTTGTGTAACGTCGGCGCAAGGCGTCAGGAAGCAGGTGCGGTTAGTGAGTTTAATATAAACAGACGATCCAAAAACAAGAGCAATGTCTGACTAGGAAACAGAACCAATACTGCCTGAAGAGTCATGCCATGGTGTGGAAGATAATGGGAGAGTAATCTCGGTAGTGATGGAGTCCAGGTGTTGTGGATAATGTGAGAGTAATCTGGGTAGTGATGGAGTCCAGGTGTTGTGGATAATGGGAGAGTAATCTGGGTAGTGATGGAGTCCAGGTGTTGAAGATAATGTGAGAGTAATCTGGGTGGTGATGGAGTCCAGGTGTTGAAGATAATGGGAGAGTAATCTGGGTAGTGATGGAGTCCAGGTGTTGAAGATAATGGGAGATTAATCTCGGTAGTGATGGAGTCCAGGTGTTGAAGTTAATGGGAGAGTAATCTGGGTAGTGATGGAGTCCAGGTGTTGTGGATAATGGGAGAGTAATCTGGGTAGTGATGGAGTCCAGGTGTTGTGGATAATGGGAGAGTAATCTGGGTAGTGATGGAGTCCAGGTGTTGTGGATAATGGGAGAGTAATCTGGGTAGTGATGGAGTCCAGGTGTTGTGGATAATGGGAGATTAATCCGGGTAGTGATGGAGTCCAGGTGTTGTGGATAATGGGAGAGTAATCTGGGTAGTGATGGAGTCCAGGTGTTGTGGATAATGGGAGATTAATCCGGGTAGTGATGGAGTCCAGGTGTTGTGGATAATGTGAGAGTAATCTGGGTAGTGATGGAGTCCAGGTGTTGAAGATAATGGGAGAGTAATCTGGGTAGTGATGGAGTCCAGGTGTTGAGGATAATGGGAGAGTAATCTGGGTAGTGATGTAGTCCAGGTGTTGTGGATAATGGGAGAGTAATCTGGGTAGTGATGGAGTCCAGGTGTTGTGGATAATGGGAGATTAATCCGGGTAGTGATGGAGTCCAGGTGTTGTGGATAATGGGAGAGTAATCTGGGTAGTGATGGAGTCCAGGTGTTGTGGATAATGGGAGATTAATCCGGGTAGTGATGGAGTCCAGGTGTTGTGGATAATGTGAGAGTAATCTGGGTAGTGATGGAGTCCAGGTGTTGAAGATAATGGGAGAGTAATCTGGGTAGTGATGGAGTCCAGGTGTTGAGGATAATGGGAGAGTAATCTGGGTAGTGATGGAGTCCAGGTGTTGTGGATAATGTGAGAGTAATCTGGGTAGTGATGGAGTCCAGGTGTTGAAGATAATGGGAGAGTAATCTGGGTAGTGATGGAGTCCAGGTGTTGAGGATAATGGGAGAGTAATCTGGGTAGTGATGGAGTCCAGGTGTTGTGGATAATGTGAGAGTAATCTGGGTAGTGATGGAGTCCAGGTGTTGTGGATAATGGGAGAGTAATCTGGGTAGTGATGGAGTCCAGGTGTTGTGGATAATGGGAGAGTAATCTGGGTAGTGATGGAGTCCAGGTGTTGAGGATAATGGGAGAGTAATCTGGGTAGTGATGGAGTCCAGGTGTTGTGGATAATGGGAGAGTAATCTGGGTAGTGATGGAGTCCAGGTGTTGTGGATAATGGGAGAGTAATCTGGGTAGTGATGGAGTCCAGGTGTTGAGGATAATGGGAGAGTAATCTGGGTAGTGATGGAGTCCAGGTGTTGTGGATAATGTGAGAGTAATCTGGGTAGTGATGGAGTCCAGGTGTTGTGGATAATGGGAGAGTAATCTGGGTAGTGATGGAGTCCAGGTGTTGTGGATAATGGGAGAGTAATCTGGGTAGTGATGGAGTCCAGGTGTTGAAGATAATGGGAGAGTAATCTGGGTAGTGATGGAGTCCAGGTGTTGAAGATAATGGGAGAGTAATCTGGGTAGTGATGGAGTCCAGGTGTTGTGGATAATGTGAGAGTAATCTGGGTAGTGATGGAGTCCAGGTGTTGTGGATAATGTGAGAGTAATCTGGGTAGTGATGGAGTCCAGGTGTTGTGGATAATGGGAGAGTAATCTGGGTAGTGATGGAGTCCAGGTGTTGAAGATAATGGGAGAGTAATCTGGGTAGTGATGGAGTCCAGGTGTTGTGGATAATGTGAGAGTAATCTGGGTAGTGATGGAGTCCAGGTGTTGTGGATAATGGTCTGGTAATCTCAGTAGTGATGGAGTCCAGGTGTTGTGGATAATGGGAGAGTAATCTGTGTAGTGATGGAGTCCAGGGGAGAAGGAGTAGACGTGACAGATGGCAGTGGTTTAGCAACCTTATAAATAATTGAATTCACTGTCCACTTGCTATTTTCACAGCTTGTCAGGCAAAACCTCAGAATAGAAGTATGTCATGCGATAGAAGTATCCTTGTGACACCTCCGCCGTGGTTGCTAGTCTCCCACGACATCCTATGTAAAGGACACACCATCACGAGGCCTTTGATAGTGACCTGAGTTACTGCCCCGAGGACACTGACGGCTTCGTCAACAACGACAGGTAATGTGTTATGTGAAAAGTTGCATAAAAAATACCAGGCTTGATAAACTAGTAGGCCAAGCAGATACATCTAGTAGAATCATTAGCAAAAATATTTGTCCTTTCTGTAGAACAAAATACAATTTACAACCTGGCTGTTTATTATATCTCCCCGTCACTGGCCCTCCCAGTCAACACCACCTCATAAGAGTGCCTGCTGCAGTTCTAGAGATGTCCCGTTAGCAGCTGAACACGCAGTATCGAGATGACCAGCAAGGGGTCCCTCATCAACATCATTCAGACATGCCCTCACTGTGAGCATTCATATGAATGGAATAGTCAACCACATGACCTCGCTGTGAGCATTCATATGAATGGAACAGGCAGACATGACCCTCACTGTGAGCATTCATATGAATGGAACAGACAGACATGACCTCACTGTGAGCATTCATATGAAAGGAATAGTCAACCACATGACCTCGCTGTGAGCATTCATATGAATGGAACAGACAGACATGACCCTCACTGTGAACATTCATATGAATGGAACAGACAGACATGACCCTCACTGTGAGCATTCATATGAATGGAACAGACAGACATGACCCTCACTGTGAACATTCATATGAATGGAACAGACAGACATGACCCTCACTGTGAGCATTCATATGAATGGAACAGACAGACATGACCTCACTGTGAACATTCATATGAATGGAACAGACAGACATGACCTCACTGTGAGCATTCATATGAATGGAACAGACAGACATGACCTCACTGTGAATATTCATATGAATGGAACAGACAGACATGACCTCACTGTGAGCATTCATATGAATGGAACAGACAGACATGACCTCACTGTGAATATTCATATGAATGGAACAGACAGACATGACCTCACTGTGAGCATTCATATGAATGGAACAGACAGACATGACCTCACTGTGAATATTCATATGAATGGAACAGACAGACATGACCTCACTGTGAGCATTCATATGAATGGAACAGACAGACATGACCTCACTGTGAATATTCATATGAATGGAACAGACAGACATGACCTCACTGTGAGCATTCATATGAATGGAACAGACAGACATGACCTCACTGTGAATATTCATATGAATGGAACAGACAGACATGACCTCACTGTGAGCATTCATATGAATGGAACAGACAGACATGACCTCACTGTGAATATTCATATGAATGGAACAGACAGACATGACCTCACTGTGAGCATTCATATGAATGGAACAGACAGACATGACCTCACTGTGAACATTCATATGAATGGAACAGACAGACATGACCCTCACTGTGAGCATTCATATGAATGGAACAGACAGACACATGACCTCACTGTGAGCATTCATATGAATGGAACAGACAGACATGACCCTCACTGTGAGCATTCATATGAATGGAACAGACAGACATGACCTCACTGTGAGCATTCATATGAATGGAACAGACAGACATGACCCTCACTGTGAGCATTCATATGAATGGAACAGACAGACATGACCTCACTGTGAGCATTCATATGAATGGAACAGACAGACATGACCCTCACTGTGAGCATTCATATGAATGGAACAGACAGACATGACCCTCACTGTGAGCATTCATATGAATGGAACAGACAGACACATGACCTCACTGTGAGCATTCATATGAATGGAACAGACAGACATGACCCTCACTGTGAGCATTCATATGAATGGAACAGACAGACATGACCCTCACTGTGAATATTCATATCAATGGAACAGACAGACATGACCCTCACTGTGAATATTCATATGAATGGAACAGACAGACATGACCTCACTGTGAACATTCATATGAATGGAACAGACAGACATGACCCTCACTGTGAATATTCATATGAATGGAACAGACAGACATGACCTCACTGTGAATATTCATATGAATGGAACAGGCAGACATGACCTCACTGTGAATATTCATATGAATGGAACAGACAGACATGACCTCACTGTGAACATTCATATGAATGGAACAGACAGACATGACCCTCACTGTGAGCATTCATATGAATGGAACAGACAGACATGACCTCACTGTGAGCATTCATATGAATGGAACAGACAGACATGACCTCACTGTGAATATTCATATGAATGGAACAGACAGACATGACCTCACTGTGAGCATTCATATGAAAGGAATAGTCAACCACATGACCTCGCTGTGAGCATTCATATGAATGGAACAGACAGACATGACCCTCACTGTGAACATTCATATGAATGGAACAGACAGACATGACCTCACTGTGAACATTCATATGAATGGAACAGACAGACATGACCTCACTGTGAGCATTCATATGAATGGAACAGGCAGACATGACCTCACTGTGAATATTCATATGAATGGAACAGGCAGACATGACCTCACTGTGAATATTCATATGAATGGAACAGACAGACATGACCTCACTGTGAATATTCATATGAACAGAACAGACAGACATGACCTCACTGTGAGCATTCATATGAATGGAACAGACAGACATGACCCTCACTGTGAGCATTCATATGAATGGAACAGACAGACATGACCTCACTGTGAACATTCATATGAATGGAACAGACAGACATGACCTCACTGTGAACATTCATATGAATGGAACAGACAGACATGACCTCACTGTGAACATTCATATGAATGGAACAGACAGACATGACCTCACTGTGAACATTCATATGAAAGGAACAGACAGACATGACCTCACTGTGAACATTCATATGAATGGAACAGACAGACATGACCTCACTGTGAACATTCATATGAATGGAACAGACAGACATGACCTCGCTGTGAGCATTCATATGAATGGAACAGACAGACATGACCTCACTGTGAACATTCATATGAATGGAACAGACAGACATGACCTCACTGTGAACATTCATATGAATGGAACAGACAGACATGACCTCACTGTGAACATTCATATGAAAGGAATAGTCAACCACATGACCCTCACTGTGAGCATTCATATGAATGGAACAGACAGACACATGACCTCACTGTGAACATTCATATGAAAGGAATAGTCAACCACATGACCCTCACTGTGAGCATTCATATGAATGGAACAGACAGACACATGACCTCACTGTGAACATTCATATGAAAGGAATAGTCAACCACATGACCCTCACTGTGAGCATTCATATGAATGGAACAGTCAGACATGACCTCACTGTGAACATTCATATGAATGGAACAGACAGACATGACCTCACTGTGAACATTCATATGAATGGAACAGACAGACATGACCTCACTGTGAATATTCATATGAATGGAACAGACAGACACATGACCTCACTGTGAGCATTCATATGAATGGAACAGACAGACATGACCCTCACTGTGAACATTCATATGAAAGGAATAGTCAACCACATGACCCTCACTGTGAGCATTCATATGAATGGAACAGACAGACATGACCTCACTGTGAACATTCATATGAATGGAATAGTCAACCACATGACCCTCACTGTGAGCATTCATATGAATGGAACAGACAGACATGACCTCACTGTGAGCATTCATATGAATGGAACAGACAGACACATGACCTCACTGTGAACATTCATATGAAAGGAATAGTCAACCACATGACCCTCACTGTGAGCATTCATATGAATGGAACAGACAGACATGACCCTCACTGTGAGCATTCATATGAATGGAACAGACAGACATGACCTCACTGTGAACATTCATATGAATGGAACAGACAGACATGACCTCACTGTGAACATTCATATGAATGGAACAGACAGACACATGACCTCACTGTGAGCATTAATATGAATGGAACAGACAGACATGACCCTCACTGTGAACATTCATATGAATGGAACAGACAGACATGACCTCACTGTGAACATTCATATGAATGGAACAGACAGACATGACCTCACTGTGAGCATTCATATGAATGGAACAGACAGACATGACCTCACTGTGAACATTCATATGAATGGAACAGACAGACATGACCTCACTGTGAACATTCATATGAATGGAACAGACAGACATGACCTCACTGTGAACATTCATATGAATGGAACAGACAGACATGACCTCACTGTGAACATTCATATGAATGGAACAGACAGACATGACCTCACTGTGAGCATTCATATGAATGGAACAGACAGACATGACCTCACTGTGAACATTCATATGAATGGAACAGACAGACATGACCTCACTGTGAGCATTCATATGAATGGAACAGACAGACATGACCTCACTGTGAATATTCATATGAATGGAACAGACAGACATGACCTCACTGTGAACATTCATATGAATGGAACAGACAGACATGACCCTCACTGTGAACATTCATATGAATGGAACAGACAGACATGACCTCACTGTGAGCATTCATATGAATGGAACAGACAGACATGACCCTCACTGTGAACATTCATATGAATGGAACAGACAGACACATGTTTGCAAATATCTGTCCAGCAACCTTCACCTGTCAGTGACAACAGCTCTTCACAGGCTCTTCATTTGTACAAATACAGAAGCTAAACCACTTCATTACATTGTTACATTTGATAACCCAATTTATAAAACATAATTTATGTAAACTGATATTATTTGTTCATTATTTTCTACTTCCTAAACCATATTTGGACGGGCTTAGTTTTACTTAGGGAGGTTGGGTAATGTGTTTTATTAGGGAGGTCGGGTAATGTGTTTTACTTAGGGAGGTCGGGTAATGTGTTTTACTTAGGGAGGTCGGGTAATGTGTTTTATTAGGGAGGTCGGGTAATGTGTTTTACTTAGGGAGGTCAGGTAATGTGTTTTATTAGGGAGGTCGGGTAATGTGTTTTATTAGGGAGGTCGGGTAATGTGTTTTACTTAGGGAGGTCGGGTAATGTGTTTTATTAGGGAGGTCGGGTAATGTGTTTTACTTAGGGAGGTCGGGTAATGGGTTTTATTAGGGAGGTCGGGTAATGTGTTTTATTAGGGAGGTCGGGTAATGTGTTTTACTTAGGGAGGTCGGGTAATGTGTTTTATTAGGGAGGTCGGGTAATGTGTTTTACTTAGGTAGGTCGGGTAATGTGTTTTATTAGGGAGGTCGAGTAATAGCTACATAGCTAGCTACATAGCCGTCTTTGTCTCAAAGATAATTGTGTAGTCTAGACCGATTTCCTAGGTTAGCTAGCCAGCTATTGTCGTTCTTTTAACTCAACGTAACGTTAACAACACTGCTAGCTAACCAGCTAGCCCCCGAATAGCAGCACTGTAGAAATTATTACACTCAACGGAACGACTTGATTAGTGTAGTGTCAACAACGCAGTGTACTGCCAGCTAGCCTACTTTAGCAGTACTGTATCTTTTTAATCATTTTAGTCAATAAGATTCTTGCTACGTAAGCTTAACTTTCTGAACATTCGAGACGTGTAGTCCACTTGTCATTCCAATTTCCTTGCATTAGCGTAGCCTTTTCTGTAGCCTGTCAACTATGTGTCTGTCTATCCCTGTTCTCTCCTCTCTGCACAGACCATACAAACGCTCCACACCGGGTAATGCGACCACCCTAATCTGGTGGTCCCAGTGTTTTACCCACGTGGAGTTCCAGGTCTCCGGTAGCCTCTGGAACTGCCGATCTTTACTAACAAGGCAGAGTTCATCTCAGCCTATGCCTCCCTCCAGTCCCTTGACTTCTTGGCACTGACGGAAACATGGATCACCACAGATAACACTGCTACTCCTACTGCTCTCTCCTCGTCCGCCCACGTGTTCTCGCACACCCCGTGTTTCTGGTCAGCGGGGTGGTGGCACCGGGATCCTCATCTCTCCCAAGTGGTCTTTCTCTCTTTCTCCCCTTACCCATCTGTCTATCGCCTCCTTTGAATTCCATGCTGTCACAGTTACCAGCCCTTTCAAGCTTAACATCCTTATCATTTATCGCCCTCCAGGTTCCCTCGGAGAGTTCATCAATGAGCTTGATGCCTTGATAAGCTCCTTTCCTGAGGACGGCTCACCTCTCACAGTTCTGGGCGACTTTAACCTCCCCGTCTACCTTTGACTCATTCCTCTCTGCCTCCTTCTTTCCACTCCTCTCCTCTTTTGACCTCACCCTCTCACCTTCCCCCTACTCACAAGGCAGGCAATACGCTTGACCTCATCTTTACTAGATGCTGTTCTTCCACTAACCTCATTGCAACTCCCCTCCAAGTCTCCGACCACTACCTTGTATCCTTTTCCCTCTCGCTCTCATCCAACACTTCCCACACTGCCCCTACTCGGATGGTATCGCGGTCCCAACCTTCGCTGTTTTACTCTCTCCTCTTCCATCCTATCATCTCTTCCCTCTGCTCAAACTTTCTCCAACCTATCTCCTGATTCTGCCTCCTCAACCCTCCTCTCCTCCCTTACTGCATCCTTTGACTCTCTATGTCCCCTATCCTCCAGGCCGGCTCGGTCCTCCCTCCCGTGTGGCTCGACGACTCATTGCGAGCTCACAGAACAGGGCTCCCGGGCAGCCGAGGCGGAAATGGAGGAAAACTTCCTGCGGACCTGGCATCCTTTCACTCCCTCCTCTCTACATTTTCCTCCTCTGTCTCTGCTGCTAAAGCCACTTTCTACCATTCTAAATTCCAAGCATCTGCCTCTAACCCTAGGAAGCTCTTTGCCACCTTCTCCTCCCTCCTGAATCCTCCCCCCTCCTCCCTCTCTGCAGATGACTGTCAACCATTTTGAAAAGCAGGTCGATGACATCCGATCCTCGTTTGCTAAGTCAAACGACACCGCTGGTTCTGCTCACACTGCCCTACCCTATGCTCTGACCTCTTTCTCCCCTCTCTCTCCAGATGAAATCTAATGTGTCTTGTGACGGCCGTCCGCCCAACAACCTGCCCGCTTGACCCTATCCCCTCCTCTCTTCTCCAGACCATTTCCGGGTAGACTTTCTCCCTTACCTCACCTCGCTCATCAACTCATCCCTGACCGCTGGCTACGTCCCTCCCGTCTTCAAGAGAGCGAGAGTTGCACCCCTTCTGGTAAAAACCTATACTTGATCCCTCCGATGTCAACAACTACAGACCAGTATCCCTTCTCTCTTTTCTCTCCAAAACTCTTGAGCGTGCGTCCTTGGCCAGCTCTACCGCTATCTCTCTCAGAATGACCTTCTTGATCCAAATCAGTCAGGTTTCAAGACTTAGTCATTCAACTGGTAGATGTCTTTCTGTATCACGGAGGCGCTCCGCACTGCTAAAGCTAACTCTCTTTCTGCTCTCATCCTTCTAGACCTATCGGCTGCCTTCGATACTGTGAACCATCAGATCCTCCTCTCCACCCTCTCCGAGTTGGGCATCTCCGGCGCGGCCCACGCTTGGATTGCGTCCTACCTGACAGGTCGTTTCACCAGGTGGCGTGGCGGTAATCTGTCTTCACCACGCGCTCACCACTGGTGTCCCCAGGGCTCTGTGGCCCTTTTATTCTCGCTATACACCAAGTCACTTGGCTCTGTCATAACCTCACATGGTCTCTCCTATCATTGCTATGGAGACGACACACAATTAATCTGTCCTTTCCCCCTTAGGATGACCAGGTGGCGTAATGCATTTTGCATGTCTGGCAGACATATCAGTGTGGATGTGGATCACCACCTCAAGCTGAACCTCAGCAAGATGGAGCTTCTTCCTCCCGGGGTCGGGTACTGCCCGTTCCATGATCTCGCCATCACGGTTGACAACTCCATTGTGTCCTCCTCCCCAGAGCGCTAAGAACCTTGGCGTGATCCTGGACAACACCCCTGTGTTCTCAACTAACATCAAGGAGGTGTCCCGTTCCTGTGGTTCATGCTTACAACATCCGCAGAGTAATGTGCCTCACACAGGAAGGTCGCAGGTCCTAATGGCACTTGTCATCTCCCGTCTTGAGGTACTGCAACTGTGTTTTACTGGGCTCCCTGCCTGTGCCATTAAACCCCTATCATAGAACGGAGCCCGTCTGGTGTTCAACCTTCCCAAGTTCTCTCAGGGACCCCGCTCCTCCGCTCTCTCCACTGGCTTCCAGTTGAAGGATCCGTCAAGACCATGGTGCTTATTACGGAGCTGTGAGGGGAACGGTTTCAGTACCTCCAGGCCCTGATCAGGCCCTACACCCAAACAAGGGCACTGTTCATCCACCTCTGGCCTGCTCGCTCCCTACCACTGAGGAAGTACAGTTCCCGCTCAGCCCAGTCAAAACTGTTCGTTCTGGCCCCCAATGGTGGAACAAACTCCCTCACGACGCCAGGACAGCGGAGTCAATCACCACCTTCCGGAGACACCTGAAACCCCACCTTTCAAGGAATACCTAGGATAGGGTAAGTAAGGGTAATAATGTTCTCACTAACAAGAGTTAGATGCAAGTGGCTGTTCCACTGGTTGTCATAGGTGTTTGCATCAATTTGTAAGTCGCTCTGGATAAGAGCGTCTGCTAAATGACTTAAATGTAAATGTGTTTTATTAGGGAGGTCGGGTAATGTGTTTTATTAGGGAGGTCGGGTAATGTGTTTTACTTAGGGAGGTCAGGTAATGTGTTTTATTAGGGAGGTCGGGTAATGTGTTTTACTTAGGGAGGTCAGGTAATGTGTTTTATTAGGGAGGTCGGGTAATGTGTTTTACTTAAGGAGGTCGGGTAATGTGTTTTACTTAGGGAGGTCAGGTAATGTGTTTTATTAGGGAGGTCGGGTAATGTGTTTTACTTAAGGAGGTCGGGTAATGTGTTTTACTTAGGGAGGTCAGGTAATGTGTTTTATTAGGGAGGTCGGGTAATGTGTTTCATTAGGGAGGTCGGGTAATGTGTTTTACTTAGGGAGGTCGGGTAATGTGTTTTATTAGGGAGGTCGGGTAATGTGTTTTATTAGGGAGGTCGGGTAATGTGTTTTATTAGGGAGGTCGGGTAATGTGTTTTATTAGGGAGGTCGGGTAATGTGTTTTACTTAGGGAGGTCGGGTAATGTGTTTTACTTAGGGAGGTCAGGTAATGTGTTTTATTAGGGAGGTCAGGTAATGTGTTTTATTAGGGAGGTCGGGTAATGTGTTTTACTTAGGGAGGTCAGGTAATGTGTTTTATTAGGGAGGTCGGGTAATGTGTTTTACTTAGGGAGGTCGGGTAATGTGTTTTACTTAGGGAGGTCGGGTAATGAGTTTTATTAGGGAGGTCGGGTAATGTGTTTTACTTAGGGAGGTCGGGTAATGTGTTTTACTTAGGGAGGTCGGGTAATGTGTTTTATTAGGGAGGTCGGGTAATGTGTTTTATTAGGGAGGTCGGGTAATGTGTTTTACTTAGGGAGGTCGGGTAATGTGTTTTACTTAGGGAGGTCGGGTAATGTGTTTTACTTAGGGAGGTCGGGTAATGTGTTTTACTTAGGGAGGTCGTCATGCACAACTACAACCTCTGTCATTTAAGTCCTGTCCCAAATCTGTCATGACAGTTCATTTCTACATGACAGGAGAGTAACAATTCCAGCAAGAATAACCTACTGTTGTCTGAGGTATTGCTGGAGCAAGTAAGCAATAACTGATTAGATAAATTAAAGGACGTGTTTATGAAGGGCCTACATGTATCAACTTTCACAGAGAATGCTTTTGTGTATACATTATGTGCGAATTGAATTGATCACGGCCAAATGAAATCAGTAAAAAAAAGTGCTTATTTTTATGCGAACCTTGCTGTTATTAGATCGCAAAGCAGAACTGAGCTAAACGTTTGGAAAGGACAACTTCACATTCTCATCCGTAGCCTCAAAACACATCTCAGGTGCAAGTGCACTGTTTAACTCACATCTAAAGGGACATTTTACTGCGGATCGCTAAAATATCTGAATGTTTATGATCATACTTCCTCAATTCAAACATTATGGCGACATTATCCCGAGGATAGTTTGGTATGGTTTATTAACTTGGCGAACCAAACTCGAGTTTATCAGTGTCGCCCGAACTTGTTGAAATATCTTCATACCTAGAAAAAAAAACTCCAGGCTGCCATGATAACTGTCACACCCTCATCTGTTTCACTTGTCTTTGTGCTTGTCTCCACCCCCCTCCAGGTGTCTCACATCCTCCCCATTATCCCCTGTGTATTTATACCCGTGTTCTCTGTTTGTTGTCAGTTGATTTTGTTTTCGTCAAGCCTACTAGTGGTTTTCCCTCTGTTCCTGTCTTAATCTAGTTCCTGTTTTCTAGCTTTCCTGGTTTTGACCATTCTGCCTGCTAAACTAATCCCGTCTAAAATGTCTTTAGGTATAACGGACATTCTGGAGTAATAATTACAAAACCAACTTTCTCTAGTAAAACTAGTTCCATGTGAATAGAGCTTTAGATGCACATAATGTCCAGGGTAGCTTGGTGGTCAAAGGTCATGTGGTTTAGTAAGAAGAATGCCCCTCTCCCCACAGGTGTGATTTCTACCTCTGAGGGTTTAGAGCTTGAGGTAGTCACCTCATACAAGTACTTGGGAGTATGGCTAGACAGTACACTGTCCTTCTCTCAGCACATATCAAAGCTGCAGGCTAAAGTTAAATCTAGACTCGGTTTCCTCTATCGTAATCGCTCTTCTTTCACCCCAGCTGCCAAACTAACACCGATTCAGATGACCACCCTACCCATGCTAGATCACCAATATGTAATTTATAGATAGATAGGTAAGGGTGCTCTCGAGCGGCGAGATGTTCTTTACCATTCAGCCATCAGATGTGCCACCAATGCTCCTTATAGGACACATCACTACACTCTATACTCTTCTGTAAACTGGTCATCTCTGTAAACCTGTCGCAAGGCCCACTGGTTGATGCTTATTTATAAAAAAAACCCTGCTCCAATACATAGTGCCAACTGTAAAGTTTGGCGGAGAAGGAATAATGGTCTGGGTCTGTTTTAATGGTTCAGGCCCCTTAGTTCCAGTGAAGGGAAATTTTACCACTACAGCATACAATGACATTCTAGATGATTCTATTGCTTCTATCTTTGTGTTGCTACCATGTTGTGTTGCTACCATGTTGTGTCGCTACCATGTTGTGTTGCTACCATGTTGTGTTGCTACCATGTTGTGCTGCTACCATGTTGTGCTGCTACCATGTTGTGCCGCTACCATGTTGTGTTGCTACCATGTTGTGTTGCTACCATGTTGTGTTGCTACCATGTTGTGTTGCTACCATGTTGTGCTGCTACCATGTTGTGCTGCTACCATGTTGTGTTGCTACCATGTTGTGTTGCTACCATGTTGTGTTGCTACCATGTTGTGTTGCTACCATGTTGTGTTGCTACCATGTTGTGTTGCTACCATGTTGTGTTGCTACCATGTTGTGTCGCTACCATGTTGTGTTGCTACCATGTTGTGTCGCTACCATGTTGTGTTGCTAGCATGTTGTGTTGCTACCATGTTGTGCTGCTACCATGTTGTGTCGCTACCATGTTGTGTTGCTACCATGTTGTGCTGCTACCATGTTGTGCTGCTACCATGTTGTGTTGCTACCATGTTGTGTTGCTACCATGTTGTGCTGCTACCATGTTGTGTTGCTACCATGTTGTGTTGCTACCATGTTGTGCTGCTACCATGTTGTGTTGCTACCATGTTGTGTTGCTACCATGTTGTGTTGCTACCATGTTGTGCTGCTACCATGTTGTTATGTTGTGTTTCTGTGTTGTCATGTGTTGCTGCCTTGTGGTGTCTCTCTTGTTGTGATGTGTGTTTTGTCCTATATTTATATTGTATTTATTTATTTATTTGAATCCCAACCCCCATCCCCGCAGGAGGCCTTTTGCCTTTTGGGAGGCCGTCACTGTATATACGAATTTTGTTCTTAACTGACTAGCCTAGTTAAATATAGATAAAATAAACATTTTACATTTTTTGGGGGAAGGCCCTTCACCATCATGTGTGGTCCTTCTGTAGCTCAGTTGGTAGAGCATGGCGCTTGTAACGCCAGGGTAGTGGGTTCTGATTCCTGGGACCACCCATACATAGAATGTATGCACACATGACTGTAAGTCGCTTTGGATAAAAGCGTCTGCTAAATGGCATATATTATTATTATATATATTATTTCCTGTTTCAGCGTAACAATGCCCCCATGCACAAAGCAAGGTCCATACAGAATTGGTTTACCGAGATCAGTGTAGAAGAACATGACTGGCCTGCACAGGGCCCTGACCTCAACCCCATCGAACACCTTTGGGATGAATTGGAATGCTGACTGCGAGCCTAATCACCCAACATTCGTGCCCGACCTCACTAATGCTCTTGTGGCTGAATGGAAGCAAGTCCCAGCAGCAATGTTCCAAATTCTAGTGGAAAGCCTTCCCAGAAGAGTGGAGGCTGTTATAGCAGCAATGTTCCAACATCTAGTGTAAAGCTTTCTCAAGAGAGTGGAGGCTGTTATAGCAGCAATGTTCCAACATCTAGTGGAAAGCCTTCCCAGAAGAGTGGAGGCTGTTATAGCAGCAATGTTCCAACATCTAGTGGAAAGCCTTCCCAGAAGAGTGGAGGCTGTTATAGCAGCAATGTTCCAACATCTAGTGGACAGCCTTCCCAGAAGAGTGGAGGCTGTTATAGCAGCAATGTTCCAACATCTAGTGGAAAGCCTTCCCAGAAGAGTGGAGGCTGTTATAGCAGCAATGTTCCAACATCTAGTGGAAAGCCTTCCCAGAAGAGTGAAGGCTGTTATAGCAGCAAAGGGGGAACCAACTCCATATCTGACATACTCTGTCAGGGAACTCCCGTCTCAGACCATATGGTGTCCAGTACACCATAGAGGAAGGTTTGACGACTGACATGTTTGGCAAGGTAGCCCCAGGCCCCCAGCACCACCAGATACCTGATAGGTACTGAAGACAGAACTCTACTCAGAGCTGACAGTGTTTTCGACAGTCAAATCCTTAGATTTGGGCAAATAGACCATAGAAATAAATCTAATTCTAGTTCTATTTAGACAGCTGAAGTTGTACTTTACACAACTTTTTAATTTTTTATTTTGTTAGGTAAAATGTAGGCCCCACCGTTTTTTATAAGCACATCTATATATTTAATAATATATGATAATATATGCCATTTAGCAGACGCTTTATCCAAAGCACTTACAGTCATGTGTGCATACATTCTACGTATGGGTTCCCGGAATCAAACCCACTGTTACTTTGTATGCTCTACCAACTGAGCTACAGAAGGACCATGTTTTGTCTTTGTAACACGAAAGACAACAGTTGATTTTTTTGGTTTGTGTTTGATAAATGTGTAATCTGGTTGTGTTAGTGTAATATCCACATGGAAACTAAACCATGAAGGAATATTACTATTGGGGGAGAGACAAGACAAAACTAGCCAGTTATCGAATATTGTTTTCATAAGACAGCTGAGCTGACTGAAGACCGCAGGCATTCAACTCGCAGTAGTAGATATCCCCCACGATAACATGTATTTACACGATGTGACTTTTATAGTGTTGTATAATGAGCGTCTTACGAAACACATTCTAGACACTGGCTGTCACTATCTTACCATAACTGATTTGACAGAGACATATTCCCACTTGAAAAAAATATGACAGTATGTTATAGAATAGTTCACACTGTAGTATCCCTCAATCATGTGTAGTATTTACTATAGAATGTTGTAGTATACTGTAGATACTACAGTACTGTCTGGGAGAAGACACTGTAGTATCCCTCAATCATGTGTAGTATTTACTATAGAATGTTGTAGTATACTGTAGATACTACAGTACTGTCTGGGGGAAAACACTGTAGTATCCTTCAATCATGTGTAGTATTTACTATAGAATGTTGTAGTATACTGTAGATACTACAGTACTGTCTGGGGGAAAACACTGTAGTATCCTTCAATCATGTGTAGTATTTACTATAGAATGTTGTAGTATACTGTAGATACTACAGTACTGTCTGGGGGAAAACACTGTAGTATCCTTCAATCATGTGTAGTATTTACTATAGAATGTTGTAGTATACTGTAGATACTACAGTACTGTCTGGGGGAAAACACTGTAGTAAATAGAGCAATGTCCGTTAAAAAAAACGACACTTTTTTAACTATACTATTTAACTTTACAGGTTAGAGAAAAGCTCTGATCTATTTGTTCAGACCCCAGTCCTACCCCAGTCCTACCCCAGTCCAACCCCAGTCCTACCCTACCTTGTTCTACCCCAGTCCGACCCAACCTTGTCCAGACCCCAGTTCTACCCCAGTCCTACCCTACCTTGTTCAGACCCCAGTCCTACCCCAGTCCTACCCCAGTCCAACCCTACCTTGTTCAGACCCCAGTCCTACCCCAGTCCTACCCTACTTTGTTCAGACCCCAGTCCTACCCCAGTCCTACCCTACAAGTTATGGAACATTTTCTCTTTTAGAAATATAGTAAATACTACAGTATACTATGATCTGCAAAAACACTATAGTAAATACTACAGTAATGTCTGCAAAAACACTATAGTAAATACTACAGTAATGTCTGCAAAAACACTATAATAAATACTACGGTAATGTCTGCAAAAACACTATAGTAAATACTACAGTATACTACAGTCTGCAAAAACACTAAAGTAAATACTACAGTAGACTACAGTCTGCAAAAACACTACAGTAAATACTACAGTATACTACGGTCTGCAAAAACACTACAGTAAATACTACAGTATACTACAGTCTGCAAAAACACTATAGTAAATACTACAGTATACTACGGTCTGCAAAAACACTACAGTAAATACTACAGTAATGTCTGCCAAAATACTACAGTAAATACTACAGTATACTACGGTATGCAAAAACACTATAATAAATACTACAGTGATGTCTGCAAACACAGTATAGTAAATACTACAGTATACTACAGTCTGCAAAAACACTACAGTAAATACTATAGTAATGTCTGCAAAAACACTACAGTAAATACTGCAGTATACTACGGAATGCAAAAACACTATTGTAAATACTACTGTAATGTCTGCAAAAACACTACAGTAAATACTACAGTATACTACGATCTGCAAAAATTCACTGAAGTGTATTTGCGGAATTTAGCGAATACTATTTTATTTATACCATAGTATACTATAGCATTTTTTTTATGTGGGATCAGCTAGATAGGATAGCCAGCTGCAACTATCCCCAAGCTATGCTAGCTAGCTGCTGTCATCTTGGCTCAACACAATGTTAGCCTACACATACAACTGAATTAGCTGACCATTTTTGAGAGGAGAAGTCCTCAACTTCAAAACTCTGTTCTTTCCAGAGCAATGCTAACGTAGCTAACCTCGCTGTACTCACTACTGAACTTGTTTGTTGTGAATGAATGGCAAAGACACACCCAAGAACCCCCCCCCCATATCAAACAACAACCCAAGACAACTTGTCTGCTCCTCCTCCTCTTTCTCTTTCTGTCTCTTCCTGCCTCTCTCTTTCAATTTCAATTCAAAGAGGCTTTATTGACATGGGAAACATACACTCACCGGACAGTTTATTAGGTACACCACCCTGTTGAAGAAAATGGATCGCTCCTACAGTGTCTGTGGCTTGCTATATGAAGCAGGCAGACAGGCATCAAGGCATTCAGTTACTGTTCGATTCAACTTTAGAAAGGGCAGTGGCTAAGAGACTTTGAGCGTGGTACGTCGGTGCCAGGCGCTTCGTACGATCGTTGGTGCCAGGCGCTTCGTACGATCGTTGGTGCCAGGCGCTTCGTACGATCGCTGGTGCCAGGCACTTCATATGATCGTCGGTGCCAGGTGCTCCGGTTCCAGTATCTCAGAAACGGACTCCCTACTGGGCTTTTCACGCACGACATTGTCTAGGTTTTACTGAGAACGGTACGACAAACAAACAACATCCTGTCAGCGGCAGTCCTGTGGGTGAAAACAGCCTGTTGATGAGAGGTAGGCAGTCCTGTGGGTGATAACAGCCTGTTGATGAGAGGTAGGCAGTCCTGTGGGTGAAAACAGCCTGTTGATGAGAGGTAGGCAGTCCTGTGGGTGAAAACAGCCTGTTGATGAGAGGTAGGCAGTCCTGTGGGTGAAAACAGCTCGTTGATGAGAGGTAGGCAGTCCTGTGGGTGAAAACAGCCTGTTGATGAGAGGTAGGCAGTCCTGTGGGTGAAAACAGCCTGTTGATGAGAGGTCGGCAGTCCTGTGGGTGAAAACAGCCTGTTGATGAGAGGTAGGCAGTCCTGTGGGTGAAAACAGCCTGTTGATGAGAGAGGTAGGCAGTCCTGTGGGTGAAAACAGCCTGTTGATGAGAGGTAGGCAGTCCTGTGGGTGAAAACAGCCTGTTGATGAGAGGTAGGCAGTCCTGTGGGTGAAAACAGTCTGTTGATGAGAGGTAGGCAGTCCTGTGGGTGAAAACAGCCTGTTGATGAGAGGTAGGCAGTCCTGTGGGTGAAAACAGCCTGTTGATGAGAGAGGTAGGCAGTCCTGTGGGTGAAAACAGCCTGTTGATGAGAGGTAGGCAGTCCTGTGGGTGAAAACAGCCTGTTGATGAGAGAGGTAGGCAGTCCTGTGGGTGAAAACAGCCTGTTGATGAGAGGTAGGCAGTCCTGTGGGTGAAAACAGCCTGTTGATGAGAGGTAGGCAGTCCTGTGGGTGAAAACAGCCTGTTGATGAGAGGTAGGCAGTCCTGTGGGTGAAAACAGTCTGTTGATGAGAGGTAGGCAGTCCTGTGGGTGAAAACAGTCTGTTGATGAGAGGTAGGCAGTCCTGTGGGTGAAAACAGCTCGTTGATGAGAGGTAGGCAGTCCTGTGGGTGAAAACAGCTTGTTGATGAGAGGTAGGCAGTCCTGTGGGTGAAAACAGCCTGTTGATGAGAGGTAGGCAGTCCTGTGGGTGAAAACAGCCTGTTGATGAGAGGTAGGCAGTCCTGTGGGTGAAAACAGCTGGTTGATGAGAGGTAGGCAGTCCTGTGGGTGAAAACAGCCTGTTGATGAGAGGTAGGCAGTCCTGTGGGTGAAAACAGCCTGTTGATGAGAGGTAGGCAGTCCTGTGGGTGAAAACAGTCTGTTGATGAGAGGTAGGCAGTCCTGTGGGTGAAAACAGCCTGTTGATGAGAGGTAGGCAGTCCTGTGGGTGAAAACAGTCTGTTGATGAGAGGTAGGCAGTCCTGTGGGTGAAAGCAGTCTGTTGATGAGAGGTAGGCAGTCAACTGTGCTCCTGTGGGTGAAAACAGCCTGTTGATGAGAGGTAGGCAGTCCTGTGGGTGAAAACAGCCTGTTGATGAGAGGTAGGCAGTCCTGTGGGTGAAAACAGCGTGTTGATGAGAGGTAGGCAGTCCTGTGGGTGAAAACAGCCTGTTGATGAGAGGTAGGCAGTCCTGTGGGTGAAAACAGCCTGTTAATGAGAGGTAGGCAGTCCTGTGGGTGAAAACAGCTGGTTGATGAGAGGTAGGCAGTCCTGTGGGTGAAAACAGCCTGTTGATGAGAGGTAGGCAGTCCTGTGGGTGAAAACAGCCTGTTGATGAGAGGTGGGCAGTCCTGTGGGTGAAAACAGCCTGTTGATGAAACAGTCCTGTTGAAAACAGCCTGTTGATGAGAGAGGTAGGCAGTCCTGTGGGTGAAAACAGCCTGTTGATGAGAGGTAGGCAGTCCTGTGGGTGAAAACAGCCTGTTGATGAGAGGTAGGCAGTCCTGTGGGTGAAAACAGTCTGTTGATGAGAGGTAGGCAGTCCTGTGGGTGAAAACAGCCTGTTGATGAGAGGTAGGCAGTCCTGTGGGTGAAAACAGCCTGTTGATGAGAGAGTAGGCAGTCCTGTGGGTGAAAACAGCCTGTTGATGAGAGGTAGGCAGTCCTGTGGGTGAAAACAGCCTGTTGATGAGAGAGGTAGGCAGTCCTGTGGGTGAAAACAGCCTGTTGATGAGAGGTAGGCAGTCCTGTGGGTGAAAACAGCCTGTTGATGAGAGGTAGGCAGTCCTGTGGGTGAAAACAGCCTGTTGATGAGAGGTAGGCAGTCCTGTGGGTGAAAACAGTCTGTTGATGAGAGGTAGTCCTGGCAGTCCTGTGGGTGAAAACAGTCTGTTGATGAGAGGTAGGCAGTCCTGTGGGTGAAAACAGCCTGTTGATGAGAGGTAGGCAGTCCTGTGGGTGAAAACAGCCTGTTGATGAGAGACAGTCCTGTGGGTGAAAACAGCCTGTTGATGAGAGGTAGGCAGTCCTGTGGGTGAAAACAGCCTGTTGATGAGAGAGGTAGGCAGTCCTGTGGGTGAAAACAGCTGGTTGATGAGAGGTAGGCAGTCCTGTGGGTGAAAACAGCCTGTTGATGAGAGGTAGGCAGTCCTGTGGGTGAAAACAGCCTGTTGATGAGAGGTAGGCAGTCCTGTGGGTGAAAACAGTCTGTTGATGAGAGGTAGGCAGTCCTGTGGGTGAAAACAGCCTGTTGATGAGAGGTAGGCAGTCCTGTGGGTGAAAACAGTCTGTTGATGAGAGGTAGGCAGTCCTGTGGGTGAAAGCAGTCTGTTGATGAGAGGTAGGCAGTCCTGTGGGTGAAAACAGTCTGTTGATGAGAGGTAGGCAGTCCTGTGGGTGAAAACAGTCTGTTGATGAGAGGTAGGCAGTCCTGTGGGTGAAAACAGCCTGTTGATGAGAGAGGTAGGCAGTCCTGTGGGTGAAAACAGTCTGTTGATGAGAGGTCGGCAGTTCTGTGGGTGAAAACAGTCTGTTGATGAGAGGTAGGCAGTCCTGTGGGTGAAAACAGCCTGTTGATGAGAGGTAGGCAGTCCTGTGGGTGAAAACAGTCTGTTGATGAGAGGTAGGCAGTCCTGTGGGTGAAAACAGTCTGTTGATGAGAGGTAGGCAGTCCTGTGGGTGAAAACAGCCTGTTGATGAGAGGTAGGCAGTCCTGTGGGTGAAAACAGTCTGTTGATGAGAGGTCAGCAGTCCTGTGGGTGAAAACAGTCTGTTGATGAGAGGTAGGCAGTCCTGTGGGTGAAAACAGCCTGTTGATGAGAGGTAGGCAGTCCTGTGGGTGAAAACAGTCTGTTGATGAGAGGTCTCCTGTGGGTGAAAACAGCCTGTTGATGAGAGGTCGGCAGTCCTGTGGGTGAAAACAGTCTGTTGATGAGAGGTAGGCAGTCCTGTGGGTGAAAACAGTCTGTTGATGAGAGGTAGGCAGTCCTGTGGGTGAAAACAGCCTGTTGATGAGAGGTAGGCAGTCCTGTGGGTGAAAACAGCCTGTTGATGAGAGGTAGGCAGTCCTGTGGGTGAAAACAGCCTGTTGATGAGAGAGGTAGGCAGTCCTGTGGGTGAAAACAGCCTGTTGATGAGAGAGGTAGGCAGTCCTGTGGGTGAAAACAGCCTGTTGATGAGAGGTAGAAGGAGAAGGACAAGAATCATACAAGCCAACAGGTGGTTCACAAACAGGCCCATAACGGAGCAGTACAACAGTGGTATGAAGAATGACATCTCTGAATATATATAAAATAATAATATAATAATATATGCCATTTAGCAGACGCTTTTATCCAAAGCGACTTACAGTCATGTGTGCATACATTCTACGTATGGGTGATCCCGGGAATCGAACCCACTACCCTGGCGTTACAAGAGCCATGCTCTACCAACTGAGCTACAGAAGGACCACACAACTGGTCTGTCCTGGACGGGATGGAGACGACCTCACTGGGTTCAACTCCTGTCAGTTAAAAACTAGAAGAAGCGACTCCAGTGGACACGCGATCATCAACACCGGACAATTGAGGAGTGGAAAATACAACATCTGGAATATGACAGTGAGTTCAGTTTACCTGAGGGACCCAGACCTCAACCCAATGGAGATGGAACCGGCAGTTCAAGCATGATTGTAGCGCCGTCCATCGAGCCAGAATGGATCAACATCTCTGTGGAACGTTTTGCGACACCGTGTAGAATGGCCCCAAAAAAATTCAGGCTGTTCTGGTGGCAAATAATAAACTGTAATAATAAACAATGACAAATGAACAGTAAAAATCACAAAGGTTTTCAAAAACATAAAACATTTCAAATGTTGTTTTATTAACAATGTGCAAATAGTTGTAGTACAAATAGTGTAAATAAACAGATCCATATCGGTTGTATTTGCATTGTTGCTTGTGCTCCATTGGTTGTCCTGTTCTCATGGCAACGGGTCACAAATCTTGCTGCTGTGACTGCACACCGCGGTATATCGCCTAACGCATATGGGTTTATGATTTGTTTTCAAATTCGTTGTGGGTCTGTGTAATCTGAGAGAAATATGTCTCTCATAGGGTTATACATTTGGCAGGTTAGGAAGTGCAGCTCAGTTTCCACCTCATTTTTGTGGGCAGCACATAGCCTGTCTTCTCATGAGAGCCTGGTCTGCCTATGGCGGCCCCTCTCAATAGCAGGGCTATAATCACTGAGTGTGCTATAATCACTGAGTCAAGGATTTTCTCTCTCTCTCTCTCTCTCTCTCTCTCTCTCTCTCTCTCTCTCTCTCTCTCTCTCTCTCTCTCTCTCTTTCTCTCTTTCTCTCTGCTCCTCCCTCTCTCTTTCTCGCATCTCTTTCTCTCCTCTCTCTGTCTGTCTGTCTGTATTTGCTCCTCCCTCTCTCCTCTCTGTCTGACTTTCTCCCCCGAAAAAGCACTTTCTATCATCCATTTCAACGTCAAGCTGTTTTTTTAGTGGGCCTCATTATTTAGTATTGAGCTGTAAAATACCCTCTTCTCTTAGCTAAGTGTTCCCATACGTCCTAAAAGTAAGTGTGTGTGTGTGTGTACGTGTATGTGTGTGGTCGCCTTGCTAAGTGTCCACAACCGCTCTGCCAAAGTAGTGCTAAAAGACTGAAGGCCCTCTACAACATCTGCTTAACTACAAACTCACAGAGTCATCAGACTAGAGAGACAGAGAGAGACAGAGAGAGAGACAGAGAGAGAGAGAGAGAGAGAGAGAGAGAGAGAGAGAGAGAGAGAGAGAGAGAGAGAGAGAGAGAGAGAGAGAGGGTTGAGAGGGAGAAGAGAGAGTGACAGAGATGGAGAGAGGGACAGAGATGGAGAGATGGAGAGAGAGAGAGAGAGAGAGAGAGAGGGTTGAGAGGGAGAAGAGAGAGGGACAGAGATGGAGAGATGGAGAGGAGAGATGTTTATTTCACTTTTGTATATTATCTACCTCACTTGCTTTGGCAATGTTAACACTTGTTTCCCAATAAAGCCCCTTGAATAGAATTGATAGAGAGAGAGACAGAGAGAGAGAGAGAATTACATTTTTGTTTTTGTTTATTTCACTTTTGTTTATTGATCTATTTCACTTGCTTTTGTCAATGTAAACATATGTTTCCCATGCCAATAAAGCCATTAAATTGAAATTGAATTGAGAGTAGTGAGTGGGTAGTGAGCTCATGGGCTCCTGAGTTCTTCTGCAAAAACAGAATTACAGTTGCAGAAATGTAGATAAACTAGAATTTTACAACGATTTATCTTCACATTAAAACCTTCAATTCAAATCAATATTCCTAAAACCTTTATTTTGGACATAATTACCTGAATATACAAGACAGAGGAGTTGGTCGTGGACGACAGGAAAAGGCGGGCCAAAACAGACCCCCCATTAACATCAACGGGGTTGTAGTGGAGCGGGTTGAGTGTTTCAAGTTCCTTGGTGTCCACATCACCAGCAAACTATCATGGTCCAATCACACCAAGACAGTTGTGAAGAGGGCACGACAAAAACCTATTCCCCCTCAGGAGACTTGGCATGGGTCCTCAGATCCTCAAAAGGTTCTACAGCTGCACCATCGAGACTGGTTGCGTCACTGCCTTGTATGGCAACTGCTCGGCATCTGACCGTATGGCGCTACAGAGGGTAGTGCGAACGGCCCAGTACATCACTGGGGCCAAGCTTCCTGCCATCCAGGACCTATATAATAGGCGGAGTCAGAGGAAGGCCAATACAATTGTCAGACTCCAGTCACCCAAGTCATAGACTGTTTTCTCTGCTACCGCACGGCAAGTGGTACCGGGGCGCCAAGTCCAGGTCCAAAAGGCTCCTTAACAGCTTCTACCCCCAAGCCATAAGACTGCTGAACAGCTTCTACCCCCAAGCCATCAGACTGCTGAACAGCTTCTACCCCCAATCCATAAGACTGCTGAACAGCTTCTACCCCCAAGCCATCAGACTGCTGAACAGCTTCTACCCCCAAGCCATCAGACTGCTGAACAGCTTCTACCCCCAAGCCATAAGACTGCTGAACAGCTTCTACCCCCAAGCCATCAGACTGCTGAACAGCTTCTACCCCCAAGCCATCAGACTGCTGAACAGCTTCTACCCCCAAGCCATAAGACTGCTGAACAGCTTCTACCCCCAAGCCATCAGACTGCTGAACAGCTTCTACCCCCCAAGCCATAAGACTGCTGAACAGCTTCTATCCCCCAGCCATCAGACTGCTGAACAGCTTCTACCCCCAAGCCATAAGACTGCTGAACAGCTTCTACCCCCAAGCCATAAGACTGCTGAACAGCTTCTATCCCCCAGCCATCAGACTGCTGAACAGCTTCTACCCCCAAGCCATCAGACTGCTGAACAGCTTCTACCCCCCAAGCCATCAGACTGCTGAACAGCTTCTACCCCAAGCCATAAGACTGCTGAACAGCTTCTACCCCCAAGCCATCAGACTGCTGAACAGCTTCTACCCCCAAGCCATCAGACTGCTGAACAGCTTCTACCCCCAAGCCATAAGACTGCTGAACAGCTTCTACCCCCAAGCCATCAGACTGCTGAACAGCTTCTACCCCCCAAGCCATAAGACTGCTGAACAGCTTCTACCCCCAAGCCATAAGACTGCTGAACAGCTTCTACCCCCAAGCCATAAAACTGCTGAACAGCTTCTACCCCCAAGCCATCAGACTGCTGAACAGCTTCTACCCCCAAGCCATAAGACTGCTGAACAGCTTCTACCCCCCAAGCCACAAGACTGCTGAACAGCTTCTACCCCCCAAGCCATAAGACTGCTGAACAGCTTCTACCCCCAAACCATCAGACTGCTGAACAGCTTCTACCCCCCCAAGCCATAAGACTGCTGAACAGCTTCTACCCCCCAAGCCATCAGACTGCTGAACAGCTTCTACCCCCCAAGCCATAAGACTGCTGAACAGCTTCCACCCCCCAAGCCATCAGACTGCTGAACAGCTTCTACCCCCAAGCCATAAGACTGCTGAACAGCTTCTACCCCCAAGCCATCAGACTGCTGAACAGCCTCTACCCCCCAAGCCATCAGACTGCTGAACAGCTTCTACCCCCAAGCCATCAGACTGCTTCACAGCTTCAACCCCCAAGCCATCAGACTGCTGAACATCTTCTACCCCCAAGCCATAAGACTGCCGAACAGCTTCTACCCCCAAGCCATAAAACTGCTGAACAGCTTCTACCCCCCAAGCCATAAGACTGCTGAACAGCTTCTACCCCCAAGCCATCAGACTGCTGAACAGCTTCTACCCCCAAGCCATAAGACTGCTGAACAGCTTCTACCCCCAAGCCATAAGACTGCTGACTGCCATAAGACTGCTGAACAGCTTCTACCCCAAGCCATAAGACTGCTGAACAGCTTCTACCCCCAAGCCATAAGACTGCTGAACAGCTTCTACCCCCAAGCCATAAGACTGCTGAACAGCTTCTACCCCCATGCCATCAGACTGCTGAACAGCTTCCCCCAAGCCATCAGACTGCTGAACAGCTTCTACCCCCAAGCCATCAAGACTGCTGAACAGCTTCTACCCCCAAGCCATAAGACTGCTGAACAGCTTCTACCCCCAAGCCATAAGACTGCTGAACAGCTTCTACCCCAAGCTAAGACTGCTGAACAGCTTCTACCCCCAAGCCATAAGACTGCTGAACAGCTTCTACCCCCAAGCCATCAAGACTGCTGACTGCTGAACAGCTTCTACCCCCAAGCCATAAGACTGCTGAACAGCTTCTACCCCCTGCTGAACAGCCTATGCTGAACAGCTTCTACCCCCAAGCCATCAGACTGCTGAACAGCTTCTACCCCCAAGCCATCAGACTGCTGAACAGCTTCTACCCCCAAGCCAACAGCTTCTACCCCCAAGCCATAAGACTGCTGAACAGCTTCTACCCCCAAGCCATAAGACTGCTGAACAGCTTCTACCCCCAAGCCATCAGACTGCTGAACAGCTTCTACCCCCAAGCCATAAGACTGCTGAACAGCTTCTACCCCCAAGCCATAAGACTGCTGAACAGCTTCTACCCCCAAGCCATCAGACTGCTGAACAGCTTCTACCCCCAAGCCATCAGACTGCTGAACAGCTTCTACCCCCAAGCCATCAGACTGCTGAACAGCTTCTACCCCAAGCCATAAGACTGCTGAACAGCTTCTACCCCCAAGCCATAAGACTGCTGAACAGCTTCTACCCCCCCAAGCCATAAGACTGCTGAACAGCTTCTACCCCCAAGCCATAAGACTGCTGAACAGCTTCTACCCCCAAGCCATCAGACTGCTGAACAGCTTCTACCCCCAAGCCATCAGACTGCTGAACAGCTTCTACCCCCCAAGCCATAAGACTGCTGAACATCCAATCAAATGGTTCACCGGACTATTACATTGACCCCCATCCATTTTGTTTTGTACACAGCTGCTACTTGCTGTTTATTATCATAGTGACTTCACCGTTACCTACACATGACCTCTAACCTGTACCCCCGCACACTGACTCGGTACTGGTACCCCCTGTATATAGCCTCGCTATTGTTATGTTATCGTGTTGCTTTTCATTATTTTTTACTTTAGTTTATTTGGTAAATATTTCCTTAACTCGTCTTGAACTGCGCTGTAGGTTAAGGGCTTTTCAGTAAGCATTTCACGATAACTTGTTGTATTCAGAACCGAGTGGGTAATATTCAGTCTGAAGATATTTCTGAAGCCAAAAAAAATAAAAGACAATAATCTCTAGGTCATTTAGTTAAATAAAGCCAAGTAAATAAGGCTACTAAGCTACCAAGCTGCTAGGACAGAACAGACCTGGGGGCACCTTCAATTAGCACTGAAGTGTGAAGTCAGATGTGTGAAAACTCTTGAGCCCCAACAATGGCAGGGGAGTTTCACAACCCCTCCCAACCAAATTCAGAGGCCTTTGAAGCCCATAAGGCTTATCCCTGTCCAGAGGTCATTACAGTACAGTGGATATTAAACATAACACTGCATGAAATAAGTACACAAATAAACTCCTCAATGACAAATCAGAGACACTGTTTGCTGACTGCTACAAAGAGGGAAACGTAAGCAACTTAATGTTCCACACAGACCATCCCCTGGCACAGTGCTATACGAACACACTACCCCCTATGTCAAGAGAGAGGGTATTGACCCAGGGTGGAAACTCAGAATACTAGACATTGTGTACAAGGTGTACAAGTCTGGGACAGTAATGGTGCAGGGACTCCTCGTGCAGTTCCATCAGGACGGGATCAAAGAGAGAGAGTACACAGCAGGAAAGAGTCTCTCTTTGTGACGACTCCCCCATCCTGAGTGATTCGCATCACACCTCTTCAAACTGTCCTGCCGAGGAGGAGAGTCACTCCCCAACAGCACTGAATACACCCAGGTCCCACAACTGCACTGCTTCTCCATCTTTGAGAGGGATATATTCACAGAGCTGGAGAGAGACGTGGTGGAGCTCAGAGAGCTGGAGAGAGACGTGGTGGAGCTCAGGGAGCTGGAGAGAGATGTGGTGGAGCTCAGAGAGCTGGAGAGAGATGTGGTGGAGCTCAGAGAGCTGGAGAGAGATGTGGTGGAGCTCAGGGAGCTGGAGAGAGACGTGGTGGAGCTCAGAGAGCTGGAGAGAGACGTGGTGGAGCTCAGAGAGCTAGAGAGACACGGTGGAGCTCAGAGAGCTGGAGAGAGACGCGGTGGAGCTCAGAGAGTTGGAGAGAGACATGGTGGAGCTCAGAGAGACGTGGTGGAGCTCAGAGAGACGTGGTGGAGCTCAGAGAGACATGGTGGAGCTCAGAGAGACATGGTGGAGCTCAGAGAGACATGGTGGAGCTCAGAGAGGCATGGTGGAGCTCAGAGAGACATGGTGGAGCTCAGAGAGACATGGTGGAGCTCAGAGAGACATGGTGGAGCTCAGAGAGACGTGGTGGAGCTCAGAGAGACGTGGTGGAGCTCAGAGAGACGTGGTGGAGCTCAGAGAGACGTGGTGGAGCTCAGAGAGACGTGGTGGAGCTCAGAGAGACGTGGTGGAGCTCAGAGAGACATGGTGGAGCTCAGAGAGACATGGTGGAGCTCAGAGAGACATGGTGGAGCTCAGAGAGACATGGTGGAGCTCAGAGAGACATGGTGGAGCTCAGAGAGACATGGTGGAGCTCAGAGAGACATGGTGGAGCTCAGAGAGACATGGTGGAGCTCAGAGAGACATGGTGGAGCTCAGAGAGACATGGTGGAGCTCAGAGAGACATGGTGGAGCTCAGAGAGACATGGTGGAGCTCAGAGAGACATGGTGGAGCTCAGAGAGACATGGTGGAGCTCAGAGAGACATGGTGGAGCTCAGAGAGACATGGTGGAGCTCAGAGAGGTATTCCACACAATCCAGACTGAACAAATCCATAAAACAGACCAGCAACAACAACATCCCCCAACAAGACCCGGAGGGCAGAATGTGGAGATGGACGGCCGTCTGAGAGAGTTTGCTGCTCTGAATTAAAGAGGCACACTGAAGGACAAGGTCAGAAGGCTGAGGTGTGACACTCGCCCAGACAAGACAGCAGAACAGCCCATCTCAGACCCGGACCACAACCTCAACACCACAATGTGACAGACAACACAGGACCCACCAACCCAACAGACCCCACCCCTCCTAACGGACCCCACCCCTCCCAACAGACCCCACCCCCTCCTAACAGCCCACGTCAGACCAGGACCACAACCTCAATACCACAATGGGAGAGATAACACAGGACCCACCAACCCAACAGACCCCACCCCCTCTTAACAGACCCCACCCTCTCCTAACAGACCCCACCCCCTCTTAACAGACCCCACCCCCTCCTAACAGACCCCACCCCCTCTTAACAGACCCCACCCCCTCCTAACAGCCCACCTCAGACCCGGACCACATCCACAACACATTGGACAGACAACACAGAACCCACCAACCCAACAGACCCCACCCCCTCCTAACAGACCCCACCCCACCTCCTCCCCCACCCCCCTTAGACCCCACCCCCTCCTTATAGACCCCACCCCCTCCTAACAGACCCCACATCCTCCTAACAGACCCCACCCCCTCCTAACAGACCCCACCTCCTCCCAACAGACCCCACCCCCTCCTAACAGACCCCACCCCCTCCTAACAGACCCCACCCCCTCCTAACAGACCCCACCCCCTCCTAACAGCCCCTGTCAGCTCCCCTGACTGACCTCCTGACCCCCCCATCTACTGAGGACATACAAAAGCCAGAGATTGTGCTCCTCATTGACTTAAATGGCAAATACATTCAAGAGGATAAACTTTTTCCCAAACACAAAGTGGCTAAACTCTGGTGCCCAAACACTAGGCATGCCCTAGAGCTGTTGTCAGAGGACAAACACTAGTCCCTGGAGCTGTTGTTAGAGGACAGACTAGGGTCCCCCAGTCACATCGTAATTCACATGGGCAAATATTACCTGAGAACCCAGCAGGAAAGGGTGTCCACAGCACTCAAGGGAGTGATTGAAAATAATTTTTCCACTTTCCCCAACGCACGAGTGGTTAGCTACCACAAAGATCATTTTACCCTGTCACCATACAGTGGGTGAATGCAAGCATTTCGTGAGACTGTGCCTCAAAACCTAATGTCTTCCTGGCCCACCACTCCACCCTGGACTTGAACAGCCTTTACGACCAGGTCCACCTCTACAAGGCAGAGAGCAACCGACACCCTGTCCAGACCTGCGAGACCCCCTCCCAGACCTGCAAGACCCACTTCCGAAGGACCTGCACAGAGAGAACCCATACCAAGAGGACCTACACCCAGACCCCAGCATCACCAGCCACACCCCGGCCAGCTAAGACCACCCCAGGCAAACCCTGGCCACACCCTATATAAGCCCCCCCATATCAGACCTATGCCACTTCTGCCAACCCCGTACCCCCACCACTGTGGCAAGGACCTCAACATGACAGCAGGGAATTTACCCAGACTGTGAGCAGAGCAACAGGCCCAACCCCCACTATTACACCTGCCCAAGCCCCATCCTGTAACAGGCCCAACCCCCACTATTACACCTGCCCAAGCCCCATCCTGTAACAGGCCCAAGCCCCATCCTGTAACAGGCCCAACCCCCACTATTACACCTGCCCAAGCCCCATCCTGTAACAGGCCCAACCCCCACTATTACACCTGCCCAAGCCCCATCCTGTAACAGGCCCAAGCCCCATCCTGTAACAGGCCCAAGCCCCATCCTGCAACAGGCCCAAGCCCCATCCTGTAACAGGCCCAACCCCCACTATTACACCTACCCAAGCCCCATCCTGTAACAGGCCCAACCCCCACTATTACACCTGCCCAAGCCCCATCCTGTAACAGGCCCAAGCCCCATCCTGTAACAGGCCCAAGCCCCATCCTGCAACAGGCCCAAGCCCCATCCTGTAACAGGCCCAAGCCCCATCCTGCAACAGGCCCAAGCCCCATCCTGCAACAGGCCCAAGCCCCATCCTGCAACAGACCCAAGCCCCATCCTGCAACAGGCCCAAGCCCCATCCTGTAACAGGCCCAAGCCCCATCCTGCAACAGGCCCAAGCCCTATCCTGCAACAGGCCCAAGCCCCATCCTGCAACAGGCCCAAGCCCCATCCTGCAACAGGCCCAAGCCCCATCCTGCAACAGGACCAAGCCCAATCCTGTAACAGGCCCAAGCCCCATCCTGCAACAGGCCAAAGCCCCATCCTGCAACAGACCCAAGCCCCATCCTGCAACAGGACCAAGCCCCATCCTGTAACAGGCCCAACCCCCACTATTACACCTGCCCAAGCCCCATCCTGTAACAGGCCCAAGCCCCATCCTGTAACAGGCCCAAGCCCCATCCTGCAACAGGCCCAAGCCCCATCCTGTAACAGGCCCAAGCCCCATCCTGCAACAGGCCCAAGCCCCATCCTGCAACAGGCCCAAGCCCCATCCTGCAACAGACCCAAGCCCCATCCTGCAACAGGACCAAGCCCCATCCTGTAACAGGCCCAAGCCCCATCCTGCAACAGGCCAAAGCCCCATCCTGTAACAGGCCCAAGCCCCATCCTGCAACAGGCCCAAGCCCCATCCTGTAACAGGCCCAAGCCCCATCCTGTAACAGGCCCAAGCCCCATCCTGAAACAGGCCCAAGCCCCATCCTGCAACAGGCCCAAGCCCCATCCTGCAACAGGCCCAAGCCCCATCCTGCAACAGGACCAAGCCCCATCCTGTAACAGGCCCAAGCCCCATCCTGCAACAGGCCAAAGCCCCATCCTGTAACAGGCCCAAGCCCCATCCTGCAACAGGCCCAAGCCCCATCCTGTAACAGGCCCAAGCCCCATCCTGCAACAGGCCCAAGCCCCATCCTGTAACAGGCCCAAGCCCCATCCTGCAACAGGCCCAAGCCCCATCCTGCAACAGGCCCAAGCCCCATCCTGCAACAGGCCCAAGCCCCATCCTGCAACAGGCCCAAGCCCTATCCTGCAACAGGCCCAAGCCCCATCCTGCAACAGGCCCAAGCCCCATCCTGCAACAGGCCCAAGCCCCATCCTGCAACAGGCCCAAGCCCCATCCTGCAACAGGCCCAAGCCCCCTGCATCCTGCAACAGGCCCAAGCCCCATCCTGCAACAGGCCCAAACCCCATCCTAGGTAACAGGCCAAAGCCCCATCCTGTAACAGGCTCTGCCCCATCCTGCAACTGGCCCAAGCCCCATCCTGTAACAGGCCCAAAACCCATCCTGCAACAGGCTATGCCCCACCCAAAGCTTTCCTGCAACAGGCCCATCTCATCAGGCTGGAATATCCTGGTCAACAGGCCCAAGCTCCATCCTGCAACAGGCCCAAGCCCCATCCTGCAACAGGCCCAAGCCCCATCCTGCAACAGGCCCACCCCATCCTGCAACAGGCCCAAGCCCCATCCTGCAACAGGCCCAAGCAAAACCCATCCTGCAACAGGCCCAAGCTTTTACTATCTCATTCTGGAATATACAAGATCCTACTGTGACGGTCAACACAAATACAAAACATTACACACTATGGAACCCAAAGCTTTTACTATCTCATCCTGGAATATACAAGGTCAGAGGTCAACACAAATACAACATTACACACTATGGAACACAAAGCTTTTACTATCTCATCCTGGAATATACAAGGTCAGAGGTCAACACAAATACAACATTACACACTATGGAACACAAAGCTTTTACTATCTCATCCTGGAATATACAAGGTCAGAGGTCAACACAAATACAACATTACACACTATGGAACCCAAAGCTTTTACTATCTCATCCTGGAATATACAAGGTCAGAGTCAACACAAATAAACATTATAACTATGGAACACAAAGCTTTTACTATCTCATCCTGGAATATACAAGGTCAGAGGTCAACACAAATACAACATTACACACTATGGAACCCAAAGCTTTTACTATCTCACCCTGAAATATACAAGGTCAGAGGTCAAATGCCTTTGGCCTAAAGAGCAGGAACCCAGACTTCATCAAATAAATTGGAAATACAGACATTGTCACCCGACAAGAAACATGGTATAAAGGAGACGTGTTGTCCTCTAGGTTACAGAGAGCTGGTAGTACCATCCACCACACTACCAGGTGGGTGGTATAGAGGAGATGGACCCACTGGTTGACCTCTAGGTTATAGAGAGTTGGTATTCCCATCCACCACACTACCAGGTGGGTGGTATAGAGGAGATGGACCCACTGGTTGTCCTCTAGGTTACAGAGAGCTGGTAGTCCCATCCACCACACTACCAGGTGGGTGGTATAGAGGAGATGGACCCACTGGTTGTCCTCTAGGTTACAGAGAGCTGGTATTCCCATCCACCACACTACCAGGTGGGTGGTATAGAGGAGATGGACCCACTGGTAGCCCTCTAGGTTACAGAGAGCTGGTAGTCCCATCCACCACACTACCAGGTGGGTGGTATAGAGGAGATGGACCCACTGGTTGTCCTCTAGGTTACAGAGAGCTGGTATTCCCATCCACCACACTACCAGGTGGGTGGTATAGAGGAGATGGACCCACTGGTTGTCCTCTAGGTTACAGAGAGCTGGTAGTCCCATCCACCACACTACCAGGTGGGTGGTATAGAGGACAGACCCACTGGTTGTCCTCTAGGTTACAGAGAGCTGGTAGTCCCATCCACCACACTACCAGGTGGGTGGTATAGAGGAGATGGACCCACTGGTTGTCCTCTAGGTTACAGAGAGCTGGTAGTCCCATCCACCACACTACCAGGTGGGTGGCATAGAGGAGATGGACCCACTGGTTGTCCTCTAGGTTACAGAGAGCAGGTAGTCCATCCACCACACTACCAGGTGGGTGGTATAGAGGAGACGGACCCACTGGTTACCCTCTAGGTTACAGAGAGCTGGTATTCCCATCCACCACACTACCAGGTGGGTGGTATAGAGGAGATGGACCCACTGGTTGTCCTCTAGGTTACAGAGAGCTGGTAGTCCCATCCACCACACTACCAGGTGGGTGGTATAGAGGAGACAGACCCACTGGTTGTCCTCTAGGTTACAGAGAGCTGGTATTCCCATCCACCACACTACCAGGTGGGTGGTATAGAGGAGATGGACCCACTGGTTGTCCTCTAGGTTACAGAGAGCTGGTAGTCCCATCCACCACACTACCAGGTGGGTGGTATAGAGGAGACAGACCCACTGGTTGTCCTCTAGGTTACAGAGAGCTGGTATTCCCATCCACCACACTACCAGGTGGGTGGTATAGAGGAGATGGACCCACTGGTTGTCCTCTAGGTTACAGAGAGCTGGTAGTCCCATTCACCACACTACCAGGTGGGTGGTATAGAGGAGATGGACCCACTGGTTGTCCTCTAGGTTACAGAGAGCTGGTATTCCCATCCACCACACTACCAGGTGGGTGGTATAGAGGAGATGGATCCACTGGTTGTCCTCTAGGTTACAGAGAGCTGGTATTCCCATCCACCACACTACCAGGTGGGTGGTATAGAGGAGATGGACCCACTGGTTGTCCTCTAGGTTACAGAGAGCTGGTATTCCCATCCACCACACTACCAGGTGGGTGGTATAGAGGAGATGGACCCACTGGTTGTCCTCTAGGTTACAGAGAGCTGGTAGTCCCATTCACCACACTACCAGGTGGGTGGTATAGAGGAGATGGACCCACTGGTTGTCCTCTAGGTTACAGAGAGCTGGTAGTCCCATCCACCACACTACCAGGTGGGTGGTATAGAGGAGATGGACCCACTGGTTGTCCTCTAGGTTACAGAGAGCTGGTATTCCCATCCACCACACTACCAGGTGGGTGGTATAGAGAGATGGACCCACTGGTTGTCCTCTAGGTTACAGAGAGCTGGTATTCCCATCCACCACACTACCAGGTGGGTGGTATAGAGGAGATGGACCCACTGGTTGTCCTCTAGGTTACAGAGAGCTGGTATTCCCATCCACCACACTACCAGGTGGGTGGTATAGAGGAGATGGACCCACTGGTTGTCCTCTAGGTTACAGAGAGCTGGTAGTCCCATCCACCACACTACCAGGTGTGAAACAGGGAACATTTTACATCAAGCTAGAAATTAAAATGGAAATGATCTCAACAGAGAAAATTGTCCTCATCTGTTCTACCTATATCTCCCGAAAATAATCCCCAGACTTTAACGATGACAGTTTCTCCATCCTAGAGATCAACGATTTCCAGGCCCAGTGACGTACTAGTTTGTGGCGACCTATATGTCAGAACTGGACAAGAACCCAACACCCTCAGCACACATGGGGACAAACACCTACCTGAAGGTGACAGCATTCCTTCCCCCATATAACCCCCCCAAATATAAATACGAAAGCATAACCAACAAACAAAATGGGCCACAACTCTTGCAGCTGTTACATCCTGGGTATGTCCATAGTCAATAGGCTTCGAGGGGACTCCTATGGTAGGTACACCTATAGCTCTGTTACATCCTGGGTATGTCCATAGTCAATAGGCTTCGAGGGGACTCCTATGGTAGGTACACCTATAGCTCTGTTAAATCCTGGGTATGTCTATAGTCAATAGGCTTCGAGGGGACTCCTATGGTAGATACACCTATAGCTCTGTTACATCCTGGGTATGTCCATAGTCAATAGGCTTTCGAGGGGACTCTATGGTAGGTACACCTATAGCTCTGTTACATCCTGGGTATGTCCATAGTCAATAGGCTTCGAGGGACTCCTATGGTAGGTACACCTATAGCTCTGTTACATCCTGGGTATGTCCATAGTCAATAGGCTTCGAGGGGACTCCTATGGTAGGTACACCTATAGCTCTGTTACATCCTGGGTATGTCCATAGTCAATAGGCTTCGAGGGGACTCCTATGGTAGGTACACCTATAGCTCTGTTACATCCTGGGTATGTCCATAGTCAATAGGCTTCGAGGGGACTCCTATGGTAGGTACACCTATAGCTCTGTTACATCCTGGGTATGTCCATAGTCAATAGGCTTCGAGGGGACTCCTATGGTAGGTACACCTATAGCTCTGTTACATCCTGGGTATGTCCATAGTCAATAGGCTTCGAGGGGACTCCTATGGTAGGTACACCTATAGCTCTGTTACATCCTGGGTATGTCCATAGTCAATAGGCTTCGAGGGGACTCCTATGGTAGGTACACCTATAGCTCTGTTACATCCTGGGTATGTACATAGTCATTGGTAGGCTTCGAGGGGACTCCTATGGTAGGTACACCTATAGCTCTGTTACATCCTGGGTATGTACATAGTCAATAGGCTTCGAGGGGACTCCTATGGTAGGTACACCTATAGCTCTGTTACATCCTGGGTATGTCCATAGTCAATAGGCTTCGAGGGGACTCCTATGGTAGGTACACCTATAGCTCTGTCACATGCTGGGTATGTACATAGTCAATAGGCTTCGAGGGGACTCCTATGGTAGGTACACCTATAGCTCTGTTACATCCTGGGTATGTCCATAGTCAATAGGCTTCGAGGGGACTCCTATGGTAGGTACACCTATAGCTCTGTTACATCCTGGGTATGTACATAGTCAATAGGCTTCGAGGGGACTCCTATGGTAGATACACCTATAGCTCTGTTACATCCTGGGTATGTCCATAGTCATTGGTAGGCTTCGAGGGGACTCCTATGGTAGGTACACCTATAGCTCTGTTACATCCTGGGTATGTACATAGTCATTGGTAGGCTTCGAGGGGACTCCTATGGTAGGTACACCTATAGCTCTGTTACATCCTGGGTATGTACATAGTCAATGGTAGGCTTCGAGGGGACTCCTATGGTAGGTACACCTATAGCTCTGTTACATCCTGGGTATGTACATAGTCATTGGTAGGCTTCGAGGGGACTCCTATGGTAGGTACACCTATAGCTCTGTTACATCCTGGGTATGTACATAGTCAATGGTAGGCTTCGAGGGGACTCCTATGGTAGGTACACCTATAGCTCTGTTACATCCTGGGTATGTCCATAGTCAATAGGCTTCGAGGGGACTCCTATGGTAGGTACACCTATAGCTCTGTTACATCCTGGGTATGTACATAGTCAATAGGCTTCGAGGGGACTCCTATGGTAGGTACACCTATAGCTCTGTTACATCCTGGGTATGTCCATAGTCATTGGTAGGCTTCGAGGGGACTCCTATGGTAGGTACACCTATAGCTCTGTTACATCCTGGGTATGTACATAGTCAATAGGCTTCGAGGGGACTCCTATGGTAGGTACACCTATAGCTCTGTTACATCCTGGGTATGTACATAGTCAATAGGCTTCGAGGGGACTCCTATGGTAGGTACACCTATAGCTCTGTTACATCCTGGGTATGTACATAGTCAATAGGCTTCGAGGGGACTCCTATGGTAGATACACCTATAGCTCTGTTACATCCTGGGTATGTACATAGTCAATGGTAGGCTTCGAGGGGACTCCTATGGTAGGTACACCTATAGCTCTGTTACATCCTGGGTATGTACATAGTCATTGGTAGGCTTCGAGGGGACTCCTATGGTAGGTACACCTATAGCTCTGTTTGATGCTGGGTATGTACATAGTCATTGGTAGGCTTCGAGGGGACTCCTATGGTAGATACACCTATAGCTCTGTTACATCCTGGGTATGTCCATAGTCAATGGTAGGCTTCGAGGGGACTCCTATGGTAGATACACCTATAGCTCTGTTACATCCTGGGTATGTACATAGTCAATAGGCTTCGAGGGGACTCCTATGGTAGATACACCTATAGCTCTGTTACATCCTGGGTATGTACATAGTCATTGGTAGGCTTCGAGGGGACTCCTACGGTAGGTACACCTATAGCTCATTACATCCTGGGTATGTACATAGTCAATAGGCTTCGAGGGGACTCCTTTAGATACACCTGAGCTCTGTTACATCCTGGGTATGTCTAGTCAGAGCATTCAGGGACTCAGTTCACCTGCCTGTTACATCCTGGGTAGTCTCTCAGAGCATTCAGGGGACTCAGGTACACCTGCCTGTTACATCCTGGGTATGTCTCTCAGAGCATTCAGGGGACTCAGGTCCACTGAGCTCTGTTACATCCTGGGTAGTCTCTCAGAGGCATTCAGGGGACTCAGTTCACCTGACCTCTGTTACATCCTGGGTATGTCCATAGTCATTGGTAGGCTTTGAGGGGACTCCTATGGTAGGTACACCTATAGCTCTGTTACATCCTGGGTATGTACATAGTCAGTTCAGGGGACTCAGGTCCACTGAGCTCAACATCCTGGGTTTGTCTCTCAGAGCATTCAGGGGACTCAGTCCACTGACCTCAACATCCTGGGTCTGTCTCTCAGAGGCTTCAGTCAGTAGGTACACCTATACCTCTGTTACATCCTGGGTATGTCTCTCAGAGCATTCAGGGGACTCAGTTCACATACCTCTGTTACCCTGGGTATGTCTAGTCAGAGCATTCAGTCAGTTCACCTAGACCTCTGTTACATCCAGGTCTGTCCATCAGGTAGCGTTCAGGGGACTCAGTTCACCTGAGCTCTGTTACATCCTGGGTATGTCTAGTCAGAGGCGTTCAGGGGACTCCACTGACACCTATAGCTCTGTTACATCCTGGGTATGTACATAGTCATTCTTCAGGGCTTCAGTAGGTACACCTATAGCTCTGTTACCCTGGGTATGTACATAGTCATTCTCAGGCTTCAGGGACTCAGTAGGTACACCTATAGCTCTGTTACATCCTGGGAGTCCATAGTCATTGTAGGCTTTGAGGGACTCTCTATGGTAGGTACACCTAGAGCTCTGTTACAGAGCATTCAGTTCAGGGGACTCATGGACCCATAGCTCTGTCTCCTGGGTTTGCATTCAATGGTCAGTTCACTGGACCTCAGGTACACCAGAGCTCTGTTACATCCTGGGCATTCATAGTCAGTTCGAGGGGACTCCTATGGTAGGTACACCAGAGCTCTGTTACATCTTGGGTATGTACATAGTCAATAGGCTTCAGGGGACTCCTATGGTAGATACACCTATAGCTCTGTTACATCCTGGGTATGCAATAGTCAATGGTAGGCTTCGAGGGGGACTCCTATGGAATAATCTGTTACATCCTGGGTATGTAATAGTCATTGTAGAGGGACTCCTAGGAAAAGCTCTGTTTGATGCTGGGTAAAATGTACCAAAAGATACACATAGCTCTGTAGATGTCCACAGTCAAATTCAGGGGACTCTCTAGATAATTAGCCTGTTACATCCTGATTTCATGTAATAGTCAATGGTAAACTGGTAGATACAATAGCCTAATCCTGTATTTGACATAGTCAATTCCTATCGAGGGGACTCCTATGGTAGATACACCTAAGCTCTGTTAATCCTGGGTATGTACATAGTCATTGGTACAGGGACTCCTACGGTAGGTACTCCTCTTGAAAAGTGAACAACAATGAGTCAGATTCAGTCAGTTCACTGACTCTCCCAGAGTCTCTCAGAGCATTCAGTCAGTTCACTGACCTCAACCCAGAGTCTCTCAGAATTCAGTCAGTTCACTGATCAACCCAGAGTCTCAGAGCACAGTCAGTTCACTGACCTCAACCCAGAGTCTCTCAGAGCATAAAGTCAGTTAATTAAAGAGTCTCTCAAGCATTCAGTCAGTTCACTGACCTCAACCCAGAGTCTCTCAGAAAGTCAGTTCAACAACAAAACGTTCAGTCCCAGAGTCTCACAGACTTCAGTCAGTTCACAACCTCAACCCAGAGTCTCTCAGAGCATTCAGTCAGTTCACTGACCTCAACCCAGAGTCTCTCAGAGCATTCAGTCAGTTCACTGACCTCAACCCAGAGTCTCTCAGATTCAGTCAGTTCACTGACCTCAACCCAGAGTCTCTCAGAGCATTCAGTCAGTTCAGAGACCTCAACCCAGAGTTCTCAATCAGTCAGTTCACTGACCTCAACCCAGAGTTCTCAGATCAGAGGTATGACCTCAATCAGAGTCTCTCAGAGCATTCAGTCAGTTCACAACCTCAACCCAGAGTCTCTCAGAGCATTCAGTCAGTCCACTGACCTCAACCCAGAGTCTCTCAGAGCGTTCAGTCAGTTCACTGACCTCCCAATCTCTCAGAGGTATCAGTTCACTCAATCAGACCCAGAGTTCTCAATCAGTCAGTTCACTGACCTCAACCAATCTCTCAGAGCGTATCAGTTCACAACCTCAGAGTCTCTCAGTTCAGTCAGTTCAATCAACCCATGGTTCTCAATTCAGTCAGTATGACCTCAACCAAGTCTCTCAGAGCGTATGGTTCACTGACCTCAACCAGAGTCTCTCAGGCATTCCCAATCACAGACCTCAACCCAGAGTCTCTCAGAGCATTCAGTCAGTTCACTGACCTCAACCAATCAGAGGTATCAGTTCACAATCAACCCAGAGTCTCTCAGAGTTCCCAGTTCAGAGGTATGAGTTCTCAATTCAGTCAGTACTGACCTCAACAGATCTCTCAGAGCGTATCAGTTCTCAATCAGAGCATAGTCAGTTCACTGACCTCAACCCAGAGTCTATCAGAGTTCAGTCAGTTCAATCAGAGAGTCTGGTTCAGTCAATCACTGACCTCATGGTTCTCAGAGCATTCAGTCAGTATGACCTCAACCCAGTTCCCAATCAGAGTTATGAGTTCTCAATCAGAGTATGGTTCAATCCCAGAGTCTCAATCAGAGCATTCAGTGGTTCTCAATCAGAGCAAAATCACTTCCCAATCAGAGGAAATGGAATTCTCAATCAGATGGAATGGTTCCCAATCAAGTAGACAACAACAAATAATCCCTTCTAGGTTCTCAATTTCAGTAATAGTATGGTTCCCAATCAAACAGTGTATTTGTTCTCAATCATCGAATCTAAAAATGGTTCAACAATCAGAGGTATGGTTCCTCAATGAGGAATAGGAATCATCGGTTCCCAATCAGAGTTCAGAGTATTTAATTAAATAAACTGGTTCAACAAAAACAAACAACAAAACAGGAAACAACCACAAACTCAGGTGGAAAACAGGCTACCTAAGTATGGTTCTCAATCAGAGGTATGGTTCTCAATCAGAGGTATGGTTCTCAATCAGAGGTATGGTTCTCAATCAGAGGTATGGTTCTCAATCAGAGGTATGGTTCTCAATCAGAGGTATGGTTCTCAATCAGAGGTATGGTTCCCAATCAGAGGTATGGTTCTCAATCAGAGGTATGGTTCTCAATCAGAGGTATGGTTCCCAATCAGAGGTATGGTTCTCAATCAGAGGTATGGTTCTCAATCAGAGGTATGGTTCCCAATCAGAGGTATGGTTCCCAATCAGAGGTATGGTTCTCAATCAGAGGTATGGTTCTCAATCAGAGGTATGGTTCCCAATCAGAGGTATGGTTCTCAATCAGAGGTATGGTTCTCAATCAGAGGTATGGTTCTCAATCAGAGGTATGGTTCTCAATCAGAAGTATGGTTCTCAATCAGAGGTATGGTTCTCAATCAGAGGTATGGTTCTCAATCAGAGGTATGGTTCCCAATCAGAGGTATGGTTCCCAATCAGAGGTATGGTTCTCAATCAGAGGTATGGTTCCCAATCAGAGGTATGGTTCTCAATCAGAGGTATGGTTCCCAATCAGAGGTATGGTTCTCAATCAGAGGTATGGTTCCCAATCAGAGGTATGGTTCTCAATCAGAGGTATGGTTCCCAATCAGAGGTATGGTTCTCAATCAGAGGTATGGTTCCCAATCAGAGGTATGGTTCTCAATCAGAAGTATGGTTCTCAATCAGAGGTATGGTTCTCAATCAGAGGTATGGTTCCCAATCAGAGGTATGGTTCCCAATCAGAGGTATGGTTCTCAATCAGAGGTATGGTTCTCAATCAGAGGTATGGTTCCCAATCAGAGACAATGATTGACTGCTTCCTCTGATTGGGAACCATACCTCAAACACATAGAAATACAACACACAGAACAAAACATAGAATGTAAAACATAGAATGAAAGATTTGTGACCTGATGCCACGAGAAAAGGGCAACCAGTGAAGAACACACACCATTGTAAATACAACCCATATTTATGCTTATTTATTTTATCTTGTGTGCTTTAACTATTTCAACATTTGAAATGTCTTTATTCTTTTGGAACTTTTGTGAGTGTAATGTTTACTGTTAATTTGTATTGTTCATTGCACTATTGTTTGTTATCTATTTCACTTGCTTTGGCAATATAAACATATGTTTCCCATGCCAATAAAGCCCTTAAATTGAAATTGAATTTAATTGAGAGAGGGAGAGAAAGAGAGAGAGAGAGAGAGAGAGAGAGAGAGAGAGAGAGAGAGAGAGAGAGAGAGAGAGAGAGAGAGAGAGAGAGGAAGGAAAAATAGACTAATAATCTCCCTCTCTCCCCTCTCTCTCCCTCTCCCCTCTCTCTCCCACTCCCCCCTCTCTCCCCTCCCTCACCCTCACCCCTCTCTCCTCCCTCTCTCTCTCCCACTCCCCTCTCTCTCTCCCACTCCCCTCTCTTTACTCTCTCTTCCACTCCACACTCTCTCCTCTCTCTCTCTCTTACACTCCACACTCTCTCCTCTCTCTCCCACTCCCCTCTCTCTCTTCTCTCTTACACTCCACACTCTATCCTCTCTCTCCCACTCCCCTTATCTCCCCTCTCTCTCCCACTCCCCCTCTCTCCACTCCCTCACCCCTCTCTTTCCCTCACCCCTCTCTCTCTCTCCTCTCTCTCCCACTCCCCCTCTCTCCCCTCTCTCTCCTTCACCTCTCTCTCTCTCTCCTCTCTCTCCCACTCCCCTCTCTCTCTCCTCTCTCTCCCACTCCACTCTCTCTCTATCCCACACCCCTCTCTCTCCCACTCCCCTCTCTCTCCTCTTTCTCCCACTCCCCTCTCTCTCCTCTCTCTCCCACTCTCCCCTCTCTCTCTCCCTCAGCCCTCTCTCTCTCTCCTCTTTCTCCCACTCCACTCTCTCTATCTCACACCCCTCTCTTCTCTCTCCCACTCCTCTCTCTCTCTCCCACTCTCCCCTCTCTCTCCTCTCTCTCCCACTCCACTCTCTCTATTCCAAACACCTCTCTCTCACTCCTCTCTCTCTCTCCCCACTCTCCCCCTCTCTCCTCTCTCTCCCACTCCACTCTCTCTATTCCAAACACCTCTCTCTCTCTCTCTCTCTCTCTCTCTCTCTCTCCCTTCCCCTTTCCCCCCCTCTCTCTCTCTCTCTCTCTCTCTCTCTCTCTCTCTCTCTCCCCTTCCCCTTTCCCCCCTCTCTCTCCCCATCTATTCACAGTGCTGTGGTTCTATACAAGGTTACTCCATTAGCCAGCAGGATAGGAACAATGGGAAACTGCGTCAAGCAGGTGGTGCTTTCTGAGTTGAACAGAAGAGACTGTGTGTGTGTGTGTGTTGTGTGTGTGTGTGTGTGTGTGTGTGTGTGTGTGTGTGTGTGTGTGTGTGTGTGTGTGTGTGTGTGTGTGTGTGTGTGTGTGTGTGTGTGTGTGTGTGTGTGTGTGTGTGTGTGTGTGTGTGTGTGTGTGTGTGCAGCAATGGTACTCATTGGAGTTATAGTACTAGCTTTCTGAATGGACAGACTGGGTGAGTGAATGGTGGATTAGCAGAGCTGCTGTTTTCTTACTGTATAGAGTTCATTTCTATTTCAAATGACCATTGAACAAACAATATAATAAGTACATAATAAAACAAATTATACAGACTGTAGATTTATTGGAAGGTTTAGTTAAAAAAAAAAATGTAAACCAACATGGTGGACAAGCTGTTTGAAATGAATTGAATTGAAATAACCAGAAAAACCACATGATTTGACGTGACCTTTACACATGTTTTGTGAAATCATCTGAAACCTGAAAAGTGTTTTTTTTATTGTTTAAACATTTCACAACATGACGATGTGGATTTTCTGATCTGAAATAAAACTGGGCTTATAGTTGTGTTTTTTTGTCGTTGATTACATTTTACGTGATCACAAACTTTCACATATTTAGATTCAAATGTTTACATGATAAAACCGTCAGAACCTCTTCGATGACAGCAACATGCATTTCCTGCTTCGCCACCAGGGTCTGTGGGAGATTTATTGCCAAGAGTTAAATTATACACTTTTGATAGAAAGTTGCCAAGGATCCAAGTCAGTAATTGTGATGCTGACAGCACCAACTAAAAAGAAGCAGTACTCAGGAACACTTTACATGAAGGCCTCGATTCAATCGGATCCTGATCTGGATCTGAACCTGATCTGGATCTGAACCTGATCTGGATCTGAACCTGATCTTATCTGAACCTGATCTGGATCTGAACCTGATCTGGATCTGAACCTGATCTGGATCTGAACCTGATCTGAACCTGATCTTATCTGAACCTGATCTGGATCTGAACCTGATCTTATCTGAACCTGATCTGGATCTGAACCTGATCTTATCTGAACCTGATCTGGACCTGATCTGAACCTGATCTGGATCTGAACCTGATCTTATCTGAACCTGATCTGGACCTGATCTGAACCTGATCTGGATCTGAACCTGATCTTATCTGAACCTGATCTGGATCTGAACCTGATCTTATCTGAACTTGATCTGGATCTGAACCTGATCTTATCTGAACCTGATCTGGATCTGAACCTGATCTTATCTGAACCTGATCTGGATCTGAACCTGATTCAATCGGATCAAGCAGAAACATGCGATAGCATAGCTGGTGTGTTGGTTGTGTCGGAGGTAGAACTGAGTGAGCTGGAGTATATAGCCACTGTCTCAGTACTGGAACTCACTCATTTACATGTCTAATATCCAGAGTGATTTACAGTGTTGCGGTGGGGTGCGTACTGGCGGCAGAGAAGTCAGAGCAAAAACTGATTTACAATGGCGCAGTTTAATAAACAAAAAAACACCGTTAACAGAACAATAAACCAGTAAATAAAACAACAAACAACAAAACCCATTACACACCGGCATAACGTGCACAAGCACTACAATAAACACTTCCGGACAAGGACAAGTCGGGGAGGAACAGAGGGTTAAATACACACGATGTAATGATGGAATTGAAACCAGGTGTAAAGGGAAGACGAGACAAAACAAATGGAAAATGAAAGGTGGATCGGCGATGGCTGGAAGACCGGTGAATGTCGCCCGAACAAGGACAGGGAAATGACCATACAAAGGTAGATAAACAACAACATACCACAGTCATAATAAGTATACATAAGTATACATTTTCTGTAACTGTTAGTGAGAATGCTATTGCTATTGCTAATGCTATTGCTATTGCTATTGCTAATGCTATTGTTATTGCTAATGCTATTGCTATTGCTATTGCTATTGCTATTGCTAATGCTAATGTTATTGCTAATGCTATTGTTATTGCTAATGCTATTGTTATTGCTAATGCTATTGCTATTGCTATTGCTAATGCTATTGTTATTGCTAATGCTATTGTTATTGCTAATGCTATTGCTAATGCTATTGTTATTGCTAATGCTATTGTTATTGCTAATGCTATTGTTATTGCTACTTGCAAATGTATGAAAGTATTTAGTAGTTTATTTTGATACGTTGACCTCTATGGTATTTTGTAATTATTATTTGTAAATTCTATTTTTTATTTTTTTTGCCCATCCCTGGGTGAAGACAATGTGCTGACGTGACGGTGGCTAATTAGCATATTTGGGGTTTAAAATATGTTGTATTTGTGCCAACCAACAGTGGAAATGTTGTATCAGTTTCAGTTTATCATTAAGTTGCCATTGTCACTCCACTGTTAAGGCATTTTCCAGTAGCTTAAATGGCAGCTGGTTCACAGGAAGTTTATGTTTGATTTGAGCCAACTAGTTACAAGTGAAAGTACAATTACAAGTCATGTACTGTAGCTAATCCATCACTGGCCTGATAGTCTGGTAGGAAAGGGAGTATTACAATGTCTTGTACTGTAGCTAATCCATCACTGGCCTGATAGTCTGGTAGGAAAGGGAGTATTACAATGTCATGTACTGTAGCTAATCCATCACTGGCCTGATAGTCTGTTAGGAAAGGGAGTATTACAATGTCATGTACTGTAGCTAATCCATCACTGGCCTGATAGTCTGGTAGGAAAGGGACTGTATTACAATGTCATGTACTGTAGCTAATCCATCACTGGCCTGATAGTCTGGTAGGAAAGGGAGTATTACAATGTCATGTACTGTAGCTAATCCATCACTGGCCTGATAGTCTGGTAGGAAAATGGGAGTATTACAATGTCATGTACTGTAGCTAATCCATCACTGGCCTGATAGTCTGGTAGGAAAGGGATTATTACAATGTCATGTACTGTAGCTAATCCAACACTGGCCTGATAGTCTGGTAGGAAAGGGAGTATTACAATGTCATGTACTGTAGCTAATCCATCACTGGCCTGATAGTCTGGTAGGAAAGGGATTATTACAATGTCATGTACTGTAGCTAATCCATCACTGGCCTGATAGTCTGGTAGGAAAGGGATATTACAATGTCATGTACACTGGCATGTACTGTAGCTAATCCATCACTGGCCTGATAGTCTGGTAGGAAAGGGAGTATTACAATGTCATGTACTGTAGCTAATCCATCACTGGCCTGATAGTCTGTTAGGAAAGGGAGTATTACAATGTCATGTACTGTAGCTAATCCATCACTGGCCTGATAGTCTGGTAGGAAAGGGAGTATTACAATGTCATGTACTGTAGCTAATCCATCATACTCACTGGCCTGATAGTCTGGTAGGAAAGGGAGTATTACAATGTCATGTACTGTAGCTAATCCATCACTGGCCTGATAGTCTGTTTGGAAAGGGAGTATTACAATGTCATGTACTGTAGCTAATCCATCACTGGCCTGATAGTCTGTTAGGAAAGGGAGTATTAAAATGTCATGTACTGTAGCTAATCCATCACTGGCCTGATAGTCTGGTAGGAAAGGGAGTATTACAATGTCATGTACTGTAGCTAATCCATCACTGGCCTGATAGTCTGTTATATTAAAATGTCATGTACTGTAGCTAATCCATCACTGGCCTGATAGTCTGGTAGGAAAGGGAGTATTACAATGTCATGTACTGTAGCTAATCCATCATGTACTGTAGCTAATCCATGGCCTGATAGTCTGGTAGGAAAGGGAGTATTACAATGTCATGTACTGTAGCTAATCCATCATCTGGCCTGAAGTCTGGTAGGAAAGGAGTATTACAATGTCATGTACTGTAGCTAATCCATCACTGGCCTGATAGTCTGGTAGGAAAGGGAGTATTACAATGTCATGTACTGTAGCTAATCCATCACTGGCCTGATAGTCTGGTAGGAAAGGGAGTATTACAATGTCATGTACTGTAGCTAATCCATCACTGGCCTGATAGTCTGGTAGGAAAGGGAGTATTACAATGTCATGTACTGTAGCTAATCCATCACTGGCCTGATAGTCTGGTAGGAAAGGGAGTATTACAATGTCATGTACTGTAGCTAATCCATCACTGGCCTGATAGTCTGGTAGGAAAGGGAGTATTACAATGTCATGTACTGTAGCTAATCCATCATACTCACTGGCCTGATAGTCTGGTAGGAAAGGGAGTATTACAACGTCATGTACTGTAGCTAATCCATCATACTCACTGGCCTGATAGTCTGTTAGGAAAGGGAGTATTACAATGTCATGTACTGTAGCTAATCCATCATACTCACTGGCCTGATAGTCTGGTAGGAAAGGGAGTATTACAATGTCATGTACTGTAGCTAATCCATCATACTCACTGGCTAAGTCCATCATACTGTAGCTAATCCATCATACTCACTGGCCTGATAGTCTGGTAGGAAAGGGAGTATTACAATGTCATGTACTGTAGCTAATCCATCATACTCACTGGCCTGATAGTCTGTTAGGAAAGGGAGTATTACAATGTCATGTACTGTAGCTAATCCATCACTGGCCTGATAGTCTGGTAGGAAAGGGAGTATTACAACGTCATGTACTGTAGCTAATCCATCACTGGCCTGATAGTCTGGTAGGAAAGGGAGTATTACAATGTCATGTACTGTAGCTAATCCATCACTGGCCTGATAGTCTGTTAGGAAAGGGAGTATTACAATGTCATGTACTGTAGCTAATCCATCATACTCACTGGCCTGATAGTCTGGTAGGAAAGGGAGTATTACAATGTCATGTACTGTAGCTAATCCATCATACTCACTGGCCTGATAGTCTGGTAGGAAAGGGAGTATTACAATGTCATGTACTGTAGCTAATCCATCACTGGCCTGATAGTCTGTTAGGAAAGGGAGTATTACAATGTCATGTACTGTAGCTAATCCATCACTGGCCTGATAGTCTGGTAGGAAAGGGAGTATTACAATGTCATGTACTGTAGCTAATCCATCACTGGCCTGATAGTCTGGTAGGAAAGGGAGTATTACAATGTCATGTACTGTAGCTAATCCATCACTGGCCTGATAGTCTGGTAGGAAAGGGAGTATTACAATGTCATGTACTGTAGCTAATCCATCACTGGCCTGATAGTCTGGTAGGAAAGGGAGTATTACAATGTCATGTACTGTAGCTAATCCATCACTGGCCTGATAGTCTGGTAGGAAAGGGAGTATTACAATGTCATGTACTGTAGCTAATCCATCACTGGCCTGATAGTCTGGTAGGAAAGGGAGTATTACAATGTCATGTACTGTAGCTAATCCATCACTGGCCTGATAGTCTGGTAGGAAAGGGAATTACAATGTCATGTACTGTAGCTAATCCATCACTGGCCTGATAGTCTGGTAGGAAAGGGAGTATTACAATGTCATGTACTGTAGCTAATCCATCATAGTCTGGTAGGAAGTCTGTTAGGGGAGTATTACACTGGCCTGATAGTCTGGTAGGAAAGGGAGTATTACAATGTCATGTACTGTAGCTAATCCATCACTGGCCTGATAGTCTGGTAGGAAAGGGAGTATTACAATGTCATGTACTGTAGCTAATCCATCACTGGCCTGATAGTCTGTTAGGAAAGGGAGTATTACAATGTCATGTACTGTAGCTAATCCATCACTGGCCTGATAGTCTGTTAGGAAAGGAGTATTACAATGTCATGTACTGTAGCTAATCCATCACTGGCCTGATAGTCTGTCATGTCATGTACTGTAGCTAATCCATCACTGGCCTGATAGTCTGTTAGGAAAGGGAGTATTACAATGTCATGTACTGTAGCTAATCCATCACTGGCCTGATAGTCTGTTAGGAAAGGGAGTATTACCTGTCATGTACTGTAGCTAATCCATCACTGGCCTGATAGTCTGGTAGGAAAGGGAGTATTACAATGTCATGTACTGTAGCTAATCCATCACTGGCCTGGCCTGATAGTCTGGTAGGAAAGGGAGTATTACAATGTCATGTACTGTAGCTAATCCATCACTGGCCTGATAGTCTGGTAGGAAAGGGAGTATTACAATGTCATGTACTGTACTAATCCATCACTGGCCTGATAGTCTGGTAGGAAAGGGAGTATTACAATGTCATGTACTGTAGCTAATCCATCACTGGCCTGATAGTCTGGTAGGAAAGGGAGTATTACAATGTCATGTACTGTAGCTAATCCATCACTGGCCTGATAGTCTGGTAGGAAAGGGAGTATTACAATGTCATGTACTGTAGCTAATCCATCACTGGCCTGATAGTCTGGTAGGAAAGGGAGTATTACAATGTCATGTACTGTAGCTAATCCATCACTGGCCTGATAGTCTGGTAGGAAAGGGAGTATTACAATGTCATGTACTGTAGCTAATCCATCACTGGCCTGATAGTCTGGTAGGAAAGGGAGTATTACAATGTCATGTACTGTAGCTAATCCATCACTGGCCTGATAGTCTGGTAGGAAAGGGAGTATTACAATGTCATGTACTGTAGCTAATCCATCATACTCACTGGCCTGATAGTCTGGTAGGAAAGGGAGTATTACAACGTCATGTACTGTAGCTAATCCATCATACTCACTGGCCTGATAGTCTGTTAGGAAAGGGAGTATTACAATGTCATGTACTGTAGCTAATCCATCATACTCACTGGCCTGATAGTCTGGTAGGAAAGGGAGTATTACAATGTCATGTACTGTAGCTAATCCATCATACTCACTGGCCTGATAGTCTGGTAGGAAAGGGAGTATTACAATGTCATGTACTGTAGCTAATCCATCATACTCACTGGCCTGATAGTCTGGTAGGAAAGGGAGTATTACAATGTCATGTACTGTAGCTAATCCATCACTGGCCTGATAGTCTGGTAGGAAAGGGAGTATTACAACGTCATGTACTGTAGCTAATCCATCACTGGCCTGATAGTCTGGTAGGAAAGGGAGTATTACAATGTCATGTACTGTAGCTAATCCATCATCACTGGCCTGATAGTCTGGCCTGATAGTCTGGCCTAGGAAAGGGAGTATTACAATGTCATGTACTGTAGCTAATCCATCATACTCACTGGCCTGATAGTCTGGTAGGAAAGGGAGTATTACAATGTCATGTACTGTAGCTAATCCATCATACTCACTGGCCTGATAGTCTGGTAGGAAAGGGAGTATTACAATGTCATGTACTGTAGCTAATCCATCACTGGCCTGATAGTCTGGTAGGAAAGGGAGTATTACAATGTCATGTACTGTAGCTAATCCATCACTGGCCTGATAGTCTGGTAGGAAAGGGAGTATTACAACGTCATGTACTGTAGCTAATCCATCACTGGCCTGATAGTCTGGTAGGAAAGGGAGTATTACAACGTCATGTACTGTAGCTAATCCATCACTGGCCTGATAGTAATGACATGGTGACAAGCTATATGTGAAATACACTATGGTTCTTTGGTCACATGGATTTATGTCAGGTTTAGTAGCAGTGTTTTTTCTGCTGTTTCAAGCAGACACGCATTTTTTCTTGAAGCTCGTCGAAGATCTGTAGATAAAGTCTGAGCCCCTTCTTCTTCGGTGATTGGACAACAGTAGGGATTCTTTGGCTTCCCGAGTGGCGCAGTGGTCTAAGGCATTGTATCGCAGTGCTAGCTGTGCCACTAGAGAGCCTGGTTAGAGTCCAGGTTCTGTCGCAGCCGGCCACGACTGGGAGACACATGGGGTGGTGCACAATTGGCCCAGAGTCATCTGGATTAGGGGATTAGGGGTGTGGCTGGCAGGAATATTCATACCAATTATTTTAATGCACTTTTTTTTCCGCTTGATAATTTTTGCACTGAACATCATGTGACATTACGTGGCTAAGAACTCCTTGGCAAAAAAACGCCTAAATTAATTATAGGATTCTTGAGTGAGATTAGATTAACGTGGACTATTTTGAGGAAGCGAACAGAACCAGTCAAAAATGTGGACACATCCAGGGTTTTCATTTATGTTTAACTCCACATGCAGAGATCAAAAATCATACATTTTGACTCATCAGAGACCAAAGGACAGATTTCCACCGGTCTAATGTCCATTGCTCTTGTTTCTTGGCCCAAGCAAGTCTTTTCTTATTATTGGTGTCCTTTAGTAGTGGTTTCTTTGCATCAATTTGAACATGAAGGCCTGATTCACACAGTGTCCTCTGAACAGTTGATGTTGAAATCTGTCTGTTACTTGAACTCTCTGATTTATTTGGTCTGCAATTTCTGAGGCTGGTAAACTCTAATGAACTTATCCTCTGCAGCAGAGGTAACTCTGGGTCTTCCTTTCCTGTGGCGGTCCTCATGAGAGACAGTTTCATCATAACGCTTGATAGCTGACACTTGACTCTTTTCTCACACTTGACTCTTCTCTCACACTTGACTCTTCTCTCACACTTGACTCTTCTCTCACACTTGGCTCTTTTCTCACACTTGACTCTTTTCTCACACTTGACTCTTCTCTCACACTTGACTCTTCTCTCACACTTGACTCTTCTCTCACACTTGACTCTTCTCTCACACTTGACTCTTCTCTCACACTTGACTCTTTTCTCACACTTGACTCTTTTCTCACACTTGGCTTTTTTTACACATTTTGTCACGTTACAGAATTTTTCTAAAATTTATTAAATTGTTGATTTTCCTCATCAATCTACACACAATATTCCATAATGACGAAGCAAAAACAGGTTTTTAGACATTTAGAAAACTTTAGAAAACTTTACAATGTATGAAAATCGTATTCAAACTCAGTACTTTGTTGAATCGCCTTTGGCAGCCTCGAGTCTTAGGTACGACGCTACAAGCTTGGCACACCTGTATTTGGTTAGTTTCTCCCATTCTTCTCTGCAGATCCTCTCAAGCTCTGTCAGGTTGGATGGGGAGCGTTGCTGTTCAGATATTTTCATGTCTCTCCAGAGATGTTCGATCGGGCTCTGGCTGGGCCACTCAAGGACATTCAGAGACTTGTCCCGAAGCCACTCCTGCGTTGTCTTGTCTGTATGCTTAGGGTCGGTCTTGGCAGTGTGTTTAAGGTCGTTGTCCTGTTGAAAGGTAAACCTTTGCCCCAGTCTGAGGTCCTGAGCGCGCTGGAGCAGGTTTTCATCAAGGATCTCTCTGTACTTTTCTCCGTTCACCTTTCCCCGATCCTGACTAGTCTCCCAGCCACTGCCGCTGAAAAACATCCCTACAGCATTATGCTGCCACCACCATGCTTCACCGTAGGGATACTGCCACCACCACCATGCTTCACCGTAGGGATACTGCCACCACCACCATGCTTCACCATAGGGATGCTGCCACCACCACCATGCTTCACCATAGGGATGGTGACAGGTTTCTTCCAGATGTGAGGCTTGACATTCAGGCCAAAGAGATCAATCTTGATTTCATCAGACCAGAGAATCTTGTTTCTCATGGTCTGAGAGTCCTTTAGGTGCCTTTTGGCAAACTCCAAGAAGGCTGCCATATGCCTTTAACTGAGGAGTGGCTTCTGTCTGGCCACTCTACCATAAAGGCCTGATTGGTGGAGTGCTGCAGAGATGGTTGTCCTTCCGGAATGTTCTCCCATCACCACAGAGGGACCATCGGGTTCTTGGTCACCTCCCTGACCAAGGCCCTTCTCCCCCGATTGCTCAGTTTAGCTGGGTGGCCAGTTCTAGAAAGAGTCTAGGTGGTTACAAACTTCTTCCATTCAAGAATGATGGAGGCCACTGTGTTCTTGGGGACCTTCAATGTTGCAGACATTCTTTTGTACCCTTACCAGACATTACTGTAGGTCACCCTAGATGAGAGCGTCTGCCACCTAGCCACCGGACATTACTGTAGGTCACCCTGGATAAGAGCGTCTGCCACCTAGCCACCAAACATTACTGTAGGTCACCCTGGATAAGAGCGTCTGCCACCTAGCCAACGAACATTAATGTGGGAGGACAACGTCCCAGCCCCTAGTGGGAGGACACCGTCCCCAGCCCCTAGTGGGAGGACACCGTCCCCAGTGGGAGGACACCATCCCCAGCCCCTAGTGGGAGGACACCGTCCCCAGCCCCTAGTGGGAGGACACGGCCCCAGCCCCTAGTGGGAGGACACCGTCCCCAGCCCCTAGCGGGAGGACACCGTCCCAGCGGTCACCAAGGCACACCAGCGGATATCTCTCAGTCAATGCAGATCCGTTGAGTCCATCCTCCTACATCACCGTCGGGTTTGGATACCACTGCAAGGGCAAATGGCAACTCCTTGTCCAGTCTGCGGAGAGGGTCATCGGCGACCACTTGCTCTCCATCGAGGTCGTGCATGACTCCTGGATGCCCAGCTGTCCCCCAGCTGTTCCCCCCAGCTGTTCCTCCCGCACAGCTGTTCCCCCCACAGCTGTTCCCCCCGCACAGCTGCCCCCCAGCTGTTCCCCCGCACAGCTGTCCCCCCACAGCTGTCCCCCCACAGCTGTTCCCCCGCACAGCTGTCCCCCCCCAGCTGTCCCCCCCCAGCTGTTCCTCCCCCAGCTGTTCCCCCGCACAGCTGTTCCCCCCACAGCTGTCCCCCCACAGCTGTTCCTCCCCCCACAGCTGCCCCCCACAGCTGCCCCCCCACAGCTGTTCCCCCCCAGCTGTTTCCCCCAGCTGTTCCTCCCCCAGCTGTTCCCCCACAGCTGTTCCCCCCACAGCTGCCCCCCACAGCTGTTCCTCCCCCACAGCTGTTCCTCCCCCCACAGCTGTTCCTCCCCCCACAGCTGTTCCCCCCAACAGCTGTTCCCCCCCCACAGCTGTTCCTCCCCCCAGCTGTTCCCCCCGCACAGCTGTCCCCCCACAGCTGCCCCCCCACAGCTGTTCCTCCCCCACAGCTGTTCCTCCCCCCCACAGCTGTTCCTCCCCCAGCTGTTCCCCCCACAGCTGTTCCCCCACAGCTGCCCCCCACAGCTGTTCCTCCCCCCACAGCTGTTCCTCCCCCCACAGCTGTTCCTCCCCCACAGCTGTTCCCCCAACAGCTGTTCCCCCCACAGCTGTTCCTCCCCCAGCTGTTCCCCCGCACAGCTGTTCCCCCCCACAGCTGCCCCCCACAGCTGTTCCTCCCCCCACAGCTGTTCCTCCCCCCACAGCTGTTCCTCCCCCCCAGTCAATAACAGAAAACAAACTTCCTGCAGGTTGAGTTAAAAAGACATCTGGCAATTTGTCGCAAAATTGTGGAAAACTAATATTTTCACATGCAAATTGTTTTTTTGGGCAAACTGTTGCGATACATTTTGTGAATTTCTGGCAAACAATTCTGGGAAATCAATTCTGGGAACTGAGTATCAATATGCAAACCAGATCAGTTTTTTTGGTTACTGTGTATCGACACATAATCCAATTCATATAATTTTAAATGAACTTACTGCTCAGAGGAAAACAATGAAACGTTCTAAAATAGTAAATATGTAGTAAATATATTCTGATTCGAATTCAATCACCGGTCAGGAGTATCACATTTTCATTTCATTACAGTACAACGGTTTGATTTGTTTGATCGTAGCTAGCTACATAGCTAGCTACATAGCCGTCTTTGTTTCAAAGATAATTGTGTAGTCTAGACCGATTTCCTAGGTTAGCTAGCCAGCTATTGTCGTTCTTTTAACTCAACGTAACGTTAACAACACTGCTAGCTAACCAGCTAGCCCCGAATAGCAGCACTGTAGAAATTATTACACTCAACGGAACGACTTGATTAGTGTAGTGTCAACAACGCAGCTACTGCCAGCTAGCCTACTTTAGCAGTACTGTATCATTTTAATCATTTTAGTCAATAAGATTCTTGCTACGTAAGCTTAACTTTCTGAACATTCGAGACGTGTAGTCCACTTGTCATTCAATTTCCTTGCATTAGCGTAGCCTTTTCTGTAGCCTGTCAACTATGTGTCTGTCTATCCCTGTTCTCTCCTCTCTGCACAGACCATACAAACGCTCCACACCGCGTGGCCGCGACCACCCTAATCTGGTGGTCCCAGCGCGTACGACCCACGTGGAGTTCCAGGTCTCCGGTAGCCTCTGGAACTGCCGATCTGCGGCCAACAAGGCAGAGTTCATCTCAGCCTATGCCTCCCTCCAGTCCCTTGACTTCTTGGCACTGACGGAAACATGGATCACCACAGATAACACTGCTACTCCTACTGCTCTCTCCTCGTCCGCCCACGTGTTCTCGCACACCCCGAGAGCTTCTGGTCAGCGGGGTGGTGGCACCGGGATCCTCATCTCTCCCAAGTGGTCTTTCTCTCTTTCTCCCCTTACCCATCTGTCTATTGCCTCCTTTGAATTCCATGCTGTCACAGTTACCAGCCCTTTCAAGCTTAACATCCTTATCATTTATCGCCCTCCAGGTTCCCTCGGAGAGTTCATCAATGAGCTTGATGCCTTGATAAGCTCCTTTCCTGAGGACGGCTCACCTCTCACAGTTCTGGGCGACTTTAACCTCCCCACGTCTACCTTTGACTCATTCCTCTCTGCCTCCTTCTTTCCACTCCTCTCCTCTTTTGACCTCACCCTCTCACCTTCCCCCCCTACTCACAAGGCAGGCAATACGCTTGACCTCATCTTTACTAGATGCTGTTCTTCCACTAACCTCATTGCAACTCCCCTCCAAGTCTCCGACCACTACCTTGTATCCTTTTTCCCTCTCGCTCTCATCCAACACTTCCCACACTGCCCCTACTCGGATGGTATCGCGCCGTCCCAACCTTCGCTCTCTCTCCCCCGCTACTCTCTCCTCTTCCATCCTATCATCTCTTCCCTCTGCTCAAACTTTCTCCAACCTATCTCCTGATTCTGCCTCCTCAACCCTCCTCTCCTCCCTTACTGCATCCTTTGACTCTCTATGTCCCCTATCCTCCAGGCCGGCTCGGTCCTCCCCTCCCGCTCCGTGGCTCGACGACTCATTGCGAGCTCACAGAACAGGGCTCCGGGCAGCCGGCGGAAATGGAGGAAAACTCGCCTCCCTGCGGACCTGGCATCCTTTCACTCCCTCCTCTCTACATTTTCCTCCTCTGTCTCTGCTGCTAAAGCCACTTTCTACCATTCTAAATTCCAAGCATCTGCCTCTAACCCTAGGAAGCTCTTTGCCACCTTCTCCTCCCTCCTGAATCCTCCCCCCTCCCTCTCTTGCAGATGACTTCGTCAACCATTTTGAAAAGAAGGTCGATGACATCCGATCCTCGTTTGCTAAGTCAAACGACACCGCTGGTTCTGCTCACACTGCCCTACCCTATGCTCTGACCTCTTTCTCCCTCTCTCTCCAGATGAAATCTCGCGTCTTGTGACGGCCGGCCGCCCAACAACCTGCCCGCTTGACCCTATCCCCTCCTCTCTTCTCCAGACCATTTCCGGAGACCTTCTCCCTTACCTCACCTCGCTCATCAACTCATCCCTGACCGCTGGCTACGTCCCTCCCGTCTTCAAGAGAGCGAGAGTTGCACCCCTTCTGAAAAAACCTACACTCGATCCCTCCGATGTCAACAACTACAGACCAGTATCCCTTCTCTCTTTTCTCTCCAAAACTCTTGAGCGTGCCGTCCTTGGCCAGCTCTACCGCTATCTCTCTCAGAATGACCTTCTTGATCCAAATCAGTCAGGTTTCAAGACTAGTCATTCAACTGAGACTGCTCTTCTCTGTATCACGGAGGCGCTCCGCACTGCTAAAGCTAACTCTCTCTCCTCTGCTCTCATCCTTCTAGACCTATCGGCTGCCTTCGATACTGTGAACCATCAGATCCTCCTCTCCACCCTCTCCGAGTTGGGCATCTCCCGGCGCGGCCCACGCTTGATTGCGTCCTACCTGACAGGTCGCTCCTACCAGGTGGCGTGGCGAGAATCTGTCTCCTCACCACGCGCTCTCACCACTGGTGTCCCCCAGGGCTCTGTTCTAGGCCCTCTCTTATTCTCGCTATACACCAAGTCACTTGGCTCTGTCATAACCTCACATGGTCTCTCCTATCATTGCTATGCAGACGACACACAATTAATCTTCTCCTTTCCCCCTTCTGATGACCAGGTGGCGAATCGCATCTCTGCATGTCTGGCAGACATATCAGTGTGGATGACGGATCACCACCTCAAGCTGAACCTCAGCAAGACGGAGCTCCTCTTCCTCCCGGGGAAGGACTGCCCGTTCCATGATCTCGCCATCACGGTTGACAACTCCATTGTGTCCTCCTCCCAGAGCGCTAAGAACCTTGGCGTGATCCTGGACAACACCCTGACGTTCTCAACTAACATCAAGGCGGTGTCCCGTTCCTGTAGGTTCATGCTCTACAACATCCGCAGAGTACGACCCTGCCTCACACAGGAAGCGGCGCAGGTCCTAATCCAGGCACTTGTCATCTCCCGTCTTGACTACTGCAACTCGCTGTTGGCTGGGCTCCCTGCCTGTGCCATTAAACCCCTACAACTCATCCAGAACGCCGCAGCCCGTCTGGTGTTCAACCTTCCCAAGTTCTCTCACGTCACCCCGCTCCTCCGCTCTCTCCACTGGCTTCCAGTTGAAGCTCGCATCCGCTACAAGACCATGGTGCTCGCCTACGGAGCTGTGAGGGGAACGGCACCTCAGTACCTCCAGGCCCTGATCAGGCCCTACACCCAAACAAGGGCACTGCGTTCATCCACCTCTGGCCTGCTCGCCTCCCTACCACTGAGGAAGTACAGTTCCCGCTCAGCCCAGTCAAAACTGTTCGCTGCTCTGGCCCCCAATGGTGGAACAAACTCCCTCACGACGCCAGGACAGCGGAGTCAATCACCACCTTCCGGAGACACCTGAAACCCCACCTCTTCAAGGAATACCTAGGATAGGGTAAGTAAGGGTAAGTAATCCTTCTCACCCCCCTTCTCCCCCAACAAGATTTAGATGCAAGTGGCTGTTCCACTGGTTGTCATAGGTGTTTGCACCAATTTGTAAGTCGCTCTGGATAAGAGCGTCTGCTAAATGACTTAAATGTAAAATGTAAATGTAAACTCTTCATAATAATGTAGTAAATATATTACGTATATATGTTAAACTCTTCATAATAATGTAGTAAATATATTACGTATATATGTTAAACTCTTCATAATAATGTAGTAAATATATTACGTATATATGTTAAACTCTTCATAATAATGTAGTAAATATATTACGTATATATGTTAAACTCTTCATAATAATGTAGTAAATATATTCCCGTGTTCAATGTTCTTTTTAACAGATAAAAAAATCAATCTAATACAAGTTGAAACCAGCGAAGAAAGAGCAAACATATCTACGTAAGTGGCTACATTGCGCAAGTGGTCACCTGATGGCTCCTAGAGAGATTCTCGAGTAAAATACAGAGGTAGCCATTATTCCAATCGGTCTGAAAAACCAATTTTCCAGGTGGATATAAACACTGGATATTCCCCAATATGTTTATGTAGATACAACAAGAGAGAAATGTGGGAATGTTGACAGTAGGCTGTTTAAAAGGACAACTGCAGAAATATTTAGATGAGCAAAGTGATAACTGAGAAATAGACTGCAAGTTTAAAAGTTAATTAACAAAATTGTAATAACTCAAACGAAAACTAAATCAAACACAGTTCAGAACTATTTGAATGAACTTAGGAGATGATGAGGTGATCCTTCGTCCATAGCTTGTAGAAACAATCAGAAAACATACAAAACTTTGGATAGTGAAAACAATTACAGATTTTTTTATTTTATTTTGGCATCTTAAAAAAGCTAGAAATTTTGTTTTGCCAACTATGGCAATTCATATAACTTTTCCAAAATGAATTTCTTACACAAAAATTATGGGTTAAAAATAACCTAAATTGGGTCATTTTGACAACCCAGCACTGGGTCAATGTTGTAAAACACAACATTGGGTTAATTCAACCCACTGGAGTTGGGTTGTGCTTCTAACCCAGCAAGTTGGCTTGAGTGCTTGACCCAGCTGTGGTGTAAATTAGACAATATTTCTGTGTTGAAACAACCCAGTGTGTTGGGTTGTAAACATAAACCCAGCACATTGGGTTGTGGGATTGATTGGTAATGTTTTATGTAATCCTTATTATTTTCAGTGACATCCTGACTTCATTTTGATTTTGCATATTTTTGCCATCGTGACCATCCCAGCCCTTTCTTACACACCATCCAAGATACAATGTTGAAATAGAATCATTCATTTGTATTGCCTACATTTCAGAACATGCAGTTGATGTCGGAAGTTTACATATACTTAGGTTGGAGTCATTAAAACTAGTTTTTCAACCACTCCACAAATGTATTGTTAATAAACTATAGTTTTGGCAACTCGGTTAAGACATCAACAATTCCCAACAATTGTTTACAGACAGATTATTTCACTTATAATTCAATGTATCCCAATTCCAGTGGGTCAGTAGTTTACATAGACTAAGTTGACTGCCTTTAAACAGCTTAGAAAATTCCAGAAAATTATGTCATGGCTTTGGGAGCTTCTGATAGGCTAATTGACATAATTTGAGTCAATTGGAGGTGTTTCTGTGGAAGTATTTCAATGCCTACCTTCAAACTCAGTGCCTCTTTGCTTTTTTTTATTTTATTTTATTTATTTCACCTTTATTTAACCAGGTAGGCTAGTTGAGAACAGGTTCTCATTTGCAACTGCGACCTGGCCAAGATAAAGCATAGCAGTGTGAACAGACAACACAGAGTTACACATGGAGTAAACAATTAACAAGTCAATAACACAGAGAATAAAGGGGAGTCTATATACAATGTGTGCAAAAGGCATGAGGAGGTAGGCGAATAATTACAATATTGCAGATTAACACTGGAGTGATAAATGATCAGATGATCATGTACAGGTAGAGATATTGGTGTGCAAAAGAGCATAATAGGAATATTTTTAAAAATCAGCCAAGACCTCAGAACAAATTGTATACCTCCACAAGTCTGGTTCATCCTTGGGAGCAATTTTCAAATGCCTGAAAGTACCATGTTCATCTGTACAAACAAGAGTACGCAAGTATAAACACCATGGGACCACGCAGCCGTCATACTGTTTAGGAAGGAGACGCGTTCTGTCTCCTAAAGATGAGATTTTGGCGCGAAAAGTGAAAATCAATCCCAGAACAACAGCAAAGGACCTTGTGAAGATGCTGGAGGAAACAGGTACAAAAGTATCTCTATCCACAGTAAAACGAGTCCTATATCGACATAACCTGAAAGGCTGCTCAGAAAGGAAGAAGCCACTGCTCCAAAACCATCATAAAAAAGCCAGACTACGGTTTGCAACTGCACATGGGGACAAAAACTGTATTGTTTGGAGAAATGTCCTCTGGTCTGATGAAACAAAAATAGAAATGTTTGGCCATAATGACCATCATTATGTTTGGAGGAAAAAGGGGGAGGCTTGCAAGCCAAAGAATCCCATCCCAATCGTGAGGCACGGGGGTGGCAGCATCATGTTGTGGGGGTGCTTTGCTGCAGGAGGGACTGGTGCACTTCACAAAATAGATGGCATCATGAGAAAGCGAAAATTATGTGGATATATTGAAGCAACATCTCAAGACATCAGTCAGGAAGTTAAGGCTTGGTCACAAATGAGTCTTCCAAATGGACAATGACCCCAAGCTATACTTATAAAGTTGTAGCAAATTGGCTTAAGCACAACAAAGTCAAGGTATTGCAGTGGCCATCACAAAGCCCTGACCTCAATCCTATAGAACATTTGTGGGCAGAACTGAAAAAGCGTGTGCGAGCAAGGAGGCCTACAAACCTGACTCAGTTACACCAGCTCTGTCAGGAGGCCTACAAACCTGACTCAGTTACACCAGCTCTGTCAGGAGGCCTACAAACCTGACTCAGTTACACCAGCTCTGTCAGGAGGCCTACAAACCTGACTCAGTTACACCAGCTCTGTCAGGAGGAATGGGCCAAAATTCACCCAACTTATTGTGGGAAGCTTGTGGAAGGCTACCTGAAACGTTTGACCCAAGTTAAACAATTTAAAGGCAATGCTACCAAATACTAATTATGTAAACTTCTGACACACTGGGAATGTGATGAAAGAAATAAAAGCTAAAATAAATCATTCTCTAAACCATTATTTTGACATTTCAAGTTCTTAAAATAAAGTGGTGATTCTAACTGACCTAAGAAAGGGAAGGTTTACTAGGATTAAATGTCAGGAAATGTGAAAAACTGAGTTTAAGGGTATATGTAAACTTCAGACAACTGTGTAGTCAACCCCTTTGCTATTAAGCCCCTAAATGTAAATGTAAACCTCAGACTACAATTGTAGATAGTATATCAGTCCTCCATCAGTGTATATAGTATATCAGTCCATCAGTGTATATAGTAATATAGTATATCAGTCCTCCATCAGTGTATAGAGTAATATAGTATATCAGTCCTCCATCAGTGTATATAGTAGTATATCAGTCCATGAGTGTATATAGTATATCAGTCCTCCATCAGTGTATATATTAATATAGTATATCAGTCCTCCATCAGTGTATATAGTAATATAGTATATCAGTCCTCCATCAGTGTATATAGTAATATAGTATATCTGTCCTCCATCAGTGTATAGAGTAATATAGTATATCTGTACTCCATCAGTGTATACAGTAATATAGTATATCTGTCCTCCATCAGTGTATATAGTAATATAGTATATCAGTCCTCCATCAGTGTATATAGTAATATAGTATATCAGTCCTCCATCAGTGTATATAGTAATATAGTATATCTGTCCTCCATCAGTGTATATAGTAATATAGTATATCAGTCCTCCATCAGTGTATACAGTAATATAGTATATCTGTCCTCCATCAGTGTATATAGTAATATAGTATATCAGTCCTCCATCAGTGTATACAGTAATATAGTATATCTGTCCTCCATCAGTGTATAGAGTAATATAGTATATCAGTCCTCCATCAGTGTATATAGTAATATAGTATATCTGTCCTCCATCAGTGTATATAGTAATATAGTATATCAGTCCTCCATCAGTGTATATAGTATATCAGTCCTCCATCAGTGTATATAGTAATATAGTATATCAGTCCTCCATCAGTGTATATAGTATATCAGTCCTCCATCAGTGTATATAGTATATCAGTCCTCCATCAGTGTATATATTAATATAGTATATCAGTCCTCCATCAGTGTATATAGTAATATAGTATATCAGTCCTCCATCAGTGTATATAGTAATATAGTATATCAGTCCTCCATCAGTGTATATAGTAATATAGTATATCAGTCCTCCATCAGTGTATACAGTAATATAGTATATCAGTCCATCAGTGTATACAGTAATATAGTATATCAGTCCTCCATCAGTGTATACAGTAATATAGTATATCAGTCCTCCATCAGTGTATATAGTAATATAGTATATCAGTCCATCAGTGTATATAGTAATATAGTATATCAGTCCTCCATCAGTGTATACAGTAATATAGTATATCAGTCCATCAGTGTATATAGTAATATAGTATATCAGTCCTCCATCAGTGTATACAGTAATATAGTATATCAGTCCTCCATCAGTGTATAGAGTAATATAGTATATCAGTATGGCGCTTGTAACGCCAGGGTAGTGGGTTCGATTCCCGGGACCACCCATACGTAGAATGTATGCACACATGACTGTAAGTCGCTTTGGATAAAATATAGCGTCTGCTAAATGGCATATATTATTATTATTATTATTATTATTATATCAGTCCTCCATCAGTGTATACAGTAATATAGTATATCAGTCCATCAGTGTATATAGTAATATAGTATATCAGTCCATCAGTGTATATAGTATATCAGTCCTCCATCAGTGTATACAGTAATATAGTATATCTGTCCTCCATCAGTGTATATAATATGTCAGTACTTCCAAAGTTGTGGCAAAATGGCTGAAGGACAACAAAGTCAAGGTATTGGAGTGGCAAAGCCCTGACCTCATTCTTATAGAACATTTGTGGGCAGAACTGGAAAAGCGTGTGCGAGCAAGGAGGCCTACAAACCTGACTCAGTTACACCACAAATTATTGTGGGAAGCTTGTGGAAGGCTACCCGAAAACATTTGACCCAAGTTAAACAATTTAAAGGCAATGCTACCAAATACTAATTGAGTGTATGAATACTTCTGACCCACTGGGAATGTGATGAAAGAAATAAAAGCTGAAATAAATTACTCTCTCTACTATTATTCTGACATTTCACATTCTTAAAATAAAGTGGTGATCCTAACTGACCTAAGACAGGGAATTGTTACTAGGATTAAATGTCAGGAAATGTGAAAACTGAGGTTAAATGTAGTTGGCTAAGGTGTATGTAAACTTCCGACTTCAACTGTACATCAGAGAATTGTCCACAATGTACAAGAATATATACATTTTTAAATAGCACATTGAAACAAAGCCCTATTGTCTAAGTATGTGTTATTTCACAGGATAATAATTAATCCCATTTTATGAATTAAAATGTATATATATATTATTTCATGAAGCAAACATCAGACTAAAGCTTCAGTTGAACTAGATAATGAGAAAAACAAAGCATGTGGTCGACACTGTCTTAAAACCTCTTGAATTATATTATTATTATTAACTATCCTAACTTAACATTATTTAAAACTATCCTAAGTTAACCTCTTGAAACTAGGGGGCACTATTTTTATGTTTGGAAAAATAACGTTCCCAAAGTAAACTGCCTATTTCTCAGGACCAGATGCTAGAATATGCATAGATAGAAAACACTCTAAAGTTTCCAAAAGTGTCAAAATATTGTCTGTGAATATAACAGAACTGATATTGCAGGCGAAACCCTGAGGCAAATCAAACCAGGAAGTGGCTTCTATTTTGGAAACTCCATGTTCCATAGCCTCAACTTTGCTCCATTTAAAGGGATATCAACCAGACTCCTTTTCCTATCGGATCCTCAAGGTGTCAACAGTCTGTATACATAGTTTTAGGCTTTTATTTTGAAAAATGAGCGAGAAAGGTAACATCGTGTCATTGTATGGCCGGGTGCCCGTAGCGTTTTGCTTGGCGCAACAGAGTTTGGGCAGCCATTGACTTTCCCTCTCCTACTGAATAAGACAGTTGTGGTTGATATATTATTGATTATATATTTTAAAAACAACCTGAGGATTGATTATAAAAAACGTTTGACATGTTTCTGTGGACATTACGGATACTTTGTGGAATTTGTCTGCGTTGTCGTGACCGCTCTTTCCTGTGGATTTCTGAACATAACGCACCAAACAAACGGAGGTATTTGGATATAAAAAATAATCTTTATGTAACATTTGCTGTCTAACTGGGAGTCTTGTGAGTGAAAACATCCAAAGATCATCAAAGGTAACCAATTAATTTGATTGCTTTTCTGATTTTCGTGACCAAGCTACTTGATGCTTGTTGTTCATAATGTTTTGTCTAGTGATCGATAAATTTACACAAACGCTTGGATTGCTTTCGCTGTAAATCATTTCAAAATCTGAGACGACAGGTGGATTAACAAAAGGATAAGCTGTGTTTTCCTATATTGCACTTGTGATTTCATGAATATAAATATTTTTTGTAATACAATTTGAATGTGACGCTATGCAATTCAGTTGTTGATGGTGGGATTGCAGCCATAATAAGTTTAACAAATGTATATATATATATATATATATATATATATATATATATATAGACACTTTGAAGAAAAATATATATTTAGGGTCAAGAAGTTCTAAGAAGCAGTATGCGTAAAGTACTTAAGTAAAAATACTTTAAAGTACTACTTAAGTAAATGTTGGGGGTATCTGTACATGACTATTCATATTTTTGACAACTTTTACTTCACTACTTTCCATAATAAAATCATGTACTTTTTACTTCATACATTTTCCCTGACACCCAAAAGGTGTTGTTACATTTTGAAGGCTTAGCAGGACAGGAAAATGGTCCAATTCACACACTTATCAGGATAATGATGATGGTCATCCCTTTTGCCTCTGATCTGGTGAACTCACTAAACACAAATGCATCTTTTGTAAAGTACGTTTCAGTGTTGGAGGCCCTGGCCATACGTTTGTGGAAATGTGAAATTAATGTAGGAGAATATAATACATTAGATTTGTTAAAAGATAATACAAAGACAAAAACAACTGTTCTTTTGTATTTTTTTGTAGTCATCTTTTAAATGCAAGAGAAAGGCCATCATGTATTATTCCAGCCCAGGTGCAGTTCCTGTGCAAAGTTTTAGACTGATCCGATGAACTATTGTATTTCTGTTCAAAATGTTGTATCAAGACTGCCCAAATATGTCTAATTTGTTCATTAATAACTTTTTTATGTTTAAAATTGTGCACTCTCCTCAAACAATAGCATGGTATTATTTCACTGTAATAGCTACTGTAAATTGGACAGTGCAGTTAGATTAACAAAAATTCAAGTTTTCTGCCAATATCAGATATGTCTATGTCCTGGGAAATGTTCTTGTCACTTGCTAATCGCATTAGCCTACATTAGCTCAACCGTCCCTGATCCCAAAGAAGTTTAAAGTATATTTTGAGCAATTCAATATTATTTTGATACTTAAGAACATTTAGAACCAAATACTTTTGGAATTTGACTTAAGTAGTATTTTACTGGGTGACATTCACTTGAGTATCTTTCCATTTATGTATCTACACTTTTACTTCAGGAATTGGGTATCTTTCCATTTATGTATCTACACTTTTACTTCAGGAATTGGGTACTTCCTCCACCACTGTTAAGTAGCATTTAAAGTATTTTTTCCGTTTACACCACCGGGTGCGCCTTTCTCAAATCAAATCTAAGTCTTTCGGTCATGTTGTGATAAGAAAATATACACTGCTCAAAAAAATAAAGGGAACACTAAAATAACACATCCTAGATCTGAATGAATGAAATATTTATATTAAATACTTTTTTCTTTACATTGTTGAATGTGCTGACAACACAATCACACAAAAATTATCAATGGAAATCAAATGTATCAACCCACAGAGGTCTGGATTTGGAGTCACACTCAAAATTAAAGTGGAAAACCACACTACAGGCTGATCCAACTTTGATGTAATGTCCTTAACACAAGTCAAAATGAGGCTCAGTAGTGTGTGTGGTCTCCACGTGCCTGTATGACCTCCCTACAACGCCTGGGCATGCTCCTGATGAGGTGGCGGATGGTCTCCTGAGGGATCTCCTCCCAGACCTGGACTAAAGCATCCGCCAACTCCTGAACAGTCTGTGGTGCAACGTGGCGTTGGTGGATGGAGCGAGACATGATGTCCCAGATGTGCTCAATTGGATTCAGATCTGGGGAATGGGCGGGCCAGTCCATAGCATCAATGCCTTCCTCTTGCAGAAACTGCTGACACACTCCAGCCACATGAGGTCTAGCATTGTCTTGCATTAGGAGGAACCCAGGGCCAACCGCACCAGCATATGGTCTCACAAGGGGTCTGAGGATCTCATCTCGGTACCTAATGGCAGTCAGGCTACCTCTGGCGAGCACATGGAGGGCTGTGCGGCCCCCCAAAGAAATGCCACCCCACACCATGACTGACCCACTGCCAAACCGGTCATGCTGGAGGATGTTGCAGGCAGCAGAACATTCTCCACGGCGTCTCCAGACTCTGTCACGTCTGTCACATGTGCTCAGTGTGAACCTGCTTTCATCTGTGAAGAGCACAGGGCGCCAGTGGCGAATTTGCCAATCTTGGTGTTCTCTGGCAAATGCCAAACGTCCTGCACGGTGTTGGGCTGTAAGCACAACCCCCACCTGTGGACGTCGGGCCCTCATACCACCCTCATGGAGTCTGTTTCTGACCATTTGAGCATACACATGCACATTTGTGGCCTGCTGGAGGTCATTTTGCAGGGCTCTGGCAGTGCTCCTCCTGCTCCTCCTTGCACAAAGGCGAGGGTGGCGGTCCTGCTGCTGGGTTGTTGCCCTCCTACGGCCTCCTCCACGTCTTCTGATGTACTGGCCTGTCTCCTGGTAGCGCCTCCATGCTCTGGACACTACGCTGACAGACACAGCAAACCTCTTGCCACAGCTCGCATTGATGTGCCATCCTGGATGAGCTGCACTACCTGAGCCACTTGTGTGGGTTGTAGACTCCGTCTCATGCTACCACTAGAGTGAAAGCACCGCCAGCATTCAAAAGTGACCAAAACATCAGCCAGGAAGCATAGGAACTGAGAAGTGGTCTGTGGTCACCACCTGCAGAGCCACTCCTTTATTGGGGGTGTCTTGCTAATTGCCTATAATTTCCACCTGTTGTCTATTCCCATTTGCACAACAGCATGTGAAATGTATTGTCAATCAGTGTTGCCTCCTAAGTGGACAGTTTCATTTCACAGAAGTGTGATTGACTTGGAGTTACATTGTGTTGTTTCAGTGTTCCCTTTATTTTTTTGAGCAGTGTAAAACAATATCCATAAAATATATGTTTGAACTTTCGAACTAGTTTCCCTTGGGAATGCAAATAAAGCATTTTTTAAATCAAAAGCAATCACTTTTGCATGTGAAAACACAAAATCCTGCTCCACGTGCTTAATTACTTCACTTTTGTTTTGAGCTGACTTCGCCTTGGGCTTTGAATGGCAGACCGTTTCCAGAACGAATGCGATCAATTTTCATCTGGTGCAAAAACAATCCTGCCGGGCGCCCGGGCCCAACTAATCGAATCCCCTCACTCACACACACAGACACACATAGACACACAGTGCTCAACCAATGGGCGGCCCTGATTGGTTAACCAACTCTTTCAGTCACCATTGTGTGGGCGGGACTAAGACTCTCTCGTTCCTTCCTCAGCTCAAAGCGGCACTTTTCCGATTCTGTGTGAGAGAGCAGAGCGGACGACGGCAACATCTCTTCTTCTTACCAGAGGAAATACACACCGACTCATTCTCACAGCTACGGAGCAGTTACACCTTATCAGTACTCTACCGAATTACCAGGACATCTTCTACCCAAGGAGACTAGAATAAATAAAGGAAAAACACGTTAAAACATTATTACCTATCGGTTAAATTAGAGGAGCCGATATACCGATATCCCAGCAACACCAGGATAACATACCGGAGCTTTCGGGAGCACGAGGAAAGGGAGAGGGATAAAGGAGGAGAAGACAGGATGATTCTCAAGCATCATTTGGTTCTGACGCTGTGCACCGTCTACGGGATACTGCTAAAAGGTTAGACTGCTGTTTTTAACTTTGAGTGGAAAAAAAAAACATTTGAGAGTGTGTGTGCGTGCCTGCGTGTGTTTGTTTGAGAGCGAGAGAGATGCGGGAGGAGGAGGTGATGGAGACTGCGTGAGGAGAGTGGAGAGTCTCATGGGTCATTTGCGGGCATTATTTTCACGCTGCGCCTGGGGGGGCACTGCCCTGTCACGCACGGGGTCTCGCATGCGTCGGAGTGTGTGTGTGTGTGCGTGTGTCGCTGGGGTGCCCTGTCATGCATAGGGTCTCAGATACGTGCTAATGCAATGGATTAAACGCGATACAATTTGCATAATTTGTTGGATGTGATTTGGGAGCCTACGGGGGCTTGTTGTGCTCGCACACTCGCAGTTTGTGTGTGTGCGCGCGTGCGTGTTAGTGTGTTTTAAATGCTGAAATGAACGGTAAACGGCTAAGAACGCACCGCACACACCTCAGAGGCAAGGCATCCTCCCTGGTACGCAGGTTGTTGTTGCCGCTTCAACACACACACACACACACACACACACACACACACACACACACACACACACACACACACACACGCACATAATGTTGTCTCATTATCGGTTAATTATGAATTGTCTGAAATCAAATAGAGGAAAATGTGTAGTAGACTATAACACTTTTCTTCTCACGACGACAGTCATTCAGTTAAGGACGTTAGTGTAAAACGTTTAGTCGGTAATACGTCTCGGGCTTTAGCCGTGCAGTCGTGAATTCGTAGTTAGGCTATGTGCAGCAGGAGTCGCCCAATGTTGACTCTTGGGCGTTTATTTAGGGCTCTACACACAACAAGATCTCATAGTTTCCCTTTTACATTTTGCCGTATTGTGATTAGAGTCAACATTTTTTACACGTTCATTCCGCGTGGTTACAGTGATAAACAGAAAGACACTTAAGACATTCATTCCGAGTGGAAAAGGTTAGGGCTCAAATCAAAATAGTAAAAAAAAAACGAAGTGCTATTACCATCAGGTATTCTCAAGGCTTGCTAAAGCATTGTGAACTGCGGTGGGGCAGGGGTCTAAGCAGCCAGCTCCGAGCATCACGAGTTCAATCCCAGTGCCCTTTAGGCTGAGTGATTGTAGACCAATAGCCCGTTATTCAGCAGCCTAATAGATGGTTTTAACTGGAGAACGGGATAGAATGGGAGAATGACTAGAGCATGAACAAGAGAAAATATAGAACGGAGAATGAGTAGAGTATGAATTTGAGAATTGATAGAGCATGGATAGAATGGGAGAATGATTAGAGTATGAATGCGAGAAAATATAGAACGGAGAATGAGTAGAGTATGAATTTGAGAATTGATAGAGCATGGATAGAATGGGAGAATGATTAGAGCATGAACGAGAGAAAATATAGAACGGAGAATGAGTAGAGAGTATGAATTTGAGAATTGATAGAGCATGTATAGAATGGGAGAATTGATAGAGCATAGATAGAATGCGAGAATTGATAGAGCATAGATAGAATGGGAGAATTGATAGAGCATAGATACAATGGGAGAATTGATAGAGCATAGATACAATGGGAGAATTGATAGAGCATAGATACAATGGGAGAATTGATAGAGCATAGATAGAATGGGAGAATTGATAGAGCATAGATAGAATGGGAGAATTGATAGAGCATAGATAGAATGGGAGAATTGATAGAGCATAGATAGAATGGGAGAATTGATAGAGCATAGATAGAATGGGAGAATTGATAGAGCATAGATAGAATGGGAGAATAGATGAATGGGAGAATTGATAGATAGAATGGGAGAATTGATAGAGCATAGATAGAATGGGAGAATTGAAAGAGCATAGATAGAATGGGAGAATTGAAAGAGCAAGATGAATGGGAGAAAAGAGCATAGATAGAATTGATAGAGCATAGATACAATGGGAGAATTGATAGAGCATAGATACAATGGGAGAATTGATAGAGCATAGATACAATGGGAGAACTGATAGAGCATAGATACAATGGGAGAATTGATAGAGCATAGATAGAATGGGAGAATTGATAGAGCATAGATAGAATGGGAGAATTGATAGAGAGAATTGATAGAGCTTCACTCCGTTGATTGGTGGAGTGGGATTTATGGAACAGCAGACCCCTTTTTGTAATGTGATTTCCTCACCAGTCCCACACTGGGGTGATAGCAAAGTGATTTTGTGAAAGCGAGGAAAAGTCTCCTTCCCTTGCTAGTAAGCAGCTAGCTGTCAGCCTGGCTGTTTTTTTTTTTTTTTTTTTTTGTGTGTGGATGATCTCAATGATGTGTGTCCACTCCACTGTCTCCCTGAAGAAGCTCACATCCACTACAAGACCATGGTACTTACCTACAGAACAGCAAGAGGAACTGCTCCTCCTCCACTCCACTGGCTATGACTGGTCCACCTAGCTATCTGGAGATGAATGTACTGACTATGACTGGTCCACCTAGCTATCTGGAGATTAATGTACTGACTATGACTGGTCCACCTAGCTATCTGAAGATGAATGTACTGACTATGACTGGTCCACCTAGCTATCTGGAGATTAATGTACTGACTATGACTGGTCCACCTAGCTATCTGAAGATTAATGTACTGACTATGACTGGTCCACCTAGCTATCTGAAGATGAATGTACTGACTATGACTGGTCCACCTAGCTATCTGTAGATTAATGTACTGACTATGACTGGTCCACCTAGCTATCTGAAGATGAATGTACTGACTATGACTGGTCCACCTAGCTATCTGTAGATGAATGTACTGACTATGACTGGTCCACCTAGCTATCTGTAGATGAATGTACTGACTATGACTGGTCCACCTAGCTATCTGGAGATGAATGTCCTGACTATGACTGGTCCACCTAGCTATCTGAAGATGAATGTACTGACTATGACTGGTCCACCTAGCTATCTGTAGATGAATGTACTGACTATGACTGGTCCACCTAGCTATCTGTAGATGAATGTACTGACTATGACTGGTCCACCTAGCTATCTGGAGATGAATGTCCTGACTATGACTGGTCCACCTAGCTATCTGAAGATGAATGTACTGACTATGACTGGTCCACCTAGCTATCTGTAGATGAATGTACTGACTATGACTGGTCCACCTAGCTATCTGGAGATGAATGTCCTGACTATGACTGGTCCACCTAGCTATCTGAAGATGAATGTACTGACTATGACTGGTCCACCTAGCTATCTGTAGATGAATGTACTGACTATGACTGGTCCACCTAGCTATCTGAAGATGAATGTACTGGCTATGACTGGTCCACCTAGCTATCTGTAGATGAATGTCCTGACTATGACTGGTCCACCTAGCTATCTGGAGATGTATGTACTGACTATGACTGGTCCACCTAGCTATCTGGAGATGAATGTACTGACTATGACTGGTCCACCTAGCTATCTGGAGATGAATGTACTGACTATGACTGGTCCACCTAGCTATCTGAAGATGAATGTACTGACTATGACTGGTCCACCTAGTTATCTGGAGATGAATGTACTGACTATGACTGGTCCACCTAGCTATCTGTAGATGAATGTACTGACTATGACTGGTCCACCTAGCTATCTGGAGATGAATGTACTGACTATGACTGGTCCACCTAGCTATCTGTAGATGAATGTACTGACTATGACTGGTCCACCTAGCTATCTGGAGATGAATGTACTGACTATGACTGGTCCACCTAGCTATCTGTAGATGAATGTACTGACTATGACTGGTCCACCTAGCTATCTGAAGATGAATGTACTGACTATGACTGGTCCACCTAGCTATCTGAAGATGAATGTACTGACTATGACTGGTCCACCTAGCTATCTGTAGATGAATGTACTGACTATTACTGGTCCACCTAGCTATCTGAAGATGAATGTACTGACTATGACTGGTCCACCTAGCTATCTGAAGATGAATGTACTGACTATGACTGGTCCACCTAGCTATCTGTAGATGAATGTACTGACTATGACTGGTCCACCTAGCTATCTGGAGATGAATGTACTGACTATGACTGGTCCACCTAGCTATCTGGAGATGAATGTACTGACTATGACTGGTCCACCTAGCTATCTGTAGATGAATGTACTGACTATGACTGGTCCACCTAGCTATCTGGAGATGAATGTACTGACTATGACTGGTCCACCTAGCTATCTGAAGATGAATGTACTGACTATGACTGGTCCACCTAGCTATCTGTAGATGAATGTCCTGACTATGACTGGTCCACCTAGCTATCTGTAGATGAATGTACTGACTATGACTGGTCCACCTAGCTATCTGGAGATGAATGTCCTGACTATGACTGGTCCACCTAGCTATCTGAAGATGAATGTACTGACTATGACTGGTCCACCTAGCTATCTGTAGATGAATGTACTGACTATGACTGGTCCACCTAGCTATCTGGAGATGAATGTCCTGACTATGACTGGTCCACCTAGCTATCTGAAGATGAATGTACTGACTATGACTGGTCCACCTAGCTATCTGTAGATGAATGTCCTGACTATGACTGTGATATGTGGTTGTCTCCTCTCAGCCATCTTAAGATGAATGAACAAACTGTAAATCGTTTCAGATAAGAACGTCTGCAAAATTACTCAAACGTAAAAATAAAAATAAATAAAGAAATGTGTGTGTACCTGCCCATTCCTTCAGATGAAATAGGGAGAGAGAGTGTGAGATAATGTGTGCGTTTGAGTTTGTGTGTGTTGACGTTGCTTTGAGAGACTAGTTAAGGATCATATCACTTCCATCTTACCCAACACCCTAGACACATTACAATTTGCATACCTCCCCAAAAGGTAAAATGAGGGGGGGGTATTCAACAGATTCAATGCACTTCCCCATCCCCATCTGGACAAGACTAATACCTACAGTACCCTGCCCTATCCCCATCTGGACAAGACTAATACCTACAGTACCCTGCCCTATTCCTATCTGGACAAGACTAATACCTACAGTACCCTGCCCTATCCCCATCTGGACAAGACTAATACCTACAGTACCCTGCCCCATCCCCATCTGGACAAGACTAATACCTACAGTACCCTGCCCCATCCCCATCTGGACAAGACTAATACCTACAGTACCCTGCCCTATCCCCATCTGGACAAGACTAATACCTACAGTACCCTGCCCCATCCCCATCTGGACAAGACTAATACCTACAGTACCCTGCCCTATCCCCATCTGGACAAGACTAATACATTTACATTTACATTTAAGTCATTTACAGTACCCTGCCCTATCCCCATCTGGACAAGACTAATACCTACAGTACCCTGCCCCAACCCCATCTGGACAAGACTAATACCTACAGTACCTTGCCCCATCTCCATCTGGACAACAGGAATACCTACAGTACCCTGCCCTATGCCCATCTGGACAAGACTAATACCTACAGTACCCTGCCCTATCCCCACCTGGACAAGACTAATACCTACAGTGCCCTGCCCTTTCTCCATCTGGACAAGACTAATACCTACAGTACCCTGCCCTATCCCCATCTGGACAAGACTAATACCTACTGTACCCTGCCCTATTCCTATCTGGACAAGACTAATACCTACAGTACCCTGCCCTATCCCCATCTGGACAAGACTAATACCTACAGTACCCTGCCCTATCCCCATCTGGACAAGACTAATACCTACAGTACCCTGCCCTATCCCCATCTGGACAAGACTAATACCTACAGTACCCTGCCCTATCCCCATCTGGACAAGACTAATACCTACAGTACCCTGCCCTATCCCCATCTGGACAAGACTAATACCTACAGTACCCTGCCCCATCCCCATCTGGACAAGACTAATACCTACAGTACCCTGCCCCATCCCCATCTGGACAACAGGAATACCTACAGTACCCTGCCCTATGCCCATCTGGACAAGACTAATACCTACAGTACCCTGCCCTATCCCCACCTGGACAAGACTAATACCTACAGTGCCCTGCCCTTTCTCCATCTGGACAAGACTAATACCTACAGTACCCTGCCCTATCCCCATCTGGACAAGACTAATACCTACAGTACCCTGCCCTAGACCCATCTGGACAAGACTAATACCTACAGTACCCTGCCCTAGCCCCTTCCGGACAACAGGAATACCTACAGTACCCTGCCCTATTCCCATCTGGACAAGACTAATACCTACAGTACCCTGCCCTAACCCCATCTGGACAAGACTAATACCTACAGTACCCTGCCCTAATCCCATCTGGACAAGACTAATACCTACAGTACCCTGGCCATATCCCCATCTGGACAAGACTAATACCTACAGTACCCTGCCCTATTCCCATCTGGACAAGACTAATACCTACAGTACCCTGCCCTATCCCCATCTGGACAAGACTAAAACCTACAGTACCCTTCCCTTAACGCCATCAGGACAAGACTAATACCTACAGTACCCTGCCCTATCCCCATCTGGACAAGACTAATACCTACAGTACCCTGCCCCAGCCCCATCTGGACAAGACTCATACATACTGTACCCTGCCCTACCCCCATCTGGACAAGAGTAATACCTACAGTACCCTGCCCTACCCCCATCTGGACAAGACTAATACCTACAGTACCCCGCCTGCCCTATCCCCATCTGGACAAGACTAATACCTACAGTACCCTTCCCTATCCCCATCTGGACAAGACTAATACCTACAGTACCTTGCCCTAATCCCATCTGGACAAGACTAATACCTACAGTACCCTGCCCTATCCCCATCTGGACAAGAGTAATACCTACAGTACCCTGCCCTATCCCCATCTGGACAAGAGTAATACCTACAGTACCCTGCCCCAATCCCATCTGGACAAGAGTAATACCTACTGTACCCTGCCCCAATCCCATCTGGATAAGACTAATACCTACAGTACCCTGCCCTATCCCCATCTGGACAAGAGTAATACCTACAGTACCCTGCCCCACCCCATCTGGACAAGACTAATACCTACAGTACCCTGCCCTAATCCCATCTGGACAAGACTAATACCTACAGTACCCTGCCCTATCCCCATCTGGACAAGAGTAATACCTACAGTACCCTGCCCCAATCCCATCTGGATAAGACTAATACCTACAGTACCCTGCCTTCCCTAACCCCATCTGGACAAGACTAATACCTACAGTACCCTGCCCAGACCCATCTGGACAAGAGTAATACCTACTGTACCCTGCCCTATTCCCCATCTGGAGAAGACTAATACCTACAGTACCCTTCCCTTATCCCCATCTGGACAAGAGTAATACCTACTGTACCCTGCCATATACCCATCTGGACAAGACTAATACCTACAGTAGCCTTCCCTTATCCCCATCTGGACAACAGGAATACCTACAGTACCCTGCCCTAACCACATCTGGACAAGACTAATACCTACAGTACCCTGCCCTATCCCCATCTGGACAAGACTAATATCTACAGTACCCTGCCCTAACCCCATCTGGACAAGACTAATACCTACAGTACCCTGCCCTATCCCCATCTGGACAAGACTAATACCTACAGTAACCTCCCCTACCTTATCTGGACAAGACTAATACCTACAGTACCCTGCCCTATCCCCATCTGGACAACAGGAATACCTACAGTACCTACAAAACGAAACAGAAAAATGGATCGCTAGTGACTAGAAAGCCGGTGACGTCGACCGCCGAACAAGGAGAAGGGCCGAACTCGGCGGAAGTCGTGACAAGGTGGCTTAGGGTAGAGAAATGAACATTCAATTCTCTGGCAAAAGCTCTGGTGGACATTTCCCTCAGTCAGCATGCCCATTGTGATGTGTTGTCTGACAAAACTGTACATTTTAGTTTCCTTTTATTGTCCCCCCAGCACAAGGTGCACCTGTGTGATGATCATGCTGTTTAATCAGCTTCTTGATATGCCACACCTGTCAGGTGGATGGATCCTCTTGGCAAAGGAGAAATGCTCACTAACAGGGAGGTAAACAAATTTGTTCACAAAATTTGAGAGGAAATAGGCTTTTGTGCATATGGAAAATGTCTTTACATGTTTTGTTTATATTTTTATTCAGTGTGTGTGTGTGTATATATATGTATATATATAGGTATAGGTGTTCGATGGGGTTGAGGTCAGGCCTCGTAGCAGGCCAGTCAAGTTCTACCGTATCGACAAACCATCTCTGTATGGACCTCGCTGTTTCAGCATTCTAATGCTGAAACAGGAAAGGACCTTCACCAAACTGTTGCCACAAAGTTGGAAGCACAGAATCATCTAGAATGTCATTGTATGTTGTAGCATTTAGATTTCCCTTCACTGGAACTAAGAGGCCTGAATCATTAAAAACAGCCCCAGACCATTATTCCTCCTCCACCAAACTTTATATATTCAAGCTAGGAGCACTGTGTGTGTGTGTGTGTTTGGACAGTATATTCAAGCTAGGAACACTGTGTGTGTGTTTGGACAGTATATTCAAGCTAGGAGCACTGTGTGTGTGTTTGGACAGTATATTCAGGCTTGGAGCACTGTGTGTGTGCGCGCGTTTGTGTGTGTGTGTGTCTGGACAGTATGTTCAGGCTAGGGGCACTGTGTGTGTGTGTGTGTGTGGGGGGGGGGGTCTGGACAGTATATGCAGGCTAAGGGCACTTCATGAGTGTGTGTGTGGGGGGTATGGACAGTATATGCAGGCCAGGGGCACTGTGTGTGTGTGTGTCTGGACAGTATATGCAGGCTGGGAGCAGCTTGCCTGACCAGCTTCAGGCAAAATTGTGAACAGGAGAGTGGAGAGAAAGGTCACAGTGACGTGGAGTATGTGTGTTAGCGTTCACTGTGTGTGTGTGTGTGTGTGTGTGTGTGTGTGACAAGGTCAGGGAGAGGCAACTGGGGCTCTTGCATTAATACTTCATCACAATAAACAAAGAGAGAGGGAGAGAAAGACACAGGGAGAAAGAGAGAGAAAGAGAGAAAGGGAAGAGGAGAGAGGGGTGACAGAGAGAGAGAGACATAGGGGGGAGAGGGGTGACAGAGCGAGATAGGGAGAGAAGGGTGACAGAGCGAGATAGGGAGAGGGAGAGAGGGGTGACAGAGAGAGAGAAAGACATAGGGGGGAGAGGGGTGACAGAGAGAGAGAGACAAAGGGGAGGGGAGAGAGGGGTGACAGAGAGAGAGAGAAAAAGGGAGAGGGGAGAGAGGGGTGACAGAGAGAGAAAGGGAGAGGGAGAGTGGGGTGACAGAGAGAGAAAGGGAGAGGGAGAGTGGGGTGACAGAGAGAGAGAGAGAGAAAGGGAGAGGGGGGAGAGGGGTGACGGAGAGAGAGAGAAAGAACGTGAGGGGAGAAAGGGGTGACGGAGAGAGAGAAAGAACGTGAGGGTAGAGAGGGGTGACAGAGAGAGAGAGAAAGAACGTGAGGGGAGAGAGAGGTGACGGAGAGAGAGAGAAAGAACACGAGGGGAGAGAGGGGTGACAGAGAGAGAGAGAAAGAACGTGAGGGGTGATCGGAGAGCGAGAGAGAGAGAGAGAAAGGAAGACTGATCCCAGATCAGCAGGTTTACCCCATATTCAGACTATCGACTACTCTGTCTCCTGCTGGTACCACAGTCACACTGTTACTGTTACTACTGTTACTAATGTTACTACTGTTACTGTTACTACTACTGTTACTAATGTTACTACTGTTACTGTTACTGTTACTACTACTGTTACTGTTACTACTACTGTTACTGTTACTACTACTGCTACTGTTACTACTGTTACTACTACTGCTACTGTTACTACTACTGCTACTGTTACTACTACCACTACTGTTACTACTGTTACTACTGTTACGACTGTTACTGTTACTGTTACTGTTACTGCTACTGTTACTGCTACTGTTACTACTACTGTTACTAATGTTACGACTGTTACTGTTACTACTGTTACTGTTACTGTTACTACTACTGTTACTGTTACTGTTACTACTACTGTTACTGTTAGTACTACTGTTACTACTACTGTTAATACTGTTACTACTACTGTTAATACTGTTACTAATGTTACTACTACTGTTACTGTTACTACTACTGCTACTGCTACTGTTACTACTACTGCTGCTACTACTGTTACTACTACTGTTACTACTACTGTTACTACTACTGTTACTACTGTTACTACTGTTACTACTACTGTTACTACTGTTACTACTGTTACTACTACTGTTACTACTGTTACTACTACTGTTACTAATGTTACTACTACTGTTACTGTTACTAATGTTACTACTACTGTTACTGTTACTGCTACTGTTACTGTTACTGTTACTACTGTTACTACTACTGCTGCTACTACTGTTACTACTACTGTTACTACTACTGTTACTACTACTGTTACTGCTACTGTTACTACTGTTACTACTGTTACTACTGTTACTACTACTGTTACTACTACTGTTACTACTACTGTTACTACTACTGTTACTACTGTTACTACTGTTACTACTACTTTTACTACTACTGTTACTGCTACTGTTACTACTGTTACTACTGTTACTACTGTTACTACTACTACTGTTACTACTGTTACTACTGTTACTGTTACTGTTACTGTTACTGTTACTACTAATGTTACTACTGTTACTACTACTGTTACTAATGTTACGACTGTTACTGTTACTACTGTTACTGTTACTGTTACTACTAATGTTACTACTGTTACTACTACTGTTACTAATGTTACGACTGTTACTGTTACTACTGTTACTGTTACTGTTACTAATGTTACGACTGTTACTGTTACTGTTACTACTGTTACTACTACTACTGTTACTACTGTTACTACTGTTACTGTTACTGTTACTACTAATGTTACTACTGTTACTACTACTGTTACTAATGTTACGACTGTTACTGTTACTACTGTTACTGTTACTGTTACTACTACTGTTACTGTTACTGTTACTACTACTGTTACTGTTACTACTACTGTTACTGTTACTGTTACTACTACTGTTACTACTACTGTTAATACTGTTACTAATGTTACTACTGTTACTGTTACTACTGTTACTGTTACTACTGTTACTACTGTTACTGTTACTGTTACTACTGTTACTGTTACTACTGTTACTACTGTTACTGTTACTACTGTTACTACTGTTACTACTACTGTTACTACTGTTACTACTACTGTTACTGCTACTGTTACTACTGTTACTACTGTTACTACTGTTACTACTGTTACTACTGTTACTACTGTTACTACTACTGTTACTACTACTGTTACTACCACTGGTACAGTCACACTGTTACTACTGTTACTGTTACTACGGCTACTACTACTGTTACTACTACTGGTACAGTCACACTGTTACTACTGTTACTACCACTGGTACAGTCACACTGTTACTACTGTTACTGTTACTACGGCTACTACTACTGTTACTACTACTGTTACTACTACTGTTACTACATTTACATTTACATTTAAGTCATTTAGCAGACGCTCTTATCCAGAGCGACTTACAAATTGGTGCATTCACCTTATGACATCCAGTGGAACAGCCACTTTACAATAGTGCATCTACATCTTAAAAAGGGGGGGGGGGTGAGAAGGATTACTTATCCTATCCTAGGTATTCCTTAAAGAGGTGGGGTTTCAGGTGTCTCCGGAAGGTGGTGATTGACTCCTGACTACTGTTACTGCTGCTACTGTTACTGCTACTACTGTTACTGCTACTACTGTTACTGCTACTACTGTTACTACTGTTACTACTGTTACTACTACTGCTACTACTACTACTACTACTGTTACTACTACTGTTACTACTACTGTTACTACTACTGTTACTACTACTGTTACTACTACTGTTACTGCTACTACTGTTACTGCTGTTACTACTGTTACTACTGTTACTACTACTGTTACTGCTACTGCTACTACTACTGTTACTACTGTTACTAATGTTGCTACTACTGTTACTACTACTGTTACTACTGTTACTGCTACTGTTACTACTACTGTTACTACTGCTACTACTACTGTTACTACTACTGTTACTACTGTTACTACTGTTACTACTGTTACTGCTACTGTTACTACTACTGTTACTGCTACTACTGTTACTGCTACTGTTACTGTTACTACTACTGTTACTGCTACTGTTACTACTACTGTTACTGTTACTGCTACTGTTACTGCTACTGTTACTGTTACTGCTACTGTTACTGCTACTCTTACTACTACTGTTACTACTACTACTACTACTACTACTACTACTACTACTGTTACTACTGTTACTACTACTGTTACTACTACTGTTACTGCTACTACTGTTACTACTACTGTTACTGCTACTGTTACTGCTACTACTACTGTTACTACTACTGTTACCACTACTGTTACTGCTACTACTGTTACTACTACTCTTACTACTACTGTTACTGCTACTACTGTTACTACTACTGTTACTGCTACTGTTACTACTACTGTTACTACTACTGCTACTATTACTGTTACTACTACTGTTACTGCTACTGTTTCTACTACTGTTACTACTACTGTTACTACTACTGTTACTACTACTGTTACTACTACTGCTACTATTACTACTGTTACTGCTACTACTGTTACTACTACTACTGTTACTACTACTACTGTTACTACTACTACTGTTACTACTACTACTGTTACTGCTACTGTTACTACTACTGTTACTACTACTGTTACTACTACTGTTACTACTACTGCTACTATTACTGTTACTACTACTGTTACTGCTACTGTTTCTACTACTGTTTCTACTACTGTTACTACTACTGTTACTGCTACTACTGTTACTACTATGGTTACTACTACTGTTACTGCTACTACTGTTACTACTACTGTTACTGCTACTGTTACTGCTACTGTTACTGCTACTACTGTTACTGCTACTACTGTTACTGCTACTACTGTTACTGCTACTGTTACTACTACTGTTACTACTACTGTTACTACTACTGCTACTATTACTGTTACTACTACTGTTACTGCTACTGTTTCTACTACTGTTTCTACTACTGTTTCTACTACTGTTACTACTACTGTTACTACTACTGTTACTGCTACTACTGTTACTACTACTGTTACTACTACTGTTACTGCTACTGTTACTGCTACTGTTACTGCTACTACTGTTACTGCTACTACTGTTACTGCTACTACTGTTACTGCTACTGTTACTACTACTGTTACTACTACTGTTACTACTACTGCTACTATTACTGTTACTACTACTGTTACTGCTACTGTTTCTACTACTGTTTCTACTACTGTTTCTACTACTGTTTCTACTACTGTTACTACTACTGTTACTGCTACTCTTACTACTACTGTTACTGCTACTACTGTTACTGCTACTGTTACTACTACTGTTACTGCTACTGTTACTACTACTGTTACTGCTACTGTTACTACTACTGCTACTGTTACTACTCCTGTTACTACTACTACTACTGTTACTACTCCTGTTACTACTCCTGTTACTACTCCTCTTACTACTACTGTTACTACTACTGTTACTACCACTGGTACAGTCACACTGTTACTACTGGTACTACTACTGTTACTGTTATTACTGTTACTGCTACTACTACTGTTACTAATGTTACTACTATTACTGTTACTGTTACTGTTAATACTACTGTTACTACTACTCTTACTACTACTGTTACTACTACTACTGCTACTACTACTGTTACTACTACTGGTACTGCTACTGTTACTACTGTTACTGTTACCACTGTTAATACTACTGTTACTACTGCTACTACTACTACTACTGTTACTACTACTGTTACTACTACTACTACTGTTACTACTCCTGTTACTACTACTGTTACTACTACTGTTACTACTACTGTTACTACTACTGTTGCTACTACTGTTACTACTACTGTTACAACTACTGTTACAACTACTGTTGCTACTACTGTTGCTACTACTGTTACAACTACTGTTACTACTACTGTTGCTACTACTGTTACTACTACTGTTACTACTACTGTTACTACTACTTCTACTGTTACTACTACTGTTACTACTACTGTTGCTACTACTGTTGCTACTACTGTTACAACTACTGTTACTACTGTTACTGCTACTGTTACTTCTACTGCTGTTACTACCACGGTTACTACTACTGTTACTACTTCTGTTACTGTTACTACTGTTAATACTACTGTTACTACTACTACTGTTACTATGGTTACTACTGTTACTGCTGTTTCTGTTACTGCTACTGTTACTACTGCTACTACTGTTACTGCTACTGTTACTACTGCTACTACTGTTACTGCTACTGTTACTGGTGTTTATGTTACTGCCACTGTTACTACGACTGTTACTATGGTTACTACTTTTACTACTGTTACTACTACTATTTCTACTACTGTTACTACTACTGTTACTGTTACTGCTACTGCTACTACTACTGTTACTGCTACTGTTACAGCTACTGTTACTACTACTGCTACTGTTACTACTACTGTTACTGCCACTCTTAATATTACTGTTACAACTACTCTTACTACTACTCTTACTATTTACTGTTACTACTACTGTTACTGTTACTACTACTGTTACTACTACTACTACTGTTACTGTTACTACTACTGTTATTGCTACTACTACTGTTACTGCTACTGTTACAACTACTGTTACTGCTACTGTTACTCTTACTACTGTTACTGTTACTACTACTGTTACTACTACTGTTACTACTACTACTACTACTACTACTGGTACTGCCACTCTTAATATTACTGTTACTACTACTGTTAATGTTACTACTACTGTTACTGCTACTGTTACTCTTACTACTGTTACTGTTACTACTACTGTTACTACTACTGTTACTACTACTACTACTACTGTTACTGCCACTCTTAATATTACTGTTACTACTACTGTTAATGTTACTACTACTGTTACTGCTACTGTTACTCTTACTACTGTTACTGTTACTACTACTGTTACTACTACTGTTACTACTACTACTACTACTGTTACTCCCACTCTTAATATTACTGTTACTACTACTGTTAATGTTACTACTACTGTTGCTGCTATTGTTACTACTACTGTTACGGCTACTGTTACTGTTACTACTACTACTGTTACTACTACTGTTAATACTGCTGTTACTACTACTGTTACTACTACTACTACTACTACTGTTACTACTACTACTGTTACTACTACTACTGTTACTGTTACTGTTACTGTTACTGCTACTACTACTACTGTTACTACTACTGTTACTACTACTGCTACTACTACTGTTACGACTACTGTTAGTACTACTGTTACTGTTACTACTACTGTTACTACTACTGTTACTACTACTACTGTTACTGCTACTGTTACTACTACTACTGTTACTACTACTGTTACTACTACTGTTACTACTACTACTACTGCTACTGTTACTACTACTGTTACTACTACTGTTACTGTTACTACTACTACTACTGTTACTACTACTGTTACTGCAACTGTTGCTACTGCTACTGCTACTGTTACTACTACTGTTACTGCTACTACTGTTGCTACTGTTACTACTGCTACTACTACTGTTAATGCTACTGTTACTACTACTGCTACTGTTACTACTGCTTCTACTACATTTAATGCTACTGTTACTACTACTGCTACTGCTACTGTTACTACTGCTACTGCTACTGTTACTACTGCTACTACTACTGTTACTACTACTGTTACTGTTACTGCTACTGTTACTACTACTGTTACTGCTACTACTACTGTTACTACTACTGTTACTGTTACTACTACTACTGCTACTACTACTGCTACTACTACTGTTACTACTACTGTTACTACTACTGCTACTACTACTGTTACGACTACTGTTACTACTGTTACTACTACTACTACTGTTACTGTTACTGCTACTACTACTACTTTTACTACTACTGTTACTGTTACTACTACTGTTACTACTACTGCTACTACTACTGCTACTGCTACTGTTAGTACTACTGTTACTGTTACTACTACTGTTACTACTACTGTTACTACTACTACTGTTACTGCTACTGTTACTACTACTACTGTTACTACTACTGTTACTACTACTGTTACTACTACTGTTACTACTACTACTACTGCTACTACTACTACTACTGTTACTACTACTGTTACTGCAACTGTTGCTACTGCTACTGCTACTGTTACTACTACTGTTACTGCTACTACTGTTGCTACTGCTACTACTACTGTTAATGCTACTGTTACTACTACTGCTACTGTTACTACTGCTTCTACTACATTTAATGCTACTGTTACTACTACTGCTACTGCTACTGTTACTACTGCTACTGCTACTGTTACTACTGCTACTACTACTGTTACTACTACTGTTACTGTTACTGCTACTGTTACTACTACTGTTACTGCTACTACTACTGTTACTACTACTGTTACTGTTACTACTACTACTGCTACTACTACTGCTACTACTACTGTTACTACTACTGTTACTGCTGCTACTACTGCTACTACTACTGTTACTACTACTGTTACTGTTACTGTTACAACTACTGTTACTGTTACTGCTACTGTTACTGCTACTGTTACTACTACTGTTACTGCTACTGTTACTACTACTGTTACTACTACTGCTACTGTTACTGCTACTGTTACTACTACTGTTACTGCTACTGTTACTGTTACTGTGACTACTACTGTTACTGCTACTGTTACTACTACTGTTACTACTACTGTTACTACTACTACTGTTACTACTACTGTTACTACTACTACTGTTACTACTACTACTACTACTACTGTTACTACTACTGTTACTACTACTGTTACTACTACTGTTACTACTACTGTTACTACTACTACTACTGTTACTACTACTGTTACTACTACTGTTACTACTACTGTTACTGTTACTACTACTACTACTACTGTTACTACTACTGTTACTACTACTGTTACTACTACTGTTACTACTACTGTTACTACTACTGTTACTACTACTGTTACTACTACTACTACTGTTACTACTACTACTACTACTGTTACTACTACTGTTACTGCTACTGTTACTACTACTGTTACTACTACTGTTACTACTACTGTTACTACTACTGTTACAACTACTGTTACTGTTACTGCTACTGTTACTGCTACTGTTACTACTACTGTTACTACTACTGTTACTACTACTGTTACTACTACTGTTACTACTGTTACTGCTACTGTTACTACTACTGTTACTACTACTGCTACTGTTACTGCTACTGTTACTACTACTGTTACTACTACTGTTACTACTACTGTTACTGTGACTACTACTGTTACTACTACTATTACTGTTACTACTACTGTTACTGCTACTGTTACTACTACTGTTACTACTACTACTACTGCTACTGTTACTACTACTGTTACTACTACTACTACTACTACTGTTACTACTACTGTTACTACTACTACTACTGTTACTACTACTACTGTTACTACTACTGTTACTACTACTATTACTGTTACTACTACTGTTACTACTACTACTACTACTACTGTTACTACTACTGTTACTACTACTATTACTGTTACTACTACTGTTACTACTACTGTTACTACTACTGTTACTACTACTGTTACTACTACTGTTACTGTTACTACTACTGCTACTGTTACTGCTACTGTTACTACTACTGCTGCTACTACTGTTACTACTACTGTTACTACTACTGTTACTACATTCAGGGCAGTTAAGGGGATATATGTGTGTGTGTGTGTGTGTGTGTGTGTGTGTGTGTGTGTGTGTGTGTGTGTGTGTGTGTGTGTGTGTGTGTGTGTGTGTGTGTGTGTGTGTGTGTGTGTGTGTGTGAAGGCCATCCTTGTCCCAGTGTGTCAGGCTTGGCATTAAAGACACTATTGATTGAAACTGCGTGTACAGATGTAGGATCTTAATTTGAGCCAGTTTGCTACATCAGTAAAAATGTTCCTGTAGCAACAGGAAATGTCAATTATTACGTGGATATGTATAATCAACATTTTTGTAGCGGTTGATTCATTTTTCGTTAGGGCAAATTAAGTCTGAAATATAAAATTGGAATCTACAAACTTCAGACTTAAAAAAAAAACTAAAATACACTGCAAATTTTCAGGAACATTCTCAGCAACAAAAGAGTGATCAAATGAAGATCTACATTTATGTCTGTCAACACAGTGTGTTTTGGCCTCTTCTCTGTGGACGCTATCAGGCTGTGTCTGTCACTGTCAGGCTGGATGAAATGCCTCTTTGACTGGCAGCACAGTATTCCCACAGTGTGTGTGTGTGTGTGTGTGTGTGTGTGTGTGTGTGTGTGTGTGTGTGTGTGTGTGTGTGTGTGTGTGTGTGTGTGTGTGTGTGTGCGTCTCTCTCTCTATCTCAGTCTTCTGTGTGTGTATGTGTGTGTGTGTGCGTCTCTCTCTCTATCTCAGTCTTCTCTCTGTGTGTGTGTGTGTGTGTGTGTGTGTGTGTGTAAATAGTTAGCTCACTCCTCAGCACAACAACAGTCAATGTGTAATCTGAATTCCTGTCATGATGCTTCTCTCTCTCTCTCTGTGTGTTTGTGTGATATTTATTTCATTTCACCATTATTTAACCAGGTAAGCTAGTTAACCAGGTAGCCCAGTTGAGAACAAGTTCTCATTTATAATTGTGACCTGGCCAAGATAAAGCAAAGAAGTTCGACACAAACAACAACACAGAGTTACACATGGAGTAAACAAACCATGCAGTCAATAATACAATTGAAAAATAAAATATATTATATATATAAAAAGTCTATATACAGTGTAAATGAGGTAAGATAAGGGAGGTAAGGCAATACAATAGTCCATAGTTGCGAGGTAATTACGATATAGCAGCTAAACACTGGAGTGAAAGATGTGCAGAAGATGAATGTGCAGGTAGAGATACTGGAATGCAAAGGAGAAAAAATAAATAAATAAATACAGTATAGGGATGAGGTAGTTCGATGGGCTGTTTACAGATGGGCTATGTACAGTTGCAGTGATCCGTGAGCTGCTCTGACAGCTGGTGCTTGAAGTTAGTGAGGGAGATAAGAGTCTCCAGCTTTAGAGATTTTTGCAATTCGTTCCAGTCGTTGGCAGCAGAGAACTGGAAGGAAAGGCGGCCATGTGAGGAATGGGCTTTGGGGGTGAGCAGTGAAATATACCTGCAGGAGCGTGTGATACATGTGGGTGTTGCTATGGTGACCAGTGAACTAAGATGAGGCGGGGTTTTACCTAGCAAAGACTTATAGATGACCTGGAGCCAGTGGGTTTGGCGATGAGCACGAAGCGAGGGCCAGCACTGCTACCAACACTGCTGTTACTGTCTATTATCTATCCTGTTGTCTAGTCTTTACCCCAACCTACATTATATTACCTACCCTACTACCAACACTGCTGTAACTGTCTATTATCTATCCTGTTGTCTAGTCTTTACCCCTACCTACATGTACACATTACCTCAATTAGGGCGTATTTTCACAGCCCTATTCTAAAATGGACTAAATTTAAAAAATCTTCGGCAATCTACACACAATACCTCAATGGTAACTCTGACAGAGCTCCAGAGTTCCTCTGTGGAGATGGGAGAACCTTCCAGAAGGACAACCATCTCTGCAGCACTCCACCAATCAGGCCAAAAAGCACCTAAAGACTCTCAGACCATGAGATACAAGATTCTCTGGTCTGATGAAACCAAGATTGAACCCTTTGACCTGAATGCGAAGCTTCACGTCTGGAGGAAACCTGGCACCATCCCTACGGTGAAGCATGGTGGTGGCAGCATCATGCTGTGGGGATGTTTTTCAGCGGCAGGGACTGGGAGACTAGTCAGGATCAAGGAAAAAGATGAACGGAGCAAGGTACAGAGAGATCCTTGATGAAAACCTGCTCCAGAGCGCTCAGGACCTCAGACTGGGGTGAAGGTTCACCTTCTAACGGGACAACGACCCTAAGAACACAGCCAAGACAATGCAGGAGTGACTTCGGCACAAGTCTCTGAATGTCCTCGAGTGGCCCAGCTAGAGCCCGGACTTGAACCCGATCGAACATCTCTGGAGAGACCTGAAAATAGCTGTGCAGCGACGCTCCCCATCCAACCTGACAGAGCTTGAGAGGATCTGCAGAGAAGAATGGGAGAAACTCCCCAAATACAGGTGTACCAAGCTTGTAGTGTCATACCCAAGACGACTCGAGGCTGTGATCACTGCCAAAGGTGCTTCAACAAAGTACTGAGGAAAGGGTCTGAATAATTGTGTGACATCACCAGGCAGTAAATTCGTTTATTGACCAATAAGAATAGGTATCCCAAACCAATGAAAGCCCTTTTACAGAAACAAGTCATTTTTGTTTTGACCATTTGTATTAAAAACAATCACAGGCACTTAATTATTTGATATTAAGATAATAACAGCTGCATTGAGCCTTTAATGAGACATCTTGATTGGCCGTTGGACATTTTTGAGTTGGCTGCAAAATTCAGGGAGTTTTAAATCAATTCCCTGTTGTTTTTTTTCTAAATCCCGGTTGGAGGTTTTTTCCACGATATCAGATATCTGGACTACTTCAGCCAGGATTTCTGGAAATCCAGGGAATTTGTTGAAAGTTCACAGAATTTTTACAACCCTTACATTTGAGACATGAAAAAGTGAAATATTTAAGAAATATCACAAAAAAAGTTGTGTTAAAATCAATAAAGCCCTTTCAAGACAACTCTTACAGCTATATTATTGATGACCTCAGATGAGTATGGCTACTGGCTAATGGATTTTAGGTAGCCTAGTTGTTAAGAGAATTGGGCCATTAACCAAAATGTCGCTGGTTTGAATCCCCAAGTTGACGTTTTTTTTTTTACAAAACCGTTGCCTAAAATGTACTGGCTCTTATGGGCAATATATATGCAGAAGATGTACACGTAGAACGAATAGACTGATCCTGCATTTTATCCATCTCCCTGACAAGCCTTATTTAATCACAGCAAGGTTACTGAGCTTCTTATCCCATCAGTGTCCATCATTATCCCTGAGACATCACAGGAGTCAGCACAGGGTGTGTGGGTGTGTCTCAGTTATGACACACACACACACACACACACACACACACACACACACACACACACACACACACACACACACACACACACACACACACACACACACACACACACACACACACACACTGTGTTGATGCTGTAGAAGCGATTGGTGAATGGAAGGTCGACAGGAGTCAGTGAGAAGTGAGGTCACTGCTCCCATGTAGACACAGCAGTCACACACAGAGCTTAAGGAAGGGAGAGAGAGAGAAGGGTCATTTACTGTAGAGAGATAGTCTGAGAGGGAAAGAGAGAAGGGTTGTTTACTGTAGAGAGATAGTCTGAGAGGGAGAGAGAGAAGGGTTATTTACTGTAGAGAGATAGTCTGAGAGGGAGAGAGAGAAGGGTTATTTACTGTAGAGAGATAGTCTGAGAGGGAGAGAGAGAAGGGTTATTTACTGTAGAGAGATAGTCTGAGAGGGAGAGAGAGAAGGGTTATTTACTGTAGAGAGATAGTCTTAGAGGGAGAGACCAGGTCTGAGAGCGTGAAAGAGAGAGATAAGGGTTATTTACTATAGAGAGATAGTCTGAGAGGGAGAGAGAGAAGGGTTATTTACTGTAGAGAGATAAGTATGAGAGGGAGAGACCAGGTCTGAGAGCGTGAAAGAGAGAGAGAAGGGTTATTTACTATAGAGAGATAGTCTGAGAGGGAGAGACCAGGTCTGAGAGCATGAAAGAGAGAGAGAAGGGTCATTTGACCAGGTCTGAGAGCGTGAAAGAGAGAGAGACTATTTCTGGACGTTTGAAAAGGTTCTGAGAACGTTGATATATAATTCTTCCTCTGCACTCACAAAATAATAATAGTAATGATGGACCAACACTGGGAGCAAACTGGTGATCGGAGCGCGCCGCCTAAACCACTGCACCATCACAATGCTCTAGCAACCAACGAGAGTACTTGAACCTACTTGTACTTGAATACAGTGCCACTGACACGGCCTGCAACGAAAACATGCAGTCTCTCCTTCACTGCAGCCGAGGTGAGTAAGACATTTAAACGTGTTAACCCTCGCAAGGCTGCAGACCCAGACGGCATCCCCAGCCGCGCCCTCAGAGCATGCGCAGACCAGCTGGCCGGTGTGTTTACGGACATATTCAATCAATCCCTATACCAGTCTGCTGTTCCCACATGCTTCAAGAGGGCCACCATTGTTCCTGTTCCCAAGAAAGCTAAGGTAACTGAGCTAAACGACTACCGCCCCGTAGCACTCACTTCCGTCATCATGAAGTGCTTTGAGAGACTAGTCAAGGACCATATCACCTCCACCCTACCTGACACCCTAGACCCACTCCAATTTGCTTACCGCCCAAATAGGTCCACAGACGATGCAATCTCAACCACACTGCACACTGCCCTAACCCACCTGGACAAGAGGAATACCTATGTGAGAATGCTGTTCATCGACTACAGCTCGGCATTCAACACCATAGTACCCTCCAAGCTCGTCATCAAGCTCGAGACCGTGGGTCTCGACCCCGCCCTGTGCAACTGGGTACTGGACTTCCTGACGGGCCGCACCCAGGTGGTGAGGGTAGGCAACAACATCTCCTCCCCGCTGATCCTCAACACGGGGGCCCCACAAGGGTGCGTTCTGAGCCCTCTCCTGTACTCCCTGTTCACCCACGACTGCGTGGCCACGCACGCCTCCAACTCAATCACCATACTTGGTTCTACTTTATAATACTGGTTGATACACATCCACTGTTTTTCCTCTTCTCTTTTCAGTCTCCTTAAAGATAAATAGTCATCCATCCCTTCATCTCACTGGCCTCTCAGTTCAATAGGAAAGAGCTGAGTCACACAGGTTCAGTCCCACATATCACCCTCTATTCACATCACTCGAATGTGTGTGTGGCGTGTCGTCATAATTTGACAAAATGGAAGAGGTGAGCAGGTCAAAGACATCATGCCACTGTGACAGGAAGTTAACAGGCAATGAAAGATGGACCTTGTGGTATTTGTAGCGATTCATAGAAGCTAAACATGCAATGATGCAAATGGCTAAGTCTCTGTCACTAGTACACACAGTCATGGGTGGTAATTCTAACTTTCACTCTAAAGGCACACTGGGATATATGCTAATGTCAGCAAATATTTGCAAATATCCCACGATTGCCTTTATTGAATGTTGGAATTACCACCGATGACTGTGTTTGCTCGTGACAAAGACCTGGTTGTTGCATCAACCCTGTAGTCGTCACCAAGTGAGAGGATACGTGAATATTTCATCCTTGTAATTTAACCCTTTGTGACAATACATTAAAATATCATCAGACTATTACCACAACAGCCTAGTTTTACCCTGAAACTCCTGGTTTGCAGGCCATATCAAGCAATCCATATTATTATTGCGGCTTGTAAAGTGACATCCAGCAATTTGAAGTTTGAATCGCAAACTGCATTTAGAATGACTGCCAAGGTTAGGAGAATCAGACATTGGGGATTCCCTACACCATGTAAACTAGAACAACCATCTCAGTAATGGGTGGAATAAATCCAACTAACTACAGATTATTTTGGGGGAGGGGAGATTTTTGGGGGGGGTTGTTCTTATGCTATACATAAATAATTAACAGTCAATCAATCATTGTGCATGCAAAAACACAGATATTGAAACAAACACTTCAAAATAATCTACCTGCAAATAAAGCATGCTGGGAAATATGATAATGAGGGGCGTGGTTTTGGGTGTTTGCCTTGTTTTACTCTACACAGAATAAAAATGACACTATTAAAGGTCCGAAACAGTCACAATCATTTGGATTAAACCAAAACCAAGTAGGACAACCAAAGTATGAAAAATGACTGTTGCTTCTATATTGATAAAGATTGGTCATCAAATGACTGTTGCTTCTATATTGATATAGATTGGTCATCAAATGACTGTTGCTTCTATATTGATATAGATTGGTCATCAAATGACTGTTGCTTCTATATTGATAAAGATGAACACAGGTCATCAAATGACTGTTGCTTCTATATTGATAAAGATTGGTCATCAAATGACTGTTGCTTCTATATTGATATAGATTGGTCATCAAATGACTGTTGCTTCTATATTGATAAAGATTGGTCATCAAATGACTGTTGCTTCTATATTGATATAGATTGGTCATCAAATGACTGTTGCTTCTATATTGATATAGATTGGTCATCAAATGACTGTTGCTTCTATATTGATATAGATTGGTCATCAAATGACTGTTGCTTCTATATTGATATAGATTGGTCATCAAATGACTGTTGCTTCTATATTGATAAAGATTGGTCATCAAATGACTGTTGCTTCTATATTGATATAGATTGGTCATCAAATGACTGTTGCTTCTATATTGATAAAGATTGGTCATCAAATGACTGTTGCTTCTATATTGATAAAGATTGGTCATCAAATGACTGTTGCTTCTATATTGATATAGATTGGTCATCAAATGACTGTTGCTTCTATATTGTAAAGATTGGTCATCAAATGACTGTTGCTTCTATATTGATATAGATTGGTCATCAAATGACTGTTGCTTCTATATTGATATAGATTGGTCATCAAATGACTGTTGCTTCTATATTGATATAGATTGGTCATCAAATGACCGGTCCCCTCCCCATGTCAAACACCATCGAACACAGGAGGGATGGAGGCGGGATTATTAATACACCAATGGTAACGTCTTATTCTCTTACCTAATTTAAATAAGTACCGCCTCGTAACCAACGTCACAGAGGGGGCGTGGTTTACATAGCTAGGTAGCTAGTCTACTGGTAACTAAAGGGGAACTGCAGTGTGTCAGCAAATATAATTAGAGGTTTGGGCCAGCAAGCTAAATTATACAGCCAGCATGTCTTAATTCACGCTGTTACAATAACCAAACAGTAGGATAAACAACTCATTTGTGAAACCATAATGTGGTGTATGACAGGATTGGATGTTGCATGCAATTTCAATGTTGTTTGAGTTGCTTTTGTGCATCAGCACATAGAGGAAATTTCACTGCAATACGGCATCCATGTTGTGTGATATCAGTGTTTTCTAAGAACTGCCGGGCTTGTTCTCCGTCCACTCAGTCTGTCTTTAATTCCTGGTAGTTTGAGATTTAGCCGTTTTTAATCTGGAGAAATATTATGGTTTTAGTCACTCAAAAAAGGTTAATTTATATCGGGAATCAGAATGACTGTTTGGGATGTTCAACACGAACATTCAGGTTATTTTACGAGACTGAGTGTTATTTTAACTCCTGAATTAATAAACCACTCATTCATTTCATGGAGAGAGGAATTCCACTTAGATCTCTGCTGCTCGACGAACCCCGACATCATACATCAGGTTAGGGAATAACTAGGGATGGGTAAGGTCTGTTGTCTCATCAATAACTAGGGATGGGTAAGGTCTGTTGTCTCATCAATAACTAGGGATGGGTGAGGTCTGTTGTCTCATCAATAACTAGGGATGGGTCTGTTGTCTCATCAATAACTAGGGTCTGTTGTCTCATCAATAACTAGGGATGGGTAAGGTCTGTTGTCTCATCAATAACTAGGGATGGGTAGGGTCTGTTGTCTCATCAATAACTAGGGATGTGTCTGTTGTCTCATCAATAACTAGGGATGGGTCTGTTGTCTCATCAATAACTAGGGATGGGTAAGGTCTGTTGTCTCATCAATAACTAGGGATGGGTAGGGTCTGTTGTCTCATAAATAACTAGGGATGGGTAGGGTCTGTTGTCTCATCAATAACTAGGGATGGGTCTGTTGTCTCATCAATAACTAGGGATGGGTCTGTTGTCTCATCAATAACTAGGGATGGGTAGGGTCTGTTGTCTCATCAATAACTAGGGATGGGTCTGTTGTCTCATCAATAACTAGGGATGGGTCTGTTGTCTCATCAATAACTAGGGATGGGTAGGGTCTGTTGTCTCATCAATAACTAGGGATGTGTAGGGTCTATTGTCTCATCAATAACTAGGGATGGGTCTGTTGTCTCATCAATAACTAGGGATGGGTAGGGTCTATTGTCTCATCAATAACTAGGGATGGGTCTGTTGTCTCATCAATAACTAGGGATGGGTAGGGTCTGTTGTCTCATCAATAACTAGGGATGTGTAGGGTCTGTTGTCTCATCAATAACTAGGGATGGGTAGGGTCTGTTGTCTCATCAATAACTAGGGATGGGTAGGGTCTATTGTCTCATCAATAACTAGGGATGGGTCTGTTGTCTCATCAATAACTAGGGATGGGTAGGGTCTATTGTCTCATCAATAACTAGGGATGGGTCTGTTGTCTCATCAATAACTAGGGATGGGTAGGGTCTGTTGTCTCATCAATAACTAGGGATGTGTAGGGTCTGTTGTCTCATCAATAACTAGGGATGGGTAGGGTCTGTTGTCTCATCAATAACTAGGGATGGGTAGGGTCTATTGTCTCATCAATAACTAGGGATGGGTCTGTTGTCTCATCAATAACTAGGGATGGGTAGGGTCTATTGTCTCATCAATAACTAGGGATGGGTCTGTTGTCTCATCAATAACTAGGGATGGGTAGGGTCTGTTGTCTCATCAATAACTAGGGATGGGTAGGGTCTGTTGTCTCATCAATAACTAGGGATGGGTCTATTGTCTCATCAATAACTAGGGATGGGTAGGGTCTGTTGTCTCATCAATAACTAGGGATGGGTAGGGTCTGTTGTCTCATCAATAACTAGGGATGGGTAGGGTCTGTTGTCTCATCAATAACTAGGGATGGGTAGGGTCTGTTGTCTCATCAATAACTAGGGATGGGTAGGGTCTGTTGTCTCATCAATAACTAGGGATGGGTAGGGTCTGTTGTCTCATCAATAACTAGGGATGGGTAGGGTCTGTTGTCTCATCAATAACTAGGGATGGGTAGGGTCTGTTGTCTCATCAATAACTAGGGATGGGTAGGGTCTGTTGTCTCATCAATAACTAGGGATGTGTAGGGTCTGTTGTCTCATCAATAACTAGGGATGGGTCTGTTGTCTCATCAATAACTAGGGATGGGTAAGGTCTGTTGTCTCATCAATAACTAGGGATGGGTAAGGTCTGTTGTCTCATCAATAACTAGGGATGGGTCTGTTGTCTCATCAATAACAAGGGATGGGTCTGTTGTCTCATCAATAACTAGGGATGGGTAGGGTCTGTTGTCTCATCAATAACTAGGGATGGGTCTGTTGTCTCATCAATAACTAGGGATGGGTCTGTTGTCTCATCAATAACTAGGGATGGGTAAGGTCTGTTGTCTCATCAATAACTAGGGATGGGTAAGGTCTGTTGTCTCATCAATAACTAGGGATGGGTCTGTTGTCTCATCAATAACTAGGGATGGGTAGGGTCTGTTGTCTCATCAATAACTAGGGATGGGTAAGGTCTGTTGTCTCATCAATAACTAGGGATGGGTCTGTTGTCTCATCAATAACTAGGGATGGGTCTGTTGTCTCATCAATAACTAGGGATGGGTAAGGTCTGTTGTCTCATCAATAACTAGGGATGGGTCTGTTGTCTCATCAATAACTAGGGATGGGTCTGTTGTCTCATCAATAACTAGGGATGGGTCTGTTGTCTCATCAATAACTAGGGATGGGTAGGGTCTGTTGTCTCATCAATAACTAGGGATGGGTAGGGTCTGTTGTCTCATCAATAACTAGGGATGGGTAAGGTCTGTTGTCTCATCAATAACTAGGGATGGGTCTGTTGTCTCATCAATAACTAGGGATGGGTCTGTTGTCTCATCAATAACTAGGGATGGGTAGGGTCTGTTGTCTCATCAATAACTAGGGATGGGTCTGTTGTCTCATCAATAACTAGGGATGGGTAGGGTCTGTTGTCTCATCAATAACTAGGGATGGGTAGGGTCTGTTGTCTCATCAATAACTAGGGATGGGTCTGTTGTCTCATCAATAACTAGGGATGGGTCTGTTGTCTCATCAATAACTAGGGATGGGTAGGGTCTGTTGTCTCATCAATAACTAGGGATGGGTAGGGTCTGTTGTCTCATCAATAACTAGGGATGGGTAGGGTCTGTTGTCTCATCAATAACTAGGGATGGGTCTGTTGTCTCATCAATAACTAGGGATGGGTCTGTTGTCTCATCAATAACTAGGGATGGGTAGGGTCTGTTGTCTCATCAATAACTAGGGATGGGTCTGTTGTCTCATCAATAACTAGGGATGGGTCTGTTGTCTCATCAATAACTAGGGATGGGTAGGGTCTGTTGTCTCATCAATAACTAGGGATGGGTCTGTTGTCTCATCAATAACTAGGGATGGGTAGGGTCTGTTGTCTCATCAATAACTAGGGATGGGTCTGTTGTCTCATCAATAACTAGGGATGGGTAGGGTCTGTTGTCTCATCAATAACTAGGGATGGGTAGGGTCTGTTGTCTCATCAATAACTAGGGATGGGTAGGGTCTGTTGTCTCATCAATAACTAGGGATGGGTAGGGTCTGTTGTCTCATCAATAACTAGGGATGGGTCTGTTGTCTCATCAATAACTAGGGATGGTCTCATCAATAACTAGGGGTAGGGTCTGTTGTCTCATCAATAACTAGGGATGGGTAGGGTCTGTTGTCTCATCAATAACTAGGGATGGGTAGGGTCTGTTGTCTCATCAATAACTAGGGATGGGTAGGGTCTGTTGTCTCATCAATAACTAGGGATGGGTAGGGTCTGTTGTCTCATCAATAACTAGGGATGGGTAGGGTCTGTTGTCTCATCAATAACTAGGGATGGGTAGGGTCTGTTGTCTCATCAATAACTAGGGATGGGTAGGGTCTGTTGTCTCATCAATAACTAGGGATGGGTAGGGTCTGTTGTCTCATCAATAACTAGGGATGGGTAGGGTCTGTTGTCTCATCAATAACTAGGGATGGGTCTGTTGTCTCATCAATAACTAGGGATGGGTAGGGTCTGTTGTCTCATCAATAACTAGGGATGGGTAGGGTCTGTTGTCTCATCAATAACTAGGGATGGGTAGGGTCTGTTGTCTCATCAATAACTAGGGATGGGTAGGGTCTGTTGTCTCATCAATAACTAGGGATGGGTCTGTTGTCTCATCAATAACTAGGGATGGGTCTGTTGTCTCATCAATAACTAGGGATGGGTAGGGTCTGTTGTCTCATCAATAACTAGGGATGGGTAGGGTCTGTTGTCTCATCAATAACTAGGGATGGGTCTGTTGTCTCATCAATAACTAGGGATGGGTCTGTTGTCTCATCAATAACTAGGGATGGGTAAGGTCTGTTGTCTCATCAATAACTAGGGATGGGTCTGTTGTCTCATCAATAACTAGGGATGGGTCTGTTGTCTCATCAATAACTAGGGATGTCTGTTGTCTCATCAATAACTAGGTCTGTTGTCTCATCAATAACTAGGGATAAGGTCTGTTGTCTCATCAATAACTAGGGATGGGTAGGGTCTGTTGTCTCATCAATAACTAGGGATGGGTAGGGTCTGTTGTCTCATCAATAACTAGGGATGGGTAAGGTCTGTTGTCTCATCAATAACTAGGGATGGGTAAGGTCTGTTGTCTCATCAATAACTAGGGATGGGTAGGGTCTGTTGTCTCATCAATAACTAGGGATGGGTAAGGTCTGTTGTCTCATCAATAACTAGGGATGGGTCTGTTGTCTCATCAATAACTAGGGATGGGTCTGTTGTCTCATCAATAACTAGGGATGGGTAAGGTCTGTTGTCTCATCAATAACTAGGGATGGGTCTGTTGTCTCATCAATAACTAGGGATGGGTAAGGTCTGTTGTCTCATCAATAACTAGGGATGGGTAGGGTCTGTTGTCTCATCAATAACTAGGGATGGGTCTGTTGTCTCATCAATAACTAGGGATGGGTCTGTTGTCTCATCAATAACTAGGGATGGGTAGGGTCTGTTGTCTCATCAATAACTAGGGATGGGTAGGGTCTGTTGTCTCATCAATAACTAGGGATGGGTCTGTTGTCTCATCAATAACTAGGGATGGGTAAGGTCTGTTGTCTCATCAATAACTAGGGATGGGTAGGGTCTGTTGTCTCATCAATAACTAGGGATGGGTAGGGTCTGTTGTCTCATCAATAACTAGGGATGGGTAGGGTCTGTTGTCTCATCAATAACTAGGGATGGGTAGGGTCTGTTGTCTCATCAATAACTAGGGATGGGTAGGGTCTGTTGTCTCATCAATAACTAGGGATGGGTAGGGTCTGTTGTCTCATCAATAACTAGGGATGGGTAGGTCTGTTGTCTCATCAATAACTAGGGATGGGTAGGGTCTGTTGTCTCATCAATAACTAGGGATGGGTAAGGTCTGTTGTCTCATCAATAACTAGGGATGGGTCTGTTGTCTCATCAATAACTAGGGATGGGTAGGGTCTGTTGTCTCATCAATAACTAGGGATGGGTAGGGTCTGTTGTCTCATCAATAACTAGGGATGGGTAGGGTCTGTTGTCTCATCAATAACTAGGGATGGGTAGGGTCTGTTGTCTCATCAATAACTAGGGATGGGTAGGGTCTGTTGTCTCATCAATAACTAGGGATGGGTCTGTTGTCTCATCAATAACTAGGGATGGGTCTGTTGTCTCATCAATAACTAGGGATGGGTAGGGTCTGTTGTCTCATCAATAACTAGGGATGGGTAGGGTCTGTTGTCTCATCAATAACTAGGGATGGGTAAGGTCTGTTGTCTCATCAATAACTAGGGATGGGTCTGTTGTCTCATCAATAACTAGGGATGGGTAGGGTCTGTTGTCTCATCAATAACTAGGGATGGGTCTGTTGTCTCATCAATAACTAGGGATGGGTAAGGTCTGTTGTCTCATCAATAACTAGGGATGGGTAGGGTCTGTTGTCTCATCAATAACTAGGGATGGGTCTGTTGTCTCATCAATAACTAGGGATGGGTAGGGTCTGTTGTCTCATCAATAACTAGGGATGGGTAAGGTCTGTTGTCTCATCAATAACTAGGGATGGGTAAGGTCTGTTGTCTCATCAATAACTAGGGATGGGTCTGTTGTCTCATCAATAACTAGGGATGGGTAAGGTCTGTTGTCTCATCAATAACTAGGGATGGGTCTGTTGTCTCATCAATAACTAGGGATGGGTAAGGTCTGTTGTCTCATCAATAACTAGGGATGGGTCTGTTGTCTCATCAATAACTAGGGATGGGTAGGGTCTGTTGTCTCATCAATAACTAGGGATGGGTCTGTTGTCTCATCAATAACTAGGGATGGGTCTGTTGTCTCATCAATAACTAGGGATGGGTCTGTTGTCTCATCAATAACTAGGGATGGGTCTGTTGTCTCATCAATAACTAGGGATGGGTAAGGTCTGTTGTCTCATCAATAACTAGGGATGGGTCTGTTGTCTCATCAATAACTAGGGATGGGTAAGGTCTGTTGTCTCATCAATAACTAGGGATGGGTCTGTTGTCTCATCAATAACTAGGGATGGGTAGGGTCTGTTGTCTCATCAATAACTAGGGATGGGTCTGTTGTCTCATCAATAACTAGGGATGGGTCTGTTGTCTCATCAATAACTAGGGATGGGTCTGTTGTCTCATCAATAACTAGGGATGGGTCTGTTGTCTCATCAATAACTAGGGATGGGTCTGTTGTCTCATCAATAACTAGGGATGGGTAGGGTCTGTTGTCTCATCAATAACTAGGGATGGGTAGGGTCTGTTGTATATATTATAATTATAATTATATATATATATGCCATTTAGGGATGACGCTTTTATCCAAAGCGACTTACAGTCATGTGTGCATACATTCTACGGATGGGTGGTCCCGGGAATTGAACCCACTACCCTGGCATTACAAGCGGCATGCTATACCAACTGAGCTACAGAAGGACCAATCAATATCAATAACTAGGGATGGGTCTGTTGTCTCATCAATAACTAGGGATGGGTAGGGTCTGTTGTCTCATCAATAACTAGGGTTGGGTCTGTTGTCTCATCAATAACTAGGGATGGGTAGGGTCTGTTGTCTCATCAATAACTAGGGATGGGTAAGGTCTGTTGTCTCATCAATAACTAGGGATGGGTAGGGTCTGTTGTCTCATCAATAACTAGGGATGGGTAAGGTCTGTTGTCTCATCAATAACTAGGGATGGGTAAGGTCTGTTGTCTCATCAATAACTAGGGATGGGTAAGGTCTGTTGTCTCATCAATAACTAGGGATGGGTCTGTTGTCTCATCAATAACTAGGGATGGGTCTGTTGTCTCATCAATAACTAGGGATGGGTCTGTTGTCTCATCAATAACTAGGGATGGGTCTGTTGTCTCATCAATAACTAGGGATGGGTAAGGTCTGTTGTCTCATCAATAACTAGGGATGGGTAGGGTCTGTTGTCTCATCAATAACTAGGGATGGGTCTGTTGTCTCATCAATAACTAGGGATGGGTAAGGTCTGTTGTCTCATCAATAACTAGGGATGGGTAAGGTCTGTTGTCTCATCAATAACTAGGGATGGGTAAGGTCTGTTGTCTCATCAATAACTAGGGATGGGTAGGGTCTGTTGTCTCATCAATAACTAGGGATGGGTCTGTTGTCTCATCAATAACTAGGGATGGGTAGGGTCTGTTGTCTCATCAATAACTAGGGATGGGTCTGTTGTCTCATCAATAACTAGGGATGGGTCTGTTGTCTCATCAATAACTAGGGATGGGTAAGGTCTGTTGTCTCATCAATAACTAGGGATGGGTCTGTTGTCTCATCAATAACTAGGGATGGGTCTGTTGTCTCATCAATAACTAGGGATGGGTAAGGTCTGTTGTCTCATCAATAACTAGGGATGGGTCTGTTGTCTCATCAATAACTAGGGATGGGTAAGGTCTGTTGTCTCATCAATAACTAGGGATGGGTAAGGTCTGTTGTCTCATCAATAACTAGGGTGATGTCAGGGCTCAGGTATCACTAGATCACCAACATGTTTAAGCCATTTGCTCATATTCTGCTGCACAGTAACAGTCATATCTGACTAACACCATAACATGGTGTCAGGTGTTTCAACCTCATCTGCGCCCGCTCTTGACTGAATTGAAAACACACACCACAAAATGAACATCTCTCTCTCTCTCTCTCTCTCTTTCTCTTTCTCTTTCTCTTTCTCTTTCTTTCTTTCTCTTTCTCTTTCTCTTTTTCTCTTTCTCTCTCTCTCTCTCTCTCTCTCTCTCTCTCTCTCTCTCTCTCTCTCTCTCTCTCTCTCTCTCTCTCTCTCTCTCTCTCTCTCTCTCTCTCTCTCTCTCTCTCTCTCTCTCTCTCTCTCTCTCTCTCAAATATAAAACAGAAGAGATTATTTCACAGAGTTTAGTCTGAGTTTAGAGTGATGAAATGTAGCTAACAGCTAACTCTCATGTCTCTTCATTGAGCCGTTGCTATGGATACTCACATACTCAAAGCTGCAATGAGCAGAGCGCATGCAGAGCGAGTTGCCTGAGCGCAGGGAGTGAGTGACAGACCGAGAGGAGCAGGTAATGAATTTACTAACGAAGGAAGTTATTTCTGGTTTCGGGCCGGACCTTCAATTTGGCCGAAGCAAGCGGGCCTGGGTAGGATTGGGCCTGACCTTCACAGGCCTGGGTAGAGTAGGGTCTGACTGTCACAGTCCTGGGTAGGGTAGGGCCTGACTGTCACAGGCCTGGGTAGGATAGGGCCTGATCTTCACAGGCCTGGGTAGAGTAGGGTCTGACTGTCACAGGCATGGGTAGAGTAGGGCCTGACTGTCACAGTCCTGGGTAGGGTAGGGCCTGACTGTCACAGGCCTGGGTAGGATAGGGCATGATCTTCACAGGCCTGGGTAGAGTAGGGTCTGACTGTCACAGGCATGGGTAGAGTAGGGTCTGACTGTCACAGTCCTGGGTAGGGTAGGGCCTGACTGTCACAGGCCTGGGTAGGATAGGGCATGATCTTCACAGGCCTGGGTAGAGTAGGGTCTGACTGTCACAGGCATGGGTAGAGTAGGGCCTGACTGTCACAGGCCTGGGTAGAGTAGGGCC
>NC_068426.1:1521354-1538854 GCF_023373465.1 Oncorhynchus keta
TACACAGACCCACAAATAATACTTCACTTGCTTTGGCCATGTTAACACATGTTTCCCATGACAATAAAGCCCTTAAATATACATTGAATTGAGGGAGAAAAAGTGTTTGATCTTTTCTTAGAGTGGAACAGCTGCCCCTCAATTAAATTAATTTCAATTCATAATTCAAAAGCTTTATTGGCATGGAAAACATATGTTTACATTGCCAACCCAAATGGAATAAACAATGAACAAAAGGTAAATAGACAATGGAAACGTTAGTAGACATTACACAAAAGTTTTTCAATAATAAAAACATTTCATACGTTATATTATTGGCCATGTACAGTGTTGTAACAACATGGACATCATTTAAGTATGTAATACAAACAGATACAGTTGAAGTCGGAAGTTTATGTACACTGTCTCTCTCTCTCTGTCTCTCTTTCTCTTTCTTTCTCTCTCTCTCTCTCTCTCTCTCTCTCTCTCTCTCTCTCTTTCTCTCTTTCTCTTTCTTTCTCTCTCTCTCTGTCTCTCTCTCTCTCCTCTCTCTCTCTCTCTCTCTCTCTCTCTCTCTCTGTCTCTCTTTCTCTTTCTTTCTCTCTCTCTCTCTCTCTCTCTCTCTCTCTCTCTCTCTCTCTCTCTCTCTCTCTCTCTCTCTCTGTCTCTCTTTCTCTTTCTCTCTCTCTCTCTCTCTCTCTCTCTCACTCTCTGGGAATCACTTTCTTTTAGGTGATTGTAGAATTTAACATATCTTTTATGGATTTTGATAATTAGCGGGTATCTGCTCTTCCTGTCTGTCTGTCTGTCTGTCTGTCTGTCTGTCTGTCTGTCTGTCTGTCTGTCTGTCTGTCTGTCTGTCTGTCTGTCTCATCTCCCCCCTCTCCTCTCTCTCTGTCTCCTCTCTCCTCTTTCTCCCCCCTCTCACTCTCTCGCTCTCTCTCTCTCTCTCCTCCCCCCTCTCCTCTTTCTCCTCTCTCTTCCTCTGACTGTTACTCTGTCTCTCTCGCACTCTCCCTCCTCTTCCTCCTCTACCTCCTCTCTCCCTCTCTCCCCCCTCTCCTCTCTCCTCTCTGTCACCTGGTCATTTTCTATCTACAGGATGATCCCTCTAATTGGCAGACAAGCTCTCATGTCAGACTTCATTCATTATGCTGTGTCTGATATGAAAAGTATTGCTGAGTTCAAGGCATGGGCCACTGCATGAGAGAGATACAAGTAATGGGAATGCGGTGTTCATAGTTATGTTATAGAATTCCGGTGATGCAATGCTTGGTGGATGAGGAAGAGGGAGGAAGGAGGAGGAAGAAAGATGAAGAGGGAGGAAGAGAGAGGAAATGGAAGGAGGAAGAGGGAGGAAGAAGGAGGAAGAGGTGAGACACAGGTTACATCCAGGTGAGACACAGGTTACATCCAGGTGAGACACAGGTTACATCCAGGTGAGACACAGGTTACATCCAGGTGAGACAGACAGGTTGCATCAAGGTGAGACAGACAGGTTACATCCAGGTGAGACAGACGGGTTACATCCAGGTGAGAGAGATAGGTTACATCCAGGTGAGACAGACAGGTTACATTGAGGTGAGACAGACAGGTTGCATCCAGGTGAGACAGACAGGTTACATCCAGGTGAGACAGACAGGTTACATCCAGGTGAGAGAGACAGGTTACATCCAGGTGAGACAGACAGGTTACATCCAGGTGAGACAGACAGGTTACATCCAGGTGAGACAGACAGGTTACATCCAGGTGAGAGAGACAGGTTACATCCAGGTGAGACAGACAGGTTGCATCTAGGTGAGACAGACAGGTTACATCCAGGTGAGACAGACAGGTTGCATCCAGGTGAGACAGACAGGTTACATCCAGGTGAGAGAGACAGGTTACAACCAGGTGAGAGAGACAGGTTACATCCAGGTGAGACAGACAGGTTGCATCTAGGCAGTGAGACAGACAGGTTACATACAGGTGAGACAGACAGGTTACAACCAGGTGAGAGAGACAGGTTACATCGAGGTGAGACAGACAGGTTACATCCAGGTGAGACAGACAGGTTACATCCAGGTGAGACAGACAGGTTGCATCCAGTTGAGACAGACAGGTTACATCCAGGTGAGACAGACAGGTTACATCCAGGTGAGACAGACAGGTTGCATCCAGGTGAGACAGACAGGTTACATCCAGGTGAGACAGACAGGTTACATCCAGGACAGACAGGAGACTGACTCAGATATCAAGACATTGGGTGCTGAGAAAAAGAGAGCAACAAGAGCTTGTAGACAGAGAGGGGTAGACAGGCGAGGACAGAAAGGTGAGGGGTAGATAGGTGAGGACAGACAGGTGAGGGGTAAACAGGTGAGGACAGACAGGTGAGGGGTAAACAGGGGAGGACAGACAGGTGAGGGGTAGATAGGTGAGGACAGACAGGTGAGGGGTAAACAGGCGAGGACAGACAGGTGAGGGGTAAACAGGTGAGGACAGACAGGTGAGGGGTAAACAGGGGAGGACAGACAGGTGAGGGGTAAACAGGGGAGGACAGACAGGTGAGGGGTAGATAGGTGAGGACAGACAGGTGAGGGGTAAACAGGCGAGGACAGACAGGTGAGGGGTAAACAGGCGAGGACAGACAGGTGAGGGGTAAACAGGTGAGGACAGACAGGTGAGGGGTAAACAGGTGAGGACAGACAGGTGAGGGGTAAACAGGTGAGGACAGACAGGTGAGGGGTAGACAGGTGAGGACAGACAGGTGAGGGGTAGACAGGTGAGGACAGACAGGTGAGGGGTAGACAGGTGAGGACAGACAGGTGAGGGGTAGACAGGTGAGGACAGACAGGTGAGGGGTAGACATGCGAGGACAGACAGGTGAGGGGTAAACAGGGGAGGACAGACAGGTGAGGGGTAGATAGGTGAGGACAGACAGGTGAGGGGTAAACAGGCGAGGACAGACAGGTGAGGGGTAAACAGGTGAGGACAGACAGGTGAGGGGTAAACAGGGGAGGACAGACAGGTGAGGGGTAAACAGGGGAGGACAGACAGGTGAGGGGTAGATAGGTGAGGACAGACAGGTGAGGGGTAGATAGGCGAGGGACAGACAGGTGAGGGGTAAACAGGTGAGGACAGACAGGTGAGGGGTAGATAGGCGAGGACAGACAGGTGAGGGGTAAACAGGCGAGGACAGACAGGTGAGGGGTAAACAGGTGAGGACAGACAGGTGAGGGGTAAACAGGTGAGGACAGACAGGTGAGGGGTAGACAGGTGAGGACAGACAGGTGAGGGGTAGACAGGTGAGGACAGACAGGTGAGGGGTAGATAGGTGAGGACAGACAGGTGAGGGGTAGACAGGTGAGGACAGACAGGTGAGGGGTAGACAGGTGAGGACAGACAGGTGAGGGGTAAACAGGTGAGGACAGACAGGTGAGGGGTAGACAGGTGAGGACAGACAGGTGAGGGGTAGACAGGTGAGGACAGACAGGTGAGGGGTAAACAGGTGAGGACAGACAGGTGAGGGGTAGACAGGTGAGGATAGACAGGCGAGGACAGACAGGTGAGGGGTAAACAGGTGAGGACAGACAGGTGAGGGTAGACAGGTGAGGGGTAGACAGGTGAGGACAGACAGGTGAGGGGTAGACAGGCGAGGACAGACAGTAATATATAATAATAATATATGCCATTTAGCAGACGCTTTTATCCAAAGCGACTTACAGTCATGTGTGCATACATTCTACGTATGGGTGGTCCCGGGAATCGAACCCACTACCCTGGCGTTACAAGCGCCATGCTCTACCAACTGTGCTACAGAAGGACCACAGGTGAGGGGTAGATAGGCGAGGACAGACAGGTGAGGGGTAAACAGGCGAGGACAGACAGGTGAGGGGTAGATAGGCGAGGACAGACAGGTGAGGGGTAGACAGGTGAGGACAGACAGGTGAGGGGTAGACAGGCGAGGACAGACAGGTGAGGGGTAGACAGGCGAGGACAGACAGGTGAGGGGTAGATAGGTGAGGACAGACGGATGAGGGGTAGATAGGTGAGGGTAAACAGGTGAGGACAGACAGGTGAGGGGTAAACAGGTGAGGACAGACAGGTGAGGGGTAGATAGGTGAGGACAGACAGGTGAGGACAGACAGGTGAGGGGTAAACAGGTGAGGACAGACAGGTGAGGATAGATAGGTGAGGACAGACAGGTGAGGGGTAAACAGGTGAGGACAGACAGGTGAGGATAGATAGGTGAGGACAGACAGGTGAGGGGTAGATAGGTGAGGACAGACAGGTGAGGGGTAAACAGGTGAGGACAGACAGGTGAGGGGTAGATAGGTGAGGACAGACAGGTGAGGGGTAGACAGGCGAGGACAGACAGATGAGGGGTAGATAGGTGAGGACAGACAGGTGAGGGTAGATAGGTGAGGACAGACAGGTGAGGGGTAGACAGGTGAGGACAGACAGGTGAGGGGTAAACAGGTGAGGGGTAAACAGGTGAGGACAGACAGGTGAGGGGTAGACAGGTGAGGACAGACAGGTGAGGGGTAGATAGGCGAGGACAGACAGGTGAGGGGTAGACAGGCGAGGACAGACAGGTGAGGGGTAGATAGGCGAGGACAGACAGGTGAGGGGTAGATAGGCGAGGACAGACAGGTGAGGGGTAGATAGGTGAGGACAGACGGATGAGGGGTAGATAGGTGAGGGGTAAACAGGTGAGGACAGACAGGTGAGGGGTAGATAGGTGAGGACAGACAGGTGAGGGGTAGATAGGTGAGGGGTAAACAGGTGAGGACAGACAGGTGAGGGGTAAACAGGTGAGGACAGACAGGTGAGGGGTAAACAGGTGAGGACAGACAGGTGAGGGGTAAACAGGCGAGGACAGACAGATGAGGGGTAGATAGGTGAGGGGTAAACAGGTGAGGACAGACAGGTGAGGGGTAAACAGGTGAGGACAGACAGGTGAGGGGTAGACAGGTGAGGACAGACAGGTGAGGGGTAGATAGGCGAGGACAGACAGGTGAGGGGTAGATAGGTGAGGGTAAACAGGTGAGGACAGACAGGTGAGGGGTAAACAGGTGAGGACAGACAGGTGAGGGGTAGATAGGTGAGGACAGACAGGTGAGGACAGACAGGTGAGGGGTAAACAGGTGAGGACAGACAGGTGAGGATAGATAGGTGAGGACAGACAGGTGAGGGGTAAACAGGTGAGGACAGACAGGTGAGGATAGATAGGTGAGGACAGACAGGTGAGGGGGTAAACAGGTGAGGACAGACAGGTGAGGATAGATAGGTGAGGACAGACAGGTGAGGGGTAAACAGGTGAGGACAGACAGGTGAGGGGTAAACAGGTGAGGACAGACAGGTGAGTGGTAGATAGGTGAGGACAGACAGGTGAGGGGTAGATAGGTGAGGACAGACAGGTGAGGGGTAGATAGGTGAGGACAGACAGGTGAGGGGTAGATAGGTGAGGACAGACAGGTGAGGGGTAGACAGGCGAGGACAGACAGGTGAGGGGTAAACAGGTGAGGACAGACAGGTGAGGGGTAAACAGGTGAGGACAGACAGGTGAGGGGTAGATAGGTGAGGACAGACAGGTGAGGGGTAGATAGGCGAGGACAGACAGGTGAGGGGTAGATAGGCGAGGACAGACAGGTGAGGGGTAAACAGGTGAGGACAGACAGGTGAGGGGTAAACAGGTGAGGACAGACAGGTGAGTGGTAGATAGGTGAGGACAGACAGGTGAGGGGTAGATAGGTGAGGACAGACAGGTGAGGGGTAGACAGGTGAGGACATACAGGTGAGGGGTAAACAGGTGAGGACAGACAGGTGAGGGGTAAACAGGCGAGGACAGACAGGTGAGGGGTAGATAGGTGAGGACAGACAGGTGAGGGTAGACAGGTGCAGACAAGGCCGAGTATAGCCCACAAAGATCACCGCCACGGCACAACCCAAGGGAGGCGCCAAACCCAGACAGCCGACCCAGACAGCCGACCCAGACAGCCGACCCAGACAGCCAACCCAGACAGCCAACCCAGACAGCCAACCCAGACAGCAAGCGATGCCAGGATTCTAGAGACACGGTATTTCTGCTTCTCCTGGAAATGAGAGAATAGTCTGGTATAACTCCTGTAAATATAGTAGTGTACTGCTACACACACACACACGACTGTAGGCCACAAGGACAGCTTCTCCTTAACTACACTGATGGGGTTTATAGACCTTATGCTTTCCTTTATTCTGTATGAAACATAGCGCTATCAGAACGCACTGAGCCTGCACTGATGAAAGTGTTACGTTAAGGTACATATAGTAGCTTAGTCTCTATCTCTCTTTCTTTCTTTCTTTCTTTCTTTCTTTCTTTCTTTCTTTCTTTCTTTCTTTCTTTCTTTCTTTCTTTCTTTCTTTCTTTCTTTCTTTTCTCTCTCTCTGTCTCTCTGTCTCTCTCTGTCTCTCTGTCTCTCTCTCTCTCTGTCTTTGTGACACTATAATAATTGTTATATGTTAATATTGATGCCAAATAGGCTGTTTTCAAAAGGATTTGTTACTTTTTTTTCTTAAAGGCAGTTGCTCTGTAACCCTTTCCTGCAGTCAATGACCAAAACCCTCTTTGGCCTCATGGGTGGAATGTTATTAATATTTTTCATAATTTTGTAATTAATAAAGTTTTTTTAAAAGTTTTTAAAATCGGGTATATCTATGTTAAACAAATATTTATTTCAACTTTGTATCTGACAGGTATCTGTCTTCAACCCATGTGTGTGTGAGATGTATCCATTGGTTTCAAAGTAGATTTGTTTTAAGACTACCAAGATTCACTCTGTGTGACCCTGACTTAGCCCACTGCAGTATAAGTTTAAGGTTTGGGAAAGTCTTAAAACAAAAATACAGAAATGAGTGCCTAGGGATTGAACCCGTGACACTCATAGCTAAAGCTCACACCTTCATGGCCATCCCCCATCCACAACACCTTACGAAAAACTCCAGGGTACTTGATGGTGATAATGTTCACCATTGCCCCTAGAGGCCAGTTTGAGAATGAAAAGCCTGTCTTTGTCCCATGTAGGACTCTGGTCTAAAGTACTACATGATATCAAATCAAATCAAATCCAATTTTATTGTCACATACACATGGTTAGCAGATGTTAATGCGAGTGTAGCGAAATGCTTGTGCTTCTAGTTCCGACAATGCAGTAATAACCAACAAGTAATCTAACTAACAATTCCAAAACTACTGTCTTATACACAGTGTAAGGGGATAAAGAATATGTACATAAGGATATATGAATGAGTGATGGTACAGAGCATCATAGGCAAGATACCTCCAGGTGAGTCTGAATGAGTTACCTCCAGGTGAGTCTGAATGAGATACCTCCAGGTGAGTCTGAATGAGATACCTCCAGGTGAATCTGAATGAGTTACCTCCAGGTGAATCAGGTGAATCTGAATGAGTTACCTCCAGGTTAATCTGAATGAGATACCTCCAGGTGAATCTGAATGAGTTACCTCCAGGTGAATCTGAATGAGTTACCTCCAGGTGAATCTGAATGAGTTACCTCCAGGTTAATCTGAATGAGATACCTCCAGGTGAATCTGAATGAGTTACCTCCAGGTGAATCTGAATGAGTTACCTCCAGGTGAATCTGAATGAGATACCTCCAGGTTCATCTGAATGAGATACCTCCAGGTGAGTCTGAATGAGTTACCTTCAGATGTGTGTGTGTGTGAGTTTTCCTCTCCTTTGTGTGAATGGTGGACGGAGGGATGACGGAATGAGGGATGAAGGAAGAAGGGGGGAAAGGAATGAGGGATGAAGGAAGGAGGGGGGATAGGAATGAGGGATCGCGGCAGGAGGGGGGAAAGGAATGAGGGATCACGGCAGGAGGGGGGATGGTGTTCCCACAGTTTTTCCAAATCCCTTGCTCTGTCCGAATCCTTCTCTGAGTGTGTCCGTTGCCAGGCCGACCGAGTGTGTTAGGAGTCCATTGTGGGCCATTCACGTGTGAGTAACGAGCGGGGCCCTTCTGCTGTCTCTGTGTGTGTGTGTGTGTGTGTGTGTGTGTGTGTGTGTGTGTGTGTGTGTGTGTGTGTGTGTGTGTGTGTGTGTGTGTGTGTGTGCATGCGGTGGTCTTTGTGTAACCTAGAGATTATGTGCTGGCGCTATTTCCCTCTGCTGTCACGTCCTCCACACACACACACACACACACACACACACACACACACACACACACACACACACACACACACACACACACACACACACACACACACACACACACTCTGTAACTCTACTCACCCTCCTCTCCCTCTTCTCCCTCCTCACCCTCCTCTCCCTCTTCTCCCTCCTCTCCCTCATCTCCCTCCTCACCCTCCTCTCCATCTTCTCCCTCTTCTCCCTCTTCTCCCTCTTCTCCCTCTTCTCCCTCCTCTCCCTCTTCTCCCTCCTCTCCCTCTTCTCCCTCTTCTCCCTCTTCTCCCTCCTCTCCCTCTTCTCCCTCCTCTCCCTCTTCTCCCTCTTCTCCCTCTTCTCCCTCCTCTCCCCTCTTCTCCCTCCTCTCCCTCTTCACCCTCCTCTCCCTCTTCTCCCTCTTCTCCCTCCTCTCCCTCTTCTCCCTCTTCTCCCTCCTCTCCCTCCTCTCCCTCCCTCTCTCCCTCTTCTCCCTCCTCTCACTACCTCATCAGACCAGTAAAGATGATTCCTTACCAACCAACATAGCTTCCTCACATGCTCCCTCAGCCCCATTTCATACGTTCAGTACCAGTCAAATATTTGGACACCTACTCATTCCAGGGTTTTTCTTTCTTTTTTAAAATTATTTTCTACATTGTAGAATAATATTGAAGACATCAACACTATGAAATAACACATATGGAATCATGTAGTAACCAAAAAGTGTTTAACAAATCAAAATATATGTTATATTTGAGGTTCTTCAAAGTAGCCACCCTTTGCATTCATGACAGCTTTGCACATTCTTGGCATTTTCTCAACCAGCTTCATGAGGTAGTCACCTGGAATGCATTTCAATTAACAGGTGTGCCTTGTTAAAAGTTAACTTGTTGAATTTCTTTCCTTCTTAATGCGTTTTAGCCAATCAGTTGTACTGTGACAAGGTAGGGGTGGTACACAGAAGATAGCCCCATTTGGTAAAGGACCAGCTGAAATAAGCAAAGAGAAATGACAGTCCATCATTACTTTAAGACATGCAGGTCAGTCAATCAGGAACATTTCAAGAACTTTGAAAGTTTCTTCAAGTGTAGTCGAAAAAGCCATCAAGCGTTATGATGAAACTGGCTCTCATGAGGACCGTCACAGGAAAGGAAGACCCAGAGTTACCTCTGCTGCAGAGGATATGTTCATTAGAGTTACCAGCCTCATAAATTGCAGCCCAAATAAATGCTTCACAGATTTCAAGTAACAAACACATCTCAACATAAACTCTTCAGAGTAGACTGTGTGAATCAGGCCTTTATGCTCAAATTGCTGCAAAGAAACCACTACTAAAGGACACCAATAAGAAGAAGAGACTTGCTTGGGCCAAGAAACATGAGCAATGGACATTAGACCGGTGGATATCTGTCCTTTGGTCTGATAAGACCAATTTTGAGATGTTTGGTTCTTTGTGAGACGCCGAGTAGGTTAATGGATGATCTCAGCATGTGTGGTTCCCACCGTGAAGCATGGAGGAGGAAGTGTGATGGTGTGGGGGTGCTTTGCTGGTGACACTGTCAGTGATTTATTTAGAATTCAAGACACACTTAACCAGCATGGCTACCACAGCATTCTGCAGCGATACTCCATCCCATCTGGTTTGCTCTATCATTTGTTTTTCAACAGGACAATGACCCAACACACCTCCAGGCTATGTAAAGGGCTATTTAACCAAGAAGGAGAGTGATGGAGTACTGCGTCAGATTATCTGGACTCCATAATCACCCGACCTCAACCCAATTGAGGTGGTTTGGGATGAGTTGGACCTCAGAGTGAAGGAAAAGCAGCCAACAAGTGCTCAGCATATGTGGGAACTCCTGTTGGAAAAATCATTCTAGGTGAAGCTAGTTGAGAGACTGTCAAGAGTATGCGAAGCTGTCATCAAGGCAAAAGGTGGCTCCTTTGAAGAATATATTATATAAAATATATTTGGATTGTTTAACACTTTTTTGGTTACTACATGATTCCATATAGATATTGGGGTGCAAAGGAGCATTAATTTTTTTAAATTTTATTTATTTTTTATTTCACCTTTATTTAACCAGGTAGGCTAGTTGAGAACAAGTTCTCATTTGCAACTGCGACCTGGCCAAGATAAAGCAAAGCAGTGTGAACAGACAACACAGAGTTACACATGGAGTAAACAATTAGCAAGTCAATAACACAGTAGAAAAAAATGGGCAGTCTATATACAATGTGTGCAAAAGGCATGAGGAGGTAGGCGAATAATACAATTTTGCAGATTAACACTGGAGTGATAAATGATCAGATGGGCATGTACAGGTAGAGATATTGGTGTGCAAAAGAGCAGAAAAGTAAATAAATAAAAACAGTATAAAAACAGTATGGGAATGAGGTAGGTGAAAATGGGTGAGCTATTTACCTATAGACTATGTACAGCTGCAGCGACCGGTTAGCTGCTCGGATAGCTGATGTTTGAAGTTGGTGAGGGAGATAAAAGTCTCCAACTTCAGCGATTTTGCAATTCGTTCCAGTCACAGGCAGCAGAGTACTGAACGAAAGGCGGCCAAATGAGATGTTGGCTTTAGGGATGATCAGTGAGATACACCTGCTGGAGCGCGTGCTCCAGCGCGTGGGTGTTGCCATCGTGACGAGTGAACTGAGATAAGGCGGAGCTTTACCTAGCATGGACTTGTAGATGACCTGAGCCAGTGGGTCTGGCGACGAATATGTAGTGAGGGCCAGCCGACTAGAGCATACAAGTCGCAGTGGTGGGTGGTATAAGGTGCTTTAGTGACAAAACGGATGGCACTGTGATAGACTGCATCCAGTTTGCTGAGTAGAGTGTTGGAAGCCATTTTGTAGATGACATCGCCGAAGTCGAGGATCGGTAGGATAGTCAGTTTTACTAGGGTAAGCTTGGCAGCGTGAGTGAAGGAGGCTTTGTTGCGGAATAGAAAGCCGACTCTTGATTTGATTTTTGATTGGAGATGTTTGATGTGAGTCTGGAAGGAGAGTTTGCAGTCTAGCCAGACACCTAGGTACTTATAGATGTCCACATATTCAAGGTCGGAACCATCCAGGGTGGTGATGCTAGTCGGGCATGCGGGTGCAGGCAGCGATCGGTTGAAAAGCATGCATTTGGTTTTACTCGCGTTTAAGAGCAGTTGGAGGCCACGGAAGGAGTGCTGTATGGCATTGAAGCTCGTTTGAGGTTTGATAGCACAGTGTCCAATGACGGGCCGAAAGTATATAGAATGGTGTCGTCTGCGTAGAGATGGATCAGGGAATCGCCCGCAGCAAGAGCAACATCATTGATATATACAGAGAAAAGAGTCGGCCCGAGAATTGAACCCTGTGGCACCCCCATAGAGACTGCCAGAGGACCGGACAGCATGCCCTCCGATTTGACACACTGAACTCTGTCTGCAAAGTAATTGGTGAACCAGGCAAGGCAGTCATCCGAAAAACCGAGGCTGTTGAGTCTGCCGATAAGAATATGGTGATTGACAGAGTCGAAAGCCTTGGCGAGGTCGATGAAGACGGCTGCACAGTACTGTCTTTTATCGATGGCGGTTATGATATCATTTAGTACCTTGAGTGTGGCTGAGGTGCACCCGTGACCGGCTCGGAAACCAGATTGCACAGCGGAGAAGGTACGGTGGGATTCGAGATGGTCAGTGACCTGTTTGTTGACTTGGCTTTCGAAGACCTTAGATATTTTATTTTTATTTATTTCACCTTTATTTAACCAGGTAGGCTAGTTGAGAACAAGTTCTCATTTGCAACTGCGACCTGGCCAAGATAAAGCATAGCAGTGTGAACAGACAACAGAGTTACACATGGAGTAAACAATTAGCAAGTCAATAACACAGTAGAAAAAATGGGCAGTCTATATACAATGTGTGCAAAAGGCATGAGGAGGTAGGCGAATAATACAATTTTGCAGATTAACACTGGAGTGATAAATGATCAGATGGGCATGTACAGGTAGAGATATTGGTGTGCAAAAGAGCAGAAAAGTAAATAAATAAAAACAGTATAAAAACAGTATGGGAATGAGGTAGGTGAAAAAGGGTGAGCTATTTACCTATAGACTATGTACAGCTGCAGCGATCGGTTAGCTGCTCGGATAGCTGATGTTTGAAGTTGGTGAGGGAGATAAAAGTCTCCAACTTCAGCGATTTGCAATTCTTCCAGTCACAGGCAGCAGAGTACTGGAACGAAAGGCGGCCAAATGAGGTGTTGGCTTTAGGGATGATCAGTGAGATACACCTGCTGGAGCGCGTGCTACGGATGGGTGTTGCCATCGTGACCAGTGAACTGAGATAAGGCGGAGCTTTACCTAGCATGGACTTGTAAATGACCTGGAGCCAGTGGGTCTGGCGACGAATATGTAGTGAGGGCCAGCCGACTAGAGCATACAAGTCGCAGTGGTGGGTGGTATAAGGTGCTTTAGTGACAAAACGGATGGCACTGTGATAGACTGCATCCAGTTTGCTGAGTAGAGTGTTGGAAGCCATTTTGTAGATGACATCGCCGAAGTCGAGGATCGGTAGGATAGTCAGTTTTACTAGGGTAAGCTTGGCAGCGTGAGTGAAGGAGGCTTTGTTGCGGAATAGAAAGCCGACTCTGGATTTGATTTTTGATTGGAGATGTTTGATGTGAGTCTGGAAGGAGAGTTTGCAGTCTAGCCAGACACCTAGGTACTTATAGATGTCCACATATTCAAGGTTGGAACCATCCAGGGTGGTGATGCTAGTCGGGCATGCGGGTGCAGGCAGCGATCGGTTGAAAAGCATGCATTTGGTTTTACTCGCGTTTAAGAGCAGTTGGAGGCCACGGAAGGAGTGCTGTATGGCATTGAAGCTCGTTTGGAGGTTTGATAGCACAGTGTCCAATGACGGGCCGAAAGTATATAGAATGGTGTCGTCTGCGTAGAGGTGGATCAGGGAATCGCCCGCAGCAAGAGCAACATCATTGATATATACAGAGAAAAGAGTCGGACCGAGAATTGAACCCTGTGGCACCCCCATAGAGACTGCCAGAGGACCGGACAGCATGCCCTCCGATTTGACACACTGAACTCTGTCTGCAAAGTAATTGGTGAACCAGGCAAGGCAGTCATCCGAAAACCGAGGCTGTTGAGTCTGCCGATAAGAATTTGGTGATTGACAGAGTCGAAAGCCTTGGCGAGGTCGATGAAGACGGCTGCACAGTACTGTCTTTTATCGATGGCGGTTATGATATCATTTAGTACCTTGAGTGTGGCTGAGGTGCACCCGTGACCGGCTCGGAAACCAGATTGCACAGCGGAGAAGGTACGGTGGGATTCGAGATGGTCAGTGACCTGTTTGTTGACTTGGCTTTCGAAGACCTTAGATAGGCAGGGCAGGATGGATATAGGTCTATAGCAGTTTGGGTCCAGGGTGTCTCCTCCTTTGAAGAGGGGGATGACTGCGGCAGCTTTCCAATCCTTGGGGATCTCAGACGATATGAAAGAGAGGTTGAACAGGCTGGTAATAGGGGTTGCGACAATGGCGGCAGATAGTTTCAGAAATAAAAAAGTACAGTATGGGGATGAGGTAGTTGTTTGGGCTATTTACAGATGGGCTATGTGCAGGTGCAGTGATCTGTGAGCTGCTCTGACAGCTGGTGCTTAAAGTTAGTGAGGGAGATATGAGTCTCCAGCTTCAGCTATTTTTGCAATTTGTTCGAGTCATTGGCAGCAGAGAACTGGAAGGAAAGGTGACCAAAAGAGGAATTGGTTTTGGGGGTGACCAGTGAAATTTTCCAAGGTGGGGCTTTACCTAGCAAAGACTGTCCTGACTACATTCTGACATGTGTCCTGACTACATTCTGACATGTGTCCTGACTACATTCTGGCTGAAAAAGTCTCTTCTCTCGCTTCCCATCTCTCACTATGTCACCTGACTTAGGAGTCATAAGAGATTACTTAGCCAGTTACTTAACCAGTTACTTAGTCAGTTACTTAGCCAGTTTCTGAGCCAGTTACTTAACCAGTTACTTAGTCAGTTTCTGAGCCAGTTACTTAACCAGTTACTTAACCAGTTACTTAGTCAGTTACTTAGTTAGTTACTTAGCCAGTTACTTAGTCAGTTACTTAGCCAGTTACTTAGTCAGTTACTTAGCCAGTTACTTAGTCAGTTTCTGAGCCAGTTTCTGAGCCAGTTACTTAGCCAGTTACTTAGTCAGTTACTTAGTCAGTTACTTAGCCAGTTACTTAGCCAGTTACTTAGCCAGTTACTTAGTCAGTTTCTGAGCCAGTTACTTAGCCAGTTACTCAGCCAGTGGAACAGAAATATATTCACGATTTATGTGTAGGTTGTCTCTGCTTGGAGCAGACTTCTCAGACAACCCTTGGTCAAACTAGTCAGAGTGCTCATTGCCACGTACTGTGTGCTAAAACTCCCTGCAAAGACGTGCAGCGTTCTTGAGGAATCTTGGATGTCGGTCCCTCAGCTGGGTCCGAGGTGATGGAAACAGAGGTGCTGTGGTTGGATCAAATTGAGCGTTGTGGTGGGAAGTACTTTCCACCTGTGTCTGCCACAGTCAATCACCACCTACCCCTGTTTATGGATGTAGCCCCATTGGCTGACAAGGGCATGGCTAATGCCAATCCTATGCTGCCTAACAAGCATTGTCAATATTTGTCTGTTCTGCTGAAGAAGGTGTGTCGAGGGGATGTCTGACCCGATCCCTGTCGTCTCTTCACTATGCTACCAGACCGAGTTTCTGGAGGAGCCTGAGCATGGCTTCTGCCTCAGCAGAGCCCCAGGCAGAGTTTCTGGAGGAGCCTGAGCATGGCTTCTGCCTCAGCAGAGCCCCAGGCAGAGTTTCTGGAGGAGCCTGAGCATGGCTTCTGCCTCAGCAGAGCCCCAGGCAGAGTTTCTGGAGGAGCCTGAGCATGGCTTCTACCTCAGCAGAGCCCCAGGCAGAGTTTCTGGAGGAGCCTGAGCATGGCTTCTGCCTCAGCAGAGCCCCAGGCAGAGCTCCTGGATGACATATGTGTTACATCATTCTGCCCATGACCCCGGTGCACCGTTCTGGCACTCCGGTAAGAGCACAGGGAGCTACTGTGGCGGTGTCATCTTTGGCCAACGTTTGTCCTCATGTGCCAGAGAGGGACAGACGGATGTACCTCAATGAGCCAATTGTTCGATTCGTCACTGGAGGGAAGGGTTTCGATGCTAAAAAGAAGGAGGAAGAGGCGCTGCGCAATTTTCTACCCAGAGGACATTTGGGGATCCCGTGTCACCCCCACCCCCCATCCCGAGCTAGGTGCACGGGGGGGCAGTTTCCTTCCCGGCGTCACGCTTGGTCCATCTCTCACCTCACGGTCCGTTCTGACCTGGCCCCACCCCGTTCCGATCCGTTCCGACCTGGCCCGACCCTGTTCCGATCTGGTCCGACCCCGTTCCGATCTGGACTGTCCCCATTCCGACCTGGTCCCACCCCGTTCCGATCTGGACTGTCCCCATTCCGATCTGGACTGTCCCCGTTCCGACCTAGTCCCACCCCGCTCCGATCTGGTCCGTTCCGACCTGGTCCCACCCCGTTCTGATCTGGACTGTCCCCATTCCGATCTGGACTGTCCCCGTTCCGACCTAGTCCCACCCCGCTCCGATCTGGTCCGTTCCGACCTGGTCCGACCCCGTTCCGACCTGGTCCCACCCCGTTCCGACCTGGTCTCACCCCTTTCCGACCTAGTCCCACCCCGCTCCGATCTGGTCCGTTCCGACCTGGTCCCACCCCGTTCCGACCTGGTCCCACCCCGTTCCGACCTGGTCCCACCCCGTTCCGACCTAGTCCCACCCCGCTCCGATCTGGTCCGTTCCGACCTGGTCCCACCCCGCTCCGACCTGGTCCCACCCCGCTCCGATCTGGTCCGTTCCGACCTGGTCCCACCCCGCTCCGACCTGGTCCCACCCCGTTCCGATCTGGTCCGTTCCGACCTGGTCCGACCCCGTTCCGACCTAGTCCCACCCCGCTCCGATCTGGTCCGTTCCGACCTGGTCCGACCCGTTCCGACCTGGTCCCACCCCCCGTTCCGACCTGGTCTCACCCCCGTTCCGACCTGGTCCCACCCCGCTCCGATCTGGTCCGTTCCGACCTGGTCCCACCCCGTTCCGACCTGGTCCCACCCCGTTCCGACCTGGTCCCACCCCGTTCCGACCTAGTCCCACCCCGCTCCGATCTGGTCCGTTCCGACCTGGTCCCACCCCGCTCCGACCTGGTCCGTTCCGACCTGGTCCGACCCCGTTCCGACCTAGTCCCACCCCGCTCCGATCTGGTCCGTTCCGACCTGGTCCCACCCCGCTCCGATCTGGTCCGTTCCGACCTGGTCCCACCCCGTTCCGACCTGGTCCCACCCCGCTCCGATCTGGTCCGTTCCGACCTGGTCCCTCCCCGCTCTGACCTGGTCCGACCCCGTTCCGACCTGGTCCCACCCCGTTCCGACCTGGTCCGACCCCGTTCCGACCTGGTCCCACCCCGTTCCGACCTGGTCCCACCCCGTTCCGACCTGGTCCCACCCCGTTCCGACCTGGTCCCACCCCGTTCCGATCTGGTCCGTTCCGACCTGGTCCCACCCCATTCCGACCTGGTCCGACCCCGTTCCGACCTGGTCCCACCCCGTTCCGACCTGGTCCGACCCCGTTCCGACCTGGTCCCACCCCGTTCCGATCTGGTCCGTTCCGACCTGGTCCGACCCCGTTCCGATCTGGTCCGACCCCGTTCCGACCTAGTCCCACCCCGCTCCGATCTGGTCCGTTCTGACCAGGTGCTGGAGCTCCGTCTGTTGGTCTTCTGGAAGGTTCTCAGGTGCAACGTCAGTCTACCTCCACAAGCAGGTTCCTAAGGGTTCCTACAGAACCTTCCTGCTCGAGGCTTCGGCTCAATGTGTTGGGGGACCTCCACGCGTTCCTCCATACACCCTTCCTGTACTCAGTTCGCCCAACTCTTAAGTTGTGTCCAAATGCAACCTTCGCTCCTGAACGTCATGGCTGTGTCCTACAGGTCGTTAGCGTCTGGCTTTGTCCTACAGGTCGTTAGCGTCTGGCTGTGTCCTACAGGTCGTTAGCGTCTGGCTGTGTCCTACAGGTCGTTAGCGTCTGGCTGTGTCCTACAGGTCGTTAGCGTCTGGCTGTGTCCTACAAGTCGTTAGCGTCTAGCTGTGTCCTACAGGTCGTTAGCTCCTGGCTATGTCCTACAGATTCTTAGCTTCTTGCTATGCCCTAAGCTTTTGAGTTATTTCGACTCCTCCCTTTGCTTCTGAAGAGCAACAGAGGTTACATGCCCTGTGAGCTTTACTCACGTATATTGAATGGACCCAGGTCGCAGCAGGGCTGG
>NC_068426.1:1543854-1561354 GCF_023373465.1 Oncorhynchus keta
TAGAATGAGGACAGGGAGCTTTGTTTCAAAATGTAAGTCATAGAATGAGGACAGGGAGCTTTGTTTCAAAATGTAAGTCATAGAATGAGGACAGGGAGCTTTGTTTCAAAATGTAAGACATAGAATGAGGACAGGGAGCTTTGTTTCAAAATGTAAGACATAGAATGAGGACAGGGAGCTTTGTTTCAAAATGTAAGTCATAGAATGAGGACAGGGAGCTTTGTTTCAAAATGTAAGTCATAGAATGAGGACAGGGAGCTTTGTTTCAAAATGTAAGACATAGAATGAGGACAGGGAGCTTTGTTTCAAAATGTAAGACATAGAATGAGGACAGGGAGCTTTGTTTCAAAATGTAAGACATAGAATGAGGACAGGGAGCTTTGTTTCAAAATGTAAGACATAGAATGAGGAAAGGGAGCTTTGTTTCAAAATGTAAGTCATAGAATGAGGACAGGGAGCTTTGTTTCAAAATGTAAGACATAGAATGAGGACAGGGAGCTTTGATCCAAAACGTCTCAGAACGTCCCAGAACGTTTCAGAACGTCTCAGAACGTCTCAGAACGTTTCAGAACGTCTCAGAACGTTTCAGAACATCTCAGAACGTCTCAGAACGTTTCAGAACGTCTCAGAACGTCTCAGAACGTCCCAGAACGTCCCAGAACGTTTCAGAACGTCTCAGAACGTCTCAGAACGTCTCAGAACGTCTCAGAACGTCTCAGAACGTCTCAGAACGTCTCAGAACGTCTCAGAACGTCTCAGAACGTCTCAGAACGTCTCAGAACGTCTCAGAACGTCTCAGAACGTCTCAGAACGTTTCAGAACGTCTCAGAACGTCTCAGAACGTCTCAGAACGTCTCAGAACGTTTCAGAACGTCTCAGAACGTTTCAGAACGTCTAATAACTTCTAATAACTTCTCATATGTAAAAAAGATTTATCAAACTAATCTGATGTAAAGTAGCTCATCCTTCACACACACAGACACAGACACAGACACACACACACACACACACACACACACACACACACACACACACACACACACACACACACACACACACACACACACACACACACACACACACACACAGTCTCATCCTTTCAGCTACTGCTTGAATTGAAGGCTTTACCCTCCTTATCAGCACCATTGTTCAGAGAAGAGAGAGTGCTGTTCGGCTTCAGTGACTGTGTGTGTGTGTGTGCGTGTGTGTGTGTTTCTGTCAGTAATACTTATTTTCAAACAGAGGAAGTGTCTTCATTAGAATGATGTCTTGAGGAAGAGTAGCTTAATGTCTCTCCCTGTCCTGTCTGTCTGTCTGTGTGTGTGTGTCTCCCATTGGCTAATTAACCATTCTGTCTGTCTGTCTGTCTGTCTGTCTGTCTGTCTGTCTGTCTGTCTGTCTGTCTGTCTGTCTGTCTGTCGGTCTGTCGGTCGGTCTGTCGGTCTGTCGGTGTGTGTCTGTGTGTGTCTCCCATTGTCAAATTAATCAAAAGATTATTATTGTCACTAATATTTCCATATCAAAGCCTTAGTCCTGGCTGAGTGTCTGTGATGGACATGAAAGCATCACACTACACACACACACACACACACACACACACACACACACACACACACACACTACACACACACACATTATGACATGAATGAGGTGTAATTCCACAGACACATTATGCTGTTGAGAAAAGTGACAAATGTTAATGATGTTTTTATACCAGTTTCCAGTGTTGTTTTAGTCAAGGGGCAGGAGGATTCTCTCATTCCACTCATATATCCCGGTCTATATTCAGCCCTATTCAGCTGGAGCCCTTTCCAAAGGCTGCTACTCTCATTCCACTCATATATCCCGGTCTATATTCAGCCCCCTTAAGTTAATACTTTGTAGCGCCACCTTTTGCTGAGATTACAGCTGTAAGTCGCTTGGGGTATGTCTCTATCAGTTTTGCACGTCGAGAGACTGACATTTTTTCCCATTCCTCCTTGCAAAACAGCTCGAGCTCAGTGAGGTTGGATGGAGAGCATTTGTGAACAGCAGTTTTCAGTTCTTTCCAAAGGGGCTGAATAATTTTGCACGTCCAATTTTTCAGTTTTTGATTTGTTAAAAAAGTTTGAAATATCCAATAAATGTCGTTCCACTTCATGATTGTGTCCCACTTGTTGCTGATTCTTCACAAAAAATACAGGTTTATATCTTTATGTTTGAAGCCTGAAATGTGGCAAAAGGTCGCAAAGTTCAAGGGGGCCGAATACTTTCGCAAGGCACTGTATATATATAGACACAATAATATTTATTGAATGTAGCGCTATGCTATTCAGCGCTTGTTGATTACACTTATCCCAATAGTGGGATTGCAGCCATAATAAGTTTAACAAATGTAAATATATATTTTTCTTCAAAGAGTCTATATATATATATATATATATATAGCATAGCGCTACATTCAATAAATATTACTACAAATATTTATATTCATGAAATCACAAGTGCAATATAGGAAAACACAGCTTATCCTTTTGTTAATCCACCTGTCGTCTCAGATTTTTAAATTATGCTTTACAGCGAAAGCAATCCAAGCATTTGTGTAAGTTTATCGATCGCACAACAAAACATTAAGTACACTTAGCATCAGGTAGCTTGGTCACGAAAATCAAAAAAGCCATCAAATTAATCGTTTACCTTTGATGATCTTCGGATGTTTTCACTCACGAGACTCCCAGTTACACAAGAAATGTTTCTTTTGTTCCATAAAGATTATTTTTACATCCAAAATACCACCGTTTGTTTGCCACGTTATGTTCAGAAATCCAGAGGAAAGAGCGGTCACGACAACGCAGACAAAAATTCAAAATAGTTTCCATAATGTCCACAGAAACATGTCAAACATTTTTTATAATCAATCCTCAGGTTGTTTTTAAAATATATAATCGATAATATATCAATGTCTTTCACAGTAGGATGGCTGCCCAAACTCTGTTGTCCGAGCAAAACTCAGGTGACCACTTGACGCGATGTTAGCATTCTGTCCTGTACATTTTTCAAAATAAAAGCCTGAAACTATGTCTGAAGACTGTTGACACCTTGAGGAAGCGATAGGAAAAGGAGTCTGGTTGATATCCCTTTAAATGGAGCAAAGGGAGGCTATGGAACATGGAGTTTTCAAAATAGAAGCCACTTCCTGGTTTGATTTTTCTCAGGGTTTCGCCTGCAATATCAGTTCTGTTATAATCACAGACAATATTTTGACAGTTTTGGAAACTTTCGAGTATTTTCTATCCAATACTAATAATAATATGCATATATTAGCAACTGAGACTGAGGAGCTGGCCATTTACAAATGGGAACCTTTTCATCCAAGCTACATCCAAGCTACTCAATACTGCCCCTGCAGCCATATTTTTTTTGGTTACTACATGATTCCATATGTGTTATTTCATAGTTGCGATGAATATTATTATTTTACAATGTAGAAAATAGTTATAAAAATAAAGAAAAGCTGTTGAATGAGCAGGTAAAACTGTTGACTGTATATTATATTATATTATATATATGTATATATGGTGTAACAGTTGTAATGCCATTTTTCAAACAAGGGGAATTTGGGTGTTGCATAATTAAATAAATAAAACATATGTATTGATGTTTTATTTCATTTGTAAACTCCGTTTCCCTTTATCTAATATTTTGGTTTTGGTTGAAGATTATATTAACATTCAGTATCAAGAATATACAAACGTAAAGAAAATATAAAATGGAGGAAAATACTCTTGTCAGTAGTGTACTGTATAGTATGAGTAGGTGCTGTAAAACTTAGTGTACTGTCTAGTGTACTGTCTAGTGTACTGTCTAGTGTACTGCTTAGTGTACTGTCTAGTGTACTGTCTAGTGTACTGTATAGGGTACTGTATAGTGTACTGTATAGTGTACTGTCTAGTGTACTGTATAGTGTACAGTATAGTATGAGTAGGTGCTGTAAAACTGTAATGTATAGTGTACTGTATTGTGTACAGTATAGTGTACTGTATAGTGTACTGTATAGTGTACTGTACAATGTACTGTATAATGTACTGTACAATGTACTGTATAATGTACTGTATAGTGTTCAGTATAATGTACTGTATAATGTACTGTATAGTGTACTGTATAGTGTACAGTATAGTGTACTGCATAATGTACTGTACAATGTACTGTATAGTGTACAGTATAGTGTACTGTATAGTGTACAGTATAGTGTACAGTATAGTGTACTGTATAATGTACTGTATGGTGTACTGTATAGTGTACTGTATAATGTACTGTATAGTGTACTGTATAATGTACTGTATAGTGTACTGTATAGGTTACTGTATAGTGTACAGTATAGTGTACTGTATGGTTTACTGTATAGAGTACAGTATATTGTACTGTATAGGGTACACCGTACTGTATAGTGTATGGTGTATAGAACACAAATTTTAACCACATTCCCTATAAAGTACTTTACTTTTGAGTCTTATTCCATATATAGCGTCCTAACCTGAGCCATATGTGGCCTAACCCATGGCAGTCTGACCTCCTGTCCCTGGGGGGGCACACCTGCCATTTTTAGATGTGTAGAACAGCTCATTTGAAAGACCTGCAGCTAATGGAAAGGGGCAGTCGGGCTGAGGGTGTGTTGCCAGGGCAACCTGACCGAGGTCAGCATGCCAGGGGCTGTCTGGTTGGCTAAGTGTGCCAGTGTATGCAAATAAGCTTCTCCACCAGCCATATCACATTAGTATGACTGCCTGTATGTCTATTTGTGTAACTATCAACATCTAGAGAGAGAGGGGGAGAGCGAGATGGAAGGAGGGAGGGAGGGGAGAGGGAGAGAGGGAATGGGAGAGGGAGAGAATGGGAGAGGGAGGAAGGGGGAGGGAGGGAGGGTGGGTCGAGGGAGGGAGGGAGAGAATGGGAGAGGGAGGAGAGGGATGGGGGGAATGGGAGAGGGAGAGAATGGGAGGGAGGGAGGGAGGGAGGGAGGGAGGGAGGGAGGGACGGGGAGAGAATGGGAGAGGGAGGGAGGGAGGGACGGGGGGGAGAGGGAGGGAGGGAGTGAGGGAGCGAGAGAGGGAGGGAGGGAGGGAGGGAGAGAATGGGAGATGGAGGGAGTGAGGGAGGGAGAGAGGGAGAGAATGGGAGAGAATGGGAGAGGGAGGGAGCGAGGGAGAGAGAGAATGGGAGATCGAGGGAGAGAATGGGAGGGAATGGGAGAGGGAGAGTGGGAGGGAGGATTTTAGTGTGCTGTGTGCTATGTCTCCGTTGCTTTGGTAATGTAAACATAGGTTTCCCATGCCAACACAGCCCCTTGAATTAAACTGAACAATTTTATAATAGAAGATTTGGGAGAGAAAGCAACAGAGAGAGAACCCGAAGATGGATATGGAGAAATACATGGTTGAGAGAGAGAGGGAGAGAGAGAGAGACAGGCAGCCACAGGGAGAGAGAGAGAGAAAGGGGGAGAGGGAGAGAGAGAGAGACTCTAGTTTGTCAACTTCAGAGAAGATTAAGCCTGTCTTCTATAGTCTATAGATCAGCCTTGTCTTCAGTCTTCTATAGTTTATAGATCAGCCTTGTCTTCAGTCTTCTATAGTCTATAGATCAGCCTTGTCTTCAGTCTTCTATAGTCTATAGATCAGCCTTGTCTTCAGTCTTCTATAGTCTATAGATCAGCCTTGTCTTCAGTCTTCTATAGTCTATAGATCAGCCTTGTCTTCAGTCTTCTATAGTCTATAGATCAGCCTTGTCTTCAGTCTTCTATAGTCTATAGATCAGCCTTGTCTTCAGTCTTCTATAGTCTATAGATCAGCCTTGTCTTCAGTCTTCTATAGTCTATAGATCAGCCTTGTCTTCAGTCTTCTATAGTCTATAGATCAGCCTTGTCTTCAGTCTTCTATAGTTTATAGATCAGCCTTGTCTTCAGTCTTCTATAGTCTATAGATCAGCCTTGTCTTCAGTCTTCTATAGTCTATAGATCAGCCTTGTCTTCAGTCTTCTATAGTTTATAGATCAGCCTTGTCTTCAGTCTTCTATAGTCTATAGATCAGCCTTGTCTTCAGTCTTCTATAGTCTATAGATCAGCCTTGTCTTCAGTCTTCTATAGTTTATAGATCAGCCTTGTCTTCAGTCTTCTATAGTCTATAGATCAGCCTTGTCTTCAGTCTTCTATAGTCTATAGATCAGCCTTGTCTTCAGTCTTCTATAGTCTATAGATCAGCCTTGTCTTCAGTCTTCTATAGTTTATAGATCAGCCTTGTCTTCAGTCTTCTATAGTCTATAGATCAGCCTTGTCTTCAGTCTTCTATAGTCTATAGATCAGCCTTGTCTTCAGTCTTCTATAGTTTATAGATCAGCCTTGTCTTCAGTCTTCTATAGTCTATAAATCAGCCTTGTCTTCAGTCTTCTATAGTCTATAGATCAGCCTTGTCTTCAGTCTTCTATAGTCTATAGATCAGCCTTGTCTTCAGTCTTCTATAGTTTATAGATCAGCCTTGTCTTCAGTCTTCTATAGTCTATAGATCAGCCTTGTCTTCAGTCTTCTATAGTCTATAGATCAGCCTTGTCTTCAGTCTTCTATAGTCTATAGATCAGCCTTGTCTTCAGTCTTCTATAGTCTATAGATCAGCCTTGTCTTCAGTCTTCTATAGTTTATAGATCAGCCTTGTCTTCAGTCTTCTATAGTCTATAGATCAGCCTTGTCTTCAGTCTTCTATAGTCTATAGATCAGCCTTGTCTTCAGTCTTCTATAGTTTATAGATCAGCCTTGTCTTCAGTCTTCTATAGTCTATAGATCAGCCTTGTCTTCAGTCTTCTATAGTCTATAGATCAGCCTTGTCTTCAGTCTTCTATAGTCTATAGATCAGCCTTGTCTTCAGTCTTCTATAGTCTATAGATCAGCCTTGTCTTCAGTCTTCTATAGTCTATAGATCAGCCTTGTCTTCAGTCTTCTATAGTCTATAGATCAGCCTTGTCTTCAGTCTTCTATAGTCTATAAATCAGCCTTGTCTTCAGTCTTCTATAGTTTATAGATCAGCCTTGTCTTCAGTCTTCTATAGTCTATAGATCAGCCTTGTCTTCAGTCTTCTATAGTCTATAGATCAGCCTTGTCTTCAGTCTTCTATAGTCTATAGATCAGCCTTGTCTTCAGTCTTCTATAGTTTATAGATCAGCCTTGTCTTCAGTCTTCTATAGTCTATAGATCAGCCTTGTCTTCAGTCTTCTATAGTCTATAGATCAGCCTTGTCTTCAGTCTTCTATAGTTTATAGATCAGCCTTGTCTTCAGTCTTCTATAGTCTATAGATCAGCCTTGTCTTCAGTCTTCTATAGTCTATAGATCAGCCTTGTCTTCAGTCTTCTATAGTCTATAGATCAGCCTTGTCTTCAGTCTTCTATAGTCTATAGATCAGCCTTGTCTTCAGTCTTCTATAGTCTATAGATCAGCCTTGTCTTCAGTCTTCTATAGTCTATAGATCAGCCTTGTCTTCAGTCTTCAAAGCTGTTTTTGATATTTGTTGTCAGCCTATCCCAAACCTTAACCTTTCAGAGTTAATGCCTAACCTTAAGATTATGGACTTAATAACACCTACACTTAAAACCTTAAAAATGCTGAGTTAATGCCTAAACTTCACCTTAAAACACTTACAAATTTAACGTTTGCAACAACTTAGAAATTTGACTTTTGAGGAAAAATGGATGAAAAGTGCAATTTTGACGTGAGACTGTGAGACCTAGTTGCTCATTAACTCCACCAACAGGATGGAGAGACTTGAAGATCGTTACGTAAACATGCCAAGCCATGCTGCTTCTTATCACACTGCTCGCTTAACCCTCAAGTCAGACAAACCAATGTGTTTGGAGGAAACACTGTTGGACTGTCTACCTCGGTCAGCTTCCAGGCTGGAAGGAGTCTCTAGAACACAATGAGCCGATCCTACACTCTCCTAACCCAGGCTGTACTGACCCAATTTTGCACCACAGCTCTCAGTAATGTCCAGCTGTGACACAACCTGGGATCGAACCCCAGGCTGTAATTACGCCTCAGCACTGTGATGCGGTGCCTTGGACCGCTGTGGAGGCCGGGAATTCTTTAAACATCAATTATCTCGGTGGTGATATGTAACGGTTTAGATTTGCCAGTTTAAATTTAACTCATCTGCATTGACCCTGTTTTGCACTGTCTTCGTGCTCACTCACTCACTCACTCACTCACTCACTCACTCACTCACTCACTCACACATAATGCACTGACACTCTCACATAAAACCAAAAACACACACACACACACACACACACACACACACACACACACACACACACACACACACACACACACACACACACACACACACACACACACACACACACACACACACACACACACACACACACACACACACACACACACACACACACACACACATTCCATATACGTATTCTAGAACACTGAGGAACATTCTAGAACAGTGTGATTGGGGAGCATTCTACAACACTGAGGAACATTCTAGAACACTGAGTAACATTCTAGAACAATCAGATCGTTATACTAGTTAGTACCTACCTCAAATACCTTATTATTATCTATCCTGATGTCTAGTCACTTTACCCTGCCTTCGTGTACATATCTACCTCAAATACCTTATTATTATCTATCCTGATGTCTAGTCACTTTACCCTGCCTTCGTGTACATATCTACCTCAAATACCTTATTATTATCTATCCTGATGTCTAGTCACTTTACCTGCCTTCGTGTACATATCTACCTCAAATACCTTATTATTATCTATCCTGATGTCTAGTCACTTTACCCTGCCTTCGTGTACATATCTACCTCAAATACCTTATTATTATCTATCCTGATGTCTAGTCACTTTACCCTGCCTTCGTGTACATATCTACCTCAAATACCTTATTATTATCTATCCTGATGTCTAGTCACTTTACCCTGCCTTCGTGTACATATCTACCTCAAATACCTTATTATTATCTATCCTGATGTCTAGTCACTTTACCCTGCCTTCGTGTACATATCTACCTCAAATACCTTATTATTATCTATCCTGATGTCTAGTCACTTTACCCTGCCTTCGTGTACATATCTACCTCAAATACCTTATTATTATCTATCCTGATGTCTAGTCACTTTACCCTGCCTTCGTGTACATATCTACCTCAAATACCTTATTATTATCTATCCTGATGTCTAGTCACTTTACCTCCTTATTATTATCTATCTGCCTTCACTTTACCCTGCCTTCGTGTACATATCTACCTCAAATACCTTATTATTATCTATCCTGATGTCTAGTCACTTTACCCTGCCTTCGTACATATCTACCTCAAATACCTTATTATTATCTATCCTGATGTCTAGTCACTTTACCCTGCCTTCGTGTACATATCTACCTCAAATACCTTATTATTATCTATCCTGATGTCTAGTCACTTTACCCTGCCTTCGTGTACATATCTACCTCAAATACCTTATTATTATCTATCCTGATGTCTAGTCACTTTACCCTGCCTTCGTGTACATATCTACCTCAAATACCTTATTATTATCTATCCTGATGTCTAGTCACTTTACCCTGCCTTCGTGTACATATCTACCTCAAATACCTTATTATTATCTATCCTGATGTCTAGTCACTTTACCCTGCCTTCGTGTACATATCTACCTCAAATACCTTATTATTATCTATCCTGATGTCTAGTCACTTTACCCTGCCTTCGTGTACATATCTACCTCAAATACCTTATTATTATCTATCCTGATGTCTAGTCACTTTACCCTGCCTTCGTGTACATATCTACCTCAAATACCTTATTATTATCTATCCTGATGTCTAGTCACTTTACCCTGCCTTCGTGTACATATCTACCTCAAATACCTTATTATTATCTATCCTGATGTCTAGTCACTTTACCCTGCCTTCGTGTACATATCTACCTCAAATACCTTATTATTATCTATCCTGATGTCTAGTCACTTTACCCTGCCTTCGTGTACATATCTACCTCAAATACCTTATTATTATCTCTCCTGATTCCTAGTCACTTTACCCTGCCTTCATTGACACACCTACTCATTTAAGGGTTTTTCTTTATATAATGACCAAGCAAACACAAGTTTGTAGAACTATCACATTTACATAAGTATTCAGACCCTTTACTTAGTATTTTGTTGAAGTACCTTTGGTATGATGCTACAAGCTTGGCACACCCGTATTTGGGGAGTTTCTCCTCATTCTTCTCTGCAGATCCTCTCAAGCTCTGTCAGGTTGGATGAGGAGCGTCTCTGCACAGCTATTTTCAGGTCTCCTCAGAGACGTTCGATCGGGTTCAAGTCTGGGCTCTGGCTGGCCTACTCAAAGACATTCAGAGCATTGTCCCGAAGCCACTGCTGCGTTGACTTGGCTTTGTGCTTCGCCCTAGTCTGAGCTTTTCATCAATGATCTCTGACTAGTCTCTCAGTCCCTGCCGCTGAAAAACATCCCCACAACATGATGCTGCCACCACCATGCTTCACCGTAGGGATGGTGCCAGGTTTCCTCCACAAGTGAGGCTTGGCATTCAGGCCAAATAATTAAAACTTGGTTTCATCAGACCAGAGAATCTTGTTTCTCATGGTCTGAGAGTCCTTTAAGGGCCTTTTGGCAAACTCCAAGCGGACTGTCATGTGCCTTTTACTGAGGAGTGGCTTCCGTCTGGTCGCTCTACCATAAAGGCCTGATTGGTGGAGTGCTGTAGTGATGGTTGTCCTTCTGGAAGGTTCTCCCATCTACAGTACATATCTACCTCAAATACCTCATTCCCATGTTCTTACCTCATACCTGTGTTATTACCTGGTACTTCCTGTATATAGTCATGCTATTACCTGGTACTTCCTGTATATAGTCATGCTATTACCTGGTACTTCCTGTATATAGTCATGCTATTACCTGGTACTTCCTGTATATAGTCATGATCAGGTACTGGTACTTCCTGTATATAGTCATGCTATTACCTGGTACTTCCTGTATATAGTCATGATCAGGTACTGGTACTTCCTGTATATAGTCATGCTATTACCTGGTACTTCCTGTATATAGCCATGATCAGGTACTGGTACTGCCTGTATATAAAGTCAGCAAAAAAAAAATCGTCCTCTCACTGTAAACTGAAGTTTATTTTCAGCAAACTTAATTAACATGTGTAAATATTTGTGTGAACATAAAAATATTCAACAACTGAGACAAACTGAACAAGTTCCACAGACAAGTTGGAAACAGGTTAGAAACAGGTTGGAAACAGGTTAGAAACAGTTTGGAAACAGGTTAGAAACAAGTTGGAAACAGTTTGGAAACAGGTTAGAAACAGGTTAGAAACAGGTTAGAAACAGGTTGGAAACAGGTTAGAAACAGTTTGGAAACAGGTTGGAAACAAGTTGGAAACAGGTTAGAAACAGGTTAGAAACAGGTTGGAAACAGGTTGGAAACAAGTTGGAAACAGGTTGGAAACAGGTTAGAAACAGGTTAGAAACAGTTTAGAAACAGGTTAGAAACTGTTTGGAAACAAGTTGGAAACAGGTTGGAAACAGGTTGGAAACAGGTTGGAAACAGGTTGGAAACAGGTTAGAAACAGTTTAGAAACAGGTTGGAAGCAAGTTGGAAACAGGTTGGTAACAGGTTGGAAACATGTTGGAAACAGGTTGGAAACAGGTTAGAAACAGGTTAGAAACAGGTTGGAAACAGGTTAGAAACAGGTTGGAAACAGGTTAGAAACAGGTTAGAAACAGGTTGGAAACAGGTTAGAAACAGGTTAGAAACAGGTTGGAAACAAGTTGAAACAGGTTGGAAACAGGTTAGAAACAAGTTGGAAACAGGTTGGAAACAAGTTGGAAACAGGTTGGTAACAGGTTGGAAACATGTTGGAAACAGGTTAGAAACAGGTTAGAAACAGGTTGGAAACAAGTTGGAAACAGGTTGGAAACAGGTTAGAAACAAGTTGGAAACAGGTTGGAAACAAGTTGGAAACAGGTTGGAAACAGGTTAGAAACAGGTTGGAAACAGGTTGTAAACAGGTTAGAAACAGGTTAGAAACAGGTTAGAAACAGGTTGTAAACAGGTTAGAAACAGGTTAGAAACAGGTTAGAAACAGGTTGTAAACAGGTTAGAAACAGGTTAGAAACAGGTTGTAAACAGGTTGGAAACAGGTTGGAAACAGGTTGGAAAGAGGTTAGAAACAGGTTGGAAACAAGTTGGAAACAGGTTAGAAACAGGTTGAAACAGGTTGGAAACATGTTAGAAACAAGTTAGAAACAGGTTGGAAACAGGTTGGAAACAGGTTGGAAACAGGTTAGAAACAGGTTAGAAACAGGTTGTAAACAGGTTGTAAACAGGTTAGAAACAGGTTAGAAACAGGTTAGAAACAGGTTGTAAACAGGTTAGAAACAGGTTAGAAACAGGTTAGAAACAGGTTGTAAACAGGTTAGAAACAGGTTAGAAACAGGTTGTAAACAGGTTAGAAACAGGTTGGAAACAGGTTAGAAACAGGTTGGAAACAGGTTGGAAACAGGTTAGAAACAGGTTGGATTCAGCTCTTTCTTTTTCCTCCAGCCTGACTCTGACTGACTCTGACTGACTCTGACTGACTCTGGCTGTTCCATCCATAGACATGTCATTTTAATTGGGAAGGCCTGTTGTATATATATTATATGTCTATGCTTACATCACTGTATGGAGGCCAACTGAAGTTCTCAGCTGTTGTTAGAGGTTGTCTCTATCTGGGCTTTCTTGTTGTCTACAGCCTTACAGACTCACATACCCCACGTCTCCTAGATGGATGTTATAGCAAGGACCATGAGATCAGTTCGAGATGGTTTTTTTTCACCGGGACAAGTTGGAAATCCCTCTGTTATCTTTCTCTTCTATTTTTCTCTCAGCATGTGACGCTGCTTGACTTTTACCTCTGTTCTTTAAGACTCATCAATACTGTATATTTTTACACAGAGAGACAGACTTATACAGTGGGGCAATGAAGTATTTAGTCAGCCACCAATGTGCAAGTTCTCCCACTTAAAAGATGAGAGAGGCCTGTAATTTTCATCATAGGTACAATTCAGTTATGACAGACAAAATGATAAAGAAAATCCAGAAAAACACATTGTAGGATTTTTTTATGAATTTATTTGCAAATTGGGGTGGAAAATAGACATATATATATGAGATATATATATATAGAGAGAGACAGTCATAGATATATATAGAGAGAGAGACAGCAAAACAGAGACAGAGACAGATATATATTTAGAGAGAGAGAGAGAGAGAGAGAGAGAGAGAGAGAGAGAGAGAGAGAGAGAGAGAGAGAGAGAGACATATATATATATATAGAGAGAGACATATATATATATATATATAGAGAGAGAGACATATATATATATATATAGAGAGAGAGACATATATATATATATATATAGAGAGAGAGACATATATATATATATATATAGAGAGAGAGGCATATATATATAGAGAGAGAGAGACATATATATAGAGAGAGAGACATATATATATATAGAGAGAGAGACATATATATATATAGAGAGAGAGACATATATATAGAGAGAGAGACATATATATATATATAGAGAGAGAGACATATATATATATAGAGAGAGAGAGACATATATATAGAGAGAGAGACATATATATATATAGAGAGAGACATATATATATATATAGAGAGAGAGACATATATATATATATATAGAGAGAGAGACATATATATATATATATAGAGAGAGAGACATATATATATATATATAGAGAGAGAGACATATATATATATATAGAGAGAGAGACATATATATATATATAGAGAGAGAGACATATATATATAGAGAGAGAGAGAGACATATATATATATAGAGAGAGAGACATATATAGAGAGAGAGACATATATAGAGAGAGAGACATATAGAGAGAGAGAGACATATATAGAGAGAGAGACATATAGAGAGAGAGAGACATATATATATATATATATAGAGAGAGACAAAGAGAGAGAGAGAGAGAAAGAGAGAGAGAGAGATAGAGAGAGAGAGGTTTTTAGGTGGTTCAGCTCAGAGTTTTCTTTTAGATGCTTTGATCTGGGAGAATATACTTCTAGTGAGGAAGGATGTATGATTGGACACACACACACACACACAGGGATATATGATTGTATTTCTCCCACTGTGCAGGGATGTACTGTTTGAGTGTGTTTTCAACACTGCAGATAACAAAGCTCCTTTCATCCATGGAGCTACTAAAGCTTTCCCTCTTAGCCTTTCTCTCTCTCTCTCTCTGTGTGTGTGTGTGTGTGTGTGTGTGTGTGTGTGTGTGTGTGTGTGTGTGTGTGTGTGCAGCTTAGCCTTTCTCTCTCTCTCTGTGTGTGTGTGTGTGTGTGTGTGTGTGTGTGTGTGTGTGTGTGTGTGTGTGTGTGTGTGTGTGTAGCTTAGCCTTTCTCTCTCAGCTATTGTTGGCCCACTGCAAGCCAGAACTCAGTACCAAGCCACTTTACATGACCAGAACAAAGTTTATCTTCTTGTGTGTTTGTACTATAGTACCTTGATGTATTGGAATGTGAATGTAATGTTGTCTGTATCTCAGTTGGTAGAGCGCGGTGCTATAGGACTATATAGGACTATATTAACACACGTCTCTCTCTCTCTCTCTCTCTCTCTCTCTCTCTCTCTCTCTGTGTGTCTCTGTCTCTCTCTCTGTCTCTCTCTGTCTCTCTCTTTGCCTCTCTCGCTCTCTCTGTGTCTCTGTGTCTCTCTCTCTTTTCTAGGTGAGTACATACATTTTGAAGATACACACCTACCGTGCTTTGGGGTGTCCTGGGGTTTGTGAGTAGCAAATGGACACCTGGATAAACCTGACATTACTGTGCTGTTTCCTGGACATCCTTACAAGTGGTGTTCTGAGCTTTCACATTTTCTATTATATCGAGGGGGTGGGTTGTGTGTGCGTGTGTGTGTGTGTTTGTATGCTGTGGTGTGGTGTGGTGTGTGTGTGTGTGTGTGTGTGTGTGTGTGTGTGTGTGTGTGTGTGTGTGTGTGTGTGTGCTTGCGCACATTTGTGTGTGTATTTTTATGTGTGCTAGTGTGCATGTCTGCTCTTCCTCGCCCTATATGTGAGGTGCCCCCATCCTGGTCCTATATGTGAGGGGTCCCCATCTTGGTCCTATATATGAGGGGCCCCCATCCTGGTCCTATATGTGAGGGGTCCCCATCCTGGTCCAATATATGAGGGGCCCCATCCTGGTCCTATATATGAGGGGTCCCCATCCTGGTCCAATATATGAGGGGCCCCATCCTGGTCCTATATATGAGGGGTCCCCATCCTGGTCCTATATGTGAGGGGTCCCCATCTTGGTCCTATATATGAGGGGCCCCCATCCTGGTCCTATATGTGAGGGGTCCCATCTTGGTCCCATATATGAGGGGCCCCCATCCTGGTCCTATATGTGAGGGGTCCCCATCCTGGTCCAATATATGAGGGGCCCCATCCTGGTCCTATATATGAGGGGCCCCATCCTGGTCCTATATATGAGGGGTCCCCATCCTGGTCCAATATATGAGGGGCCCCATCCTGGTCCTATATATGAGGGGTCCCCATCCTGGTCCTAAATGTGAGGGGTCCCCATCCTGTCCTATATATAGGGGCCCCCATCCTGGTCCCTATATGTGAGGGGTCCCCATCCTGGTCCTAAATGTGAGGGGTCCCCATCCTGGTCCTAAATGTGAGGGGTCCCCATCCTGGTCCTATATGTGAGGGGTCCCCATCCTGGTCCTATATGTGAGGGGCCCCATCCTGGTCCTATATGTGAGGGGCCCCATCCTGGTCCTATATGTGAGGGGTCCCCATCCTGGTCCTATATGTGAGGGGCCCCATCCTGGTCCTATATGTGAGGGGCCCCATCCTGGTCCTATATGTGAGGGGTCCCCATCCTGGTCCTATATGTGACGGGTCCCATCCTGGTCCTAAATGCGACCCTATTCAGGAAATGAGGCGTCTGACGCGAGTCACGACTTCATAGGAGAGCCGTTTGAACTTAAAATTGAACTTTGAAAAAAAAATGGGGGATGGGGGGGCAGAAATACCTTAATGTGCCTCAATAACAAACTTGTACGCTTATCTGTAAATACCCAATACAATTGTTAAATTACTAGCTTTATTGGTTAAGCCACAGAAACAGGCAGTAACCTTCCCACTAGCCATGATTGGCTGAGATAATGAGTGGGCTGGACATGCCGAGAGAGCGTTCGATTGGTCTGCCATATAAAATGCTTGTGTCTATTTGAGCTGGTCAGTCTGGGTTATTAATCATGTATAAGCTGCGTAAGTGTTGCTTTCCACTTTCTGGAGGATCAAGTTATGAAATTAGAGTATGATAGCTAACGAGATGGAGGTAACACCTGTCTAAGGATTACATCTTCAAACTAAGGCATCTGTGACATGTAATTCTTGACACGGAGAATGAGGTATACAGGTAAGGTAGTTGGCTTTAGCTAGCTACATTTTCAGATATTACAAGTTTTGTAACTTGACAACGCCATTTCATTTCAAGCTAAAGTGTACTCTTAGCTAGCTAACGTTAGCTGGCTGGCTCCCGAGCTGATGCTATCATTTGTTTCCCAGGGGCCGTTTGCTGTTTTAGTTAGTTAGCATTGAACATGGTTGTTTAGCTCCCAGCACCGTGGGATTGTTGGCACTGTTCATTGTTGTTTAACTAGCTAACGTTAGCTGGCTGGCTCATTAGCTGATGGTACGTTGTCTACCTCGCTAGCTAGCTATATGTCTTAAGCTAGAGTGAACTGTTTGCTAGCTAGCTAGCGTCAGCTTGCTGGCTCATTAGCTGCTGTTATTATTTGTTTCCCAGAGCCGTGTGCTGTTCTAGTTAGAGACTAATGTTAGCTAGCTAACTATATGTCTTAAGATAAAGTGTACTGGTAGCTAGCTATCTATATGTCTTAAGATAAAGTGTACTGGTAGCTAGCTATATCTATATGTCTTAAGATAAAGTGTACTGTTAGCTAGCTAGCTATATGTCTTAAGATAAAGTGTACTGGTAGCTAGCTATCTATATGTCTTAAGATAAAGTGTACTGTTAGCTAGCTAGCTATATGTCTTAAGATAAAGTGTACTGTTAGCTAGCTAGCTATATGTCTTAAGATAAAGTGTACTGTTAGCTAGCTAGCTATACGTCTTAAGATAAAGTGTACTGTTAGCTAGCTAGCTAACGTTAGCTGGCTGGCTCCCTAGCTGACGTTATTATTCGTATCCCAGAGCCGTATGCTGTTCTAGTAAGAGACCAATGCTAGCTAGCTAACATTGAACATGGTCGGTTAGCTCCCAGCACTGTGGCATTGCAATTGTTGGCACTGTTAGCTAACGTTACGTTGACGTGTGTACAACACATGTTGAATTTGTCCGCTGTCAGTAAACATCTGGAAAAGAGTGCAA
>NC_068426.1:1563854-1573096 GCF_023373465.1 Oncorhynchus keta
GGGCAGGACGTCAGGCTGCAGGGAGTTGGGCAGGACGTCAGGCTATAGGGAGTTCTGCAGGACGTCAGGCTGTAGGGAGTTGGGCAGGACGTCAGGCTGTAGGGAGTTGGGCAGGACGTCAGGCTGTAGGGAGTTGGGCAGGACGTCAGGCTGTAGGGAGTTGGGCAGGACGTCAGGCTGTAGGGAGTTGGGCAGGACGTCAGGCTGTAGGGAGTTGGGCAGAACGTCAGGCTGTAGGGAGTTGGGCAGAACGTCAGGCTGTAGGGAGTTGGGCAGGACGTCAGGCTGTAGGGAGTTGGGCAGGACGTCAGGCTGTAGGGAGTTGGGCAGGACGTCAGGCTGTAGGGAGTTGGGCAGGACGTCAGGCTGTAGGGAGTTGGGCAGGACGTCAGGCTGTAGGGAGTTGGGCAGGACGTCAGGCTGTAGGGAGTTGGGCAGAACGTCAGGCTGTAGGGAGTTGGGCAGAACGTCAGGCTGTAGGGAGTTGGGCAGGACGTCAGGCTGTAGGGAGTTGGGCAGGACGTCAGGCTGTAGGGAGTTGGGCAGGACGTCAGGCTGTAGGGAGTTGGGCAGAACGTCAGGCTGTAGGGAGTTGGGCAGGACGTCAGGCTGTAGGGAGTTGGGCAGGACGTCAGGCTGTAGGGAGTTGGGCAGGACGTCAGGCTGTAGGGAGTTGGGCAGGACGTCAGGCTGTAGGGAGTTGGGCAGAACGTCAGGCTGTAGGGAGTTGGGCAGGACGTCAGGCTGTAGGGAGTTGGGCAGAACGTCAGGCTGTAGGGAGTTGGGCAGAACGTCAGGCTGTAGGGAGTTGGGCAGAACGTCAGGCTGTAGGGAGTTGGGCAGGACGTCAGGCTGTAGGGAGTTGGGCAGGACGTCAGGCTGTAGGGAGTTGGGCAGGACGTCAGGCTGTAGGGAGTTGGGAAGAACGTCAGGCTGTAGGGAGTTCTGCAGGACGTCAGGCTGTAGGGAGTTGGGCAGAACGTCAGGCTGTAGGGAGTTGGGAAGAACGTCAGGCTGTAGAGAGTTGGGCAGGACGTCAGGCTGTAGGGAGTTGGGCAGGACGTCAGGCTGTAGGGAGTTGGGCAGGACGTCAGGCTGTAGGGAGTTGGGCAGAACGTCAGGCTGTAGGGAGTTGGGCAGGACGTCAGGCTGTAGGGAGTTGGGCAGAACGTCAGGCTGTAGGGAGTTGGGCAGGACGTCAGGCTGTAGGGAGTTGGGCAGGACGTCAGGCTGTAGGGAGTTGGGCAGGACGTCAGGCTGTAGGGAGTTGGGCAGGACGTCAGGCTGTAGGGAGTTGGGCAGGACGTCAGGCTGTAGGGAGTTGGGCAGAACGTCAGGCTGTAGGGAGTTGTGCAGGACGTCAGGCTGTAGGGAGTTGGGCAGGACGTCAGGCTGCAGGGAGTTGGGCAGGACATCAGGCTATAGGGAGTTCTGCAGGACGTCAGGCTGTAGGGAGTTGGGCAGGACGTCATGCTGTAGGGAGTTGGGCAGGACGTCAGGCTGTAGGGAGTTGGGCAGAACGTCAGGCTGTAGGGAGTTGGGCAGAACGTCAGGCTGTAGGGAGTTGGGCAGGACGTCAGGCTGTAGGGAGTTGGGCAGGACGTCAGGCTGTAGGGAGTTGGGCAGAACGTCAGGCTGTAGGGAGTTGGGCAGAACGTCAGGCTGTAGGGAGTTGGGCAGGACGTCAGGCTGTAGGGAGTTGGGCAGGACGTCAGGCTGTAGGGAGTTGGGCAGGACGTCAGGCTGTAGGGAGTTGGGAAGAACGTCAGGCTGTAGGGAGTTCTGCAGGACGTCAGGCTGTAGGGAGTTGGGCAGAACGTCATGCTGTAGGGAGTTGGGCAGGACGTCAGGCTGTAGGGAGTTGGGAAGAACGTCAGGCTGTAGGGAGTTGGGCAGGACGTCAGGCTGTAGGGAGTTGGGCAGGACGTCAGGCTGTAGGGAGTTGGGCAGGACGTCAGGCTGTAGGAGTTGGGCAGGACGTCAGGCTGTAGGGAGTTGGGCAGAACGTCAGGCTGTAGGGAGTTGGGCAGAACGTCAGGCTGTAGGGAGTTGGGCAGGACGTCAGGCTGTAGGGAGTTGGGCAGGACGTCAGGCTGTAGGAGTTGGGCAGGACGTCAGGCTGTAGGGAGTTGGGCAGGACGTCAGGCTGTAGGGAGTTGGGCAGGACGTCAGGCTGTAGGGAGTTGGGCAGGACGTCAGGCTGTAGGGAGTTGGGCAGGACGTCAGGCTGTAGGGAGTTGGGCAGGACGTCAGGCTGTAGGGAGTTGGGCAGGACGTCAGGCTGTAGGGAGTTGGGCAGGACGTCAGGCTGTAGGGAGTTGGGCAGGACGTCAGGCTGTAGGGAGTTGGGCAGGACGTCAGGCTGTAGGGAGTTGGGCAGGACGTCAGGCTGTAGGGAGTTGGGCAGGACGTCAGGCTGTAGGGAGTTGGGAAGAACGTCAGGCTGTAGGGAGTTCTGCAGGACGTCAGGCTGTAGGGAGTTGGGCAGAACGTCATGCTGTAGGGAGTTGGGCAGGACGTCAGGCTGTAGGGAGTTGGGCAGAACGTCAGGCTGTAGGGAGTTGGGCAGGACGTCAGGCTGTAGGGAGTTGGGCAGAACGTCAGGCTGTAGGGAGTTGGGCAGGACGTCAGGCTGTAGGGAGTTGGGCAGAACGTCAGGCTGTAGGGAGTTGGGCAGAACGTCAGGCTGTAGGGAGTTGGGCAGGACGTCAGGCTGTAGGGAGTTGGGCAGGACGTCAGGCTGTAGGGAGTTGGGCAGGACGTCAGGCTGTAGGGAGTTGGGCAGGACGTCAGGCTGTAGGGAGTTGGGCAGGACGTCAGGCTGTAGGGAGTTGGGCAGGACGTCAGGCTGTAGGGAGTTGGGCAGGACGTCAGGCTGTAGGGAGTTGGGCAGAACGTCAGGCTGTAGGGAGTTGGGCAGGACGTCAGGCTGTAGGGAGTTGGGCAGGACGTCAGGCTGTAGGGAGTTGGGCAGAACGTCAGGCTGTAGGGAGTTGGGCAGGACGTCAGGCTGTAGGGAGTTGGGCAGGACGTCAGGCTGTAGGGAGTTGGGCAGGACGTCAGGCTGTAGGGAGTTGGGCAGGACGTCAGGCTGTAGGGAGTTGGGCAGGACGTCAGGCTGTAGTGAGTTGGGCAGGACGTCAGGCTGTAGGAGTTGGGCAGGACGTCAGGCTGTAGGGAGTTGGGCAGGACGTCAGGCTGTAGGGAGTTGGGCAGAACGTCAGGCTGTAGGGAGTTGGGCAGGACGTCAGGCTGTAGGGAGTTGGGCAGGACGTCAGGCTGTAGGGAGTTAGGCAGGACGTCAGGCTGTAGGGAGTTGGGAAGAACGTCAGGCTGTAGGGAGTTGGGCAGGACGTCAGGCTGTAGGGAGTTGGGCAGAACGTCAGGCTGTAGGGAGTTGGGAAGAACGTCAGGCTGTAGGGAGTTGGGCAGGACGTCAGGCTGTAGGGAGTTGGGCAGGACGTCAGGCTGTAGGGAGTTGGGCAGGACGTCAGGCTGTAGGGAGTTGGGCAGAACGTCAGGCTGTAGGGAGTTGGGCAGAACGTCAGGCTGTAGGGAGTTGGGCAGGACGTCAGGCTGTAGGGAGTTGGGCAGAACGTCAGGCTGTAGGAGTTGGGCAGGACGTCAGGCTGTAGGGAGTTGGGCAGGACGTCAGGCTGTAGGGAGTTGGGCAGAACGTCAGGCTGTAGGAGTTGGGCAGAACGTCAGGCTGTAGGGAGTTGGGCAGGACGCCAGGCTGTAGGAGTTGGGCAGGACGTCAGGCTGCAGGGAGTTGGGCAGGACATCAGGCTGTAGGGAGTTCGGCAGGACGTCAGGCTGTAGGGAGTTGGGCAGGACGTCAGGCTGTAGGGAGTTGGGCAGGACGTCAGGCTGTAGGGAGTTGGGCAGAACGTCAGGCTGTAGGAGTTGGGCAGAACGTCAGGCTGTAGGGAGTTGGGCAGGACGTCAGGCTGTAGGGAGTTGGGCAGGACGTCAGGCTGTAGGGAGTTGGGCAGAACGTCAGGCTGTAGGGAGTTGGGCAGAACGTCAGGCTGTAGGAGTTGGGCAGGACGTCAGGCTGTAGGGAGTTGGGCAGGACGTCAGGCTGTAGGGAGTTGGGCAGGACGTCAGGCTGTAGGGAGTTGGGCAGAACGTCAGGCTGTAGGGAGTTGGGCAGGACGTCAGGCTGTAGGGAGTTGGGCAGAACGTCAGGCTGTAGGGAGTTGGGCAGAACGTCAGGCTGTAGGAGTTGGGCAGGACGTCAGGCTGTAGGGAGTTGGGCAGGACGTCAGGCTGTAGGGAGTTGGGCAGAACGTCAGGCTGTAGGGAGTTGGGCAGGACGTCAGGCTGTAGGGAGTTGGGCAGGACGTCAGGCTGTAGGGAGTTGGGCAGGACGTCAGGCTGTAGGGAGTTGGGCAGGACGTCAGGCTGTAGGGAGTTGGGCAGGACGTCAGGCTGTAGGAGTTGGGCAGAACGTCAGGCTGTAGGAGTTCGGCAGGACGTCAGGCTGTAGGGAGTTGGGCAGGAATGCCATGCTGTAGGGGAGTTGGGCAGAACGTCAGGCTGTAGGGAGTTGGGAAGAACGTCAGGCTGTAGAGAGTTGGGCAGGACGTCAGGCCTGTAGGGGAGTGGGCAGGACGTCAGGCTGTAGGGAGTTAGGCAGAACGTCAGGCTGTAGGGGAGTTGGGAAGAACGCCAGGCTGTAGGGAGTCTGCAGAACGCCAGGCTGTAGGCGTTGTGCAGAACGTCAGCTGTGGGAGTTGGGAAGAACATCAGGCTGCAGAGAGTTGGGCAGGACGTCAGGGGCTATAGGGAGTCTCTGCAGGACGTCAGGGTTGTAGGGAGTTGGGCAGGACGCTGGCTGTAGGGAGTTGGGCAGAACGTCCAGGCTGTAGGGAGTTGGGCAGAACGCCAGGCTGTAGGGAGTTGGGCAGAACGTCAGGGCTGTAGGGAGTTGGGCAGGACGTCAGGCTGTAGGGAGTTGGGCAGGACGTCAGGCTGTAGGAGCGGGCAGGACGTCAGGCTGTAGGGAGTTGGGCAGGACGTCAGGCTGTAGGGAGTTGGGCAGGACGTCAGGCTGTAGGGAGTTGGGCAGAACGTCAGGCTGTAGGAGTTGGGCAGGACGTCAGGCTGTAGGAGTTGGGCAGGACGTCAGGCTGCAGGGAGTTGGGCAGGACGTCAGGCTGTAGGGAGTTCGGCAGAACGTCAGGCTGTAGGGAGTTGGGCAGAACGTCAGGCTGTAGGAGTTGGGCAGGACGTCAGGCTGTAGGGAGTTGGGCAGAACGTCAGGCTGTAGGGAGTTGGGCAGGACGTCAGGCTGTAGGGAGTTGGGAAGAACGTCAGGCTGTAGGGAGTTGTGCAGGACGTCAGGCTGTAGGGAGTTGGGCAGAACGTCAGGCTGTAGGGAGTTGGGCAGAACGTCAGGCTGTAGGGAGTTGGGCAGGACGTCAGGCTGTAGGGAGTTGGGCAGGACGTCAGGCTGTAGGGAGTTGGGCAGGACGTCAGGCTGTAGGGAGTTCTGCAGGACGTCAGGCTGTAGGGAGTTGGGCAGGACGTCAGGCTGTAGGAGTTGGGCAGGACGTCAGGCTGTAGGGAGTTGGGCAGAACGTCAGGCTGTAGGGAGTTGGGCAGAACGTCAGGCTGTAGGGAGTTGGGCAGGACGTCAGGCTGTAGGAGTTGGGCAGGACGTCAGGCTGTAGGAGTTGGGCAGGACGTCAGGCTGTAGGGAGTTGGGCAGAACGTCAGGCTGTAGGGAGTTGGGCAGGACGTCAGGCTGTAGGGAGTTGGGCAGGACGTCAGGCTGTAGGGAGTTGGGCAGGACGTCAGGCTGTAGGGAGTTGGGCAGGACGTCAGGCTGTAGGGAGTTGGGCAGGACGTCAGGCTGTAGGGAGTTGGGCAGGACGTCAGGCTGTAGGGAGTTGGGCAGGACGTCAGGCTGTAGGAGTTGGGCAGAACGTCAGGCTGTAGGGAGTTGGGCAGGACGTCAGGCTGTAGGGAGTTGGGCAGGACGCCAGGCTGTAGGGAGTTGGGCAGGACGTCAGGGCTGTAGGGAGTTGGGGCAGGAGCATCAGGCTGTAGGGGAGGCTGGGCAGGACGTGCCAGGCTGTAGGAGCGCACGTCAGGTTGTAGGGAGTTGGGCAGAACGTCAGGCTGTAGGGGAGTTGTGCAGGACGCCAGCCTGTGGAGTTGGGCAGGACGTCAGGCTGTGGGGAGTTGGGAAGAACGCCAGGCTGTAGAGTTCTGCAGGACGCCAGGCTGTAGGAGTTGGGCAGAACAGGGGAGTTGGGAAGAACGCCAGGCTGTAGAGAGTTGGGCAACGTAGTCCGCCAGAGAGAGCTGGGCAGACGTCAGGCTGTAGAGTTGGGCAGAATGTCAGGCTGCAGTGGGAGTTGGGCAGACATCAGGCTTAGAGTTGGGAAGAACGTCCGGCTGTAGTAGCTGGGCAGTGACGTCAGGCTGTAGGAGTTGGGCAGGACGCTCAGGCTGTAGGGATTTGGGCAGACGTCAGGCTGCAGGGACGGCAGACGTCAGGCTGTAGGAGCTGCAGACGTCAGGCTGCAGGAAGCTGCTATGATGTCATGGCTCAGAAGAGTTGGGCAGGACATCAGGCTGTAGGAGGTTGTGCAGAACAACAGGCTGGGAGGAGTTGGGCAGAACGTCAGGCTGTAGGAGCAGGACGTCAGGCAGGACAGGACGCAGGATGTAGGGAGCTGGGGCAGGACGTCAGCTGTAGGAGTAGTGAGAACGTCAGGCTGTAGGAGTTGGGAAGAACGTGGCTGCAGGAGTTGGGCAGGATCGTCAGGCTGTAGGAGTTCTGCAGGACGTCAGGCTGTAGAGTTGGGCAGAACGTCATGCTGTAGAGTTAGAGAGTTGGGCAGGAGCGGGGCACGTCAGCTGTAGAGCTGGGCAGAACGTCAGCTGTAGGGAGCTGGGAAGAACGCTAGCAGTAGAGAGTTGACAGGCCAGGCTGTAGGAGTTGGGCAGGACGTCAGGCTGAGTTGCAGGACGCTGAAGGAGGAGTTAGCAGACCAGCTGTAGGAGTTGGGCAGAATCGTCAGGGTTGTAGGGAGTTAAGAACGCTGTATTGTAGGGAGTTGCAGGACGTCAGGCTGTAGGGAGTTGGGCAGGACGTCAGGCTGTAGGGAGTTGGGCAGGACGTCAGGCTGTAGGGAGTTGGGCAGAACGTCAGGCTGTAGGGAGTTGGGCAGAACGTCAGGCTGTAGGGAGTTGGGCAGGACGTCAGGCTGTAGGGAGTTGGGCAGGACGTCAGGCTGTAGGGAGTTGGGCAGGACGTCAGGCTGTAGGGAGTTGGGCAGGACGTCAGGCTGTAGGGAGTTGGGCAGGACGTCAGGCTGTAGGGAGTTGGGCAGGACGTCAGGCTGTAGGGAGTTGGGCAGGACGTCAGGCTGTAGGGAGTTGGGCAGGACGTCAGGCTGTAGGGAGTTGGGCAGGACGTCAGGCTGCAGGGAGTTGGGCAGGACATCAGGCTATAGGGAGTTCTGCAGGACGTCAGGCTGTAGGGAGTTGGGCAGGACGTCATACTGTAGGGAGTTGGGCAGGACGTCAGGCTGTAGGGAGTTGGGCAGAACGTCAGGCTGTAGGAGTTGGGCAGAACGTCAGGCTGTAGGGAGTTGGGCAGGACGTCAGGCTGTAGGGAGTTGGGCAGAACGTCAGGCTGTAGGAGTTGGGCAGGACGTCAGGCTGTAGGGAGTTGGGCAGGACGTCAGGCTGTAGGGAGTTGGGCAGGACGTCAGGCTGTAGGGAGTTGGGCAGGACGTCAGGCTGTAGGGAGTTGGGAAGAACGTCAGGCTGTAGGAGTTGGGCAGGACGTCAGGCTGTAGGGAGTTGGGCAGAACGTCATGCTGTAGGGAGTTGGGCAGGACGTCAGGCTGTAGGGAGTTGGGAAGAACGTCAGGCTGTAGAGAGTTGGGCAGGACGTCAGGCTGTAGGGAGTTGGGCAGGACGTCAGGCTGTAGGGAGTTGGGCAGGACGTCAGGCTGTAGGGAGTTGGGCAGGACGTCAGGCTGTAGGGAGTTGGGCAGAACGTCAGGCTGTAGGGAGTTGGGCAGAACGTCAGGCTGTAGGGAGTTGGGCAGGACGTCAGGCTGTAGGGAGTTGGGAGACGTCAGGCTGTAGGGAGTTGGGCAGGACGTCAGGCTGTAGGGAGTTGGGCAGGACGTCAGGCTGTAGGGAGTTGGGCAGGACGTCAGGCTGTAGGGAGTTGGGCAGAACGTCAGGCTGTAGGAGTTGGGCAGGACGTCAGGCTGTAGGGAGTTGGGCAGGACGTCAGGCTGCAGGGAGTTGGGCAGGACATCAGGCTGTAGGGAGTTGGGCAGGACGTCAGGCTGTAGGGAGTTGGGCAGGACGTCAGGCTGTAGGGAGTTGGGCAGGACGTCAGGCTGTAGGGAGTTGGGCAGAACGTCAGGCTGTAGGGAGTTGGGCAGAACGTCAGGCTGTAGGGAGTTGGGCAGGACGTCAGGCTGTAGGGAGTTGGGCAGGACGTCAGGCTGTAGGAGTTGGGCAGAACGTCAGGCTGTAGGGAGTTGGGCAGAACGTCAGGCTGTAGGGAGTTGGGCAGGACGTCAGGCTGTAGGAGTTGGGCAGGACGTCAGGCTGTAGGGAGTTGGGCAGGACGTCAGGCTGTAGGGAGTTGGGAAGAACGTCAGGCTGTAGGGAGTTCTGCAGGACGTCAGGCTGTAGGGAGTTGGGCAGAACGTCATGCTGTAGGGAGTTGGGCAGGACGTCAGGCTGTAGGGAGTTGGGCAGAACGTCAGGCTGTAGGGAGTTGGGCAGGACGTCAGGCTGTAGGGAGTTGGGCAGGACGTCAGGCTGTAGGGAGTTGGGCAGGACGTCAGGCTGTAGGGAGTTGGGCAGGACGTCAGGCTGTAGGGAGTTGGGCAGGACGTCAGGCTGTAGGGAGTTAGGCAGGACGTCAGGCTGTAGGGAGTTGGGTAGAACATCAGGCTGTAGGGAGTTCGGCAGGACGTCAGGCTGTAGGGAGTTGGGCAGAACGTCATGCTGTAGGGAGTTGGGCAGGACGTCAGGCTGTAGGGAGTTGGGAAGAACGTCAGGCTGTAGAGAGTTGGGCAGGACGTCAGGCTGTAGGGAGTTGGGCAGGACGTCAGGCTGTAGGGAGTTGGGCAGAACGTCAGGCTGTAGGGAGTTGTGCAGGACGTCAGGCTGTAGGGAGTTGGGCAGGACGTCAGGCTGTAGGGAGTTGGGCAGGACGTCAGGCTGTAGGGAGTTCTGCAGGACGTCAGGCT
>NC_068426.1:1573196-1605696 GCF_023373465.1 Oncorhynchus keta
CTTATTCTCTTACCTAATTTAAATAAGTACCGCCTCGTAACCAACGTCTGAAGGGCGTGGTTTACACACTAGCCTAGGTAGCTAGTCTGCAGTGACAACAAAGAGAACTGCAGTGTGTCAGCAAATATAATTAGAGGTTTTTGGGCCAAAGCAAGCTAGAATTATACAGCCAGCATGTCTTAATTCACACTGTTACAATAACCAAACAGTAGGATAAACAACTCATTTGTGAAACCATAATGTGGTGTAGTGCGACAGGATTGGATGTTGCATGCAATTTCAATGTTGTTCGAGTTGCTTTGTGCATCAGCACATAGAGGAAATGTCACTGCAATACGGTGTCCATGTTGTTTGATATCAGTGTTTTCTAAGAACTGCCGGGCTTGTTCTCCGTCCACTCAGTCTGTCTTAATTCCTGGTAGTTTGAGATTTAGCCGTTTTTAATCTGGAGAAATATTATGGTTTTAGTCACTCAAAAGGTTAATTTATATCGGGAATCAGAATGACTGTTTGGGATGTTCAACACGAACATTCAGGTTATTTTACGAGACTGAGTGTTATTTTAACTCCTGAATTAATAAACCACTCATTCATTTCATGGAGAGAGGAATTCCACTTAGATCTCTGCTGCTCGACGAACCCCGACATCATACATCAGGTTAGGGAATAACTAGGGATGGGTAAGGTCTGTTGTCTCATCAATAACTAGGGATGGGTAAGGTCTGTTGTCTCATCAATAACTAGGGATGGGTAAGGTCTGTTGTCTCATCAATAACTAGGGATGGGTAAGGTCTGTTGTCTCATCAATAACTAGGGATGGGTAAAGTCTGTTGTCTCATCAATAACTAGGGATGGGTAGGGTCTGTTGTCTCATCAATAACTAGGGGATGTGTCTGTTGTCTCATCAATAACTAGGGATGGGTCTGTTGTCTCATCAATAACTAGGGATGGGTAAGGTCTGTTGTCTCATCAATAACTAGGGATGGGTAGGGTCTGTTGTCTCATAAATAACTAGGGATGGGTAGGGTCTGTTGTCTCATCAATAACTAGGGATGGGTCTGTTGTCTCATCAATAACTAGGGATGGGTCTGTTGTCTCATCAATAACTAGGGATGGGTCTGTTGTCTCATCAATAACTAGGGATGGGTCTGTTGTCTCATCAATAACTAGGGATGGGTATGGGTCTGTTGTCTCATCAATAACTAGGGATGGGTCTGTTGTCTCATCAATAACTAGGGATGGGGGTCTATTGTCTCATCAATAACTAGGGATGGGTAGGTCTGTTGTCTCATCAATAACTAGGGATGGGTCTGTTGTCTCATCAATAACTAGGGATGGGTCTGTTGTCTCATCAATAACTAGGGATGGGTAAGGTCTGTTGTCTCATCAATAACTAGGGATGTGTAGGGTCTGTTGTCTCATCAATAACTAGGGATGGGTAAGGTCTGTTGTCTCATCAATAACTAGGGATGGGGGTCTGTTGTCTCATCAATAACTAGGGATGGGTAGGGGTCTGTTGTCTCATCAATAACTAGGGGATGGGTCTGTTGTCTCATCAATAACTAGGGATGGGTCTGTTGTCTCATCAATAACTAGGGATGGGTCTGTTGTCTCATCAATAACTAGGGATGGGTCTGTTGTCTCATCAATAACTAGGGATGGGTCTGTTGTCTCATCAATAACTAGGGATGGGTAAGGTCTGTTGTCTCATCAATAACTAGGGATGGGTAGGGTCTGTTGTCTCATCAATAACTAGGGATGGGTCTGTTGTCTCATCAATAACTAGGGATGGGTCTGTTGTCTCATCAATAACTAGGGATGGGTCTGTTGTCTCATCAATAACTAGGGATGGGTAAGGTCTGTTGTCTCATCAATAACTAGGGATGGGTCTGTTGTCTCATCAATAACTAGGGATGGGTAAGGTCTGTTGTCTCATCAATAACTAGGGATGGGTCTGTTGTCTCATCAATAACTAGGGATGGGTAGGGTCTGTTGTCTCATCAATAACTAGGGATGGGTCTGTTGTCTCATCAATAACTAGGGATGGGTAGGGTCTGTTGTCTCATCAATAACTAGGGATGGGTCTGTTGTCTCATCAATAACTAGGGATGGGTAGGGTCTGTTGTCTCATCAATAACTAGGGATGGGTAGGGTCTGTTGTCTCATCAATAACTAGGGATGGGTAGGGTCTGTTGTCTCATCAATAACTAGGGATGGGTCTGTTGTCTCATCAATAACTAGGGATGGGTCTGTTGTCTCATCAATAACTAGGGATGGGTAGGGTCTGTTGTCTCATCAATAACTAGGGATGGGTCTGTTGTCTCATCAATAACTAGGGATGGGTCTGTTGTCTCATCAATAACTAGGGATGGGTCTGTTGTCTCATCAATAACTAGGGTCTGTTGTCTCATCAATAACTAGGGATGGGTAGGGTCTGTTGTCTCATCAATAACTAGGGATGGGTCTGTTGTCTCATCAATAACTAGGGATGGGTCTGTTGTCTCATCAATAACTAGGGATGGGTAGGGTCTGTTGTCTCATCAATAACTAGGGATGGGTAAGGTCTGTTGTCTCATCAATAACTAGGGATGGGTCTGTTGTCTCATCAATAACTAGGGATGGGTAGGGTCTGTTGTCTCATCAATAACTAGGGATGGGTATCAATAACTAGGGTCTGTTGTCTCATCAATAACTAGGGATGGGTAGGGTCTGTTGTCTCATCAATAACTAGGGATGGGGGTCTGTTGTCTCATCAATAACTAGGGATGGGTAGGGTCTGTTGTCTCATCAATAACTAGGGATGGGTCTGTTGTCTCATCAATAACTAGGGATGGGTCTGTTGTCTCATCAATAACTAGGGATGGGTCTGTTGTCTCATCAATAACTAGGGGATGGGTAGGGTCTGTTGTCTCATCAATAACTAGGGATGGGTAGGGTCTGTTGTCTCATCAATAACTAGGGATGGGTAAGGTCTGTTGTCTCATCAATAACTAGGGATGGGTAGGGTCTGTTGTCTCATCAATAACTAGGGATGGGTCTGTTGTCTCATCAATAACTAGGGATGGGTAAGGTCTGTTGTCTCATCAATAACTAGGGATGGGTCTGTTGTCTCATCATAACTAGGTCTGTTGTCTCATCAATAACTAGGGATGGGTCTGTTGTCTCATCAATAACTAGGGATGGGTAGGTCTGTTGTCTCATCAATAACTAGGGATGGGTAAGGTCTGTTGTCTCATCAATAACTAGGGATGGGTCTGTTGTCTCATCAATAACTAGGGATGGTCTGTTGTCTCATCAATAACTAGGGATGGGTAGGGTCTGTTGTCTCATCAATAACTAGGGATGGGTAGGGTCTGTTGTCTCATCAATAACTAGGGATGGGTCTGTTGTCTCATCAATAACTAGGGATGGGTAGGGTCTGTTGTCTCATGCATCAATAACTAGGGATGGGTAAGGTCTGTTGTCTCATCAATAACTAGGGATGGGTAGGGTCTGTTGTCTCATCAATAACTAGGGATGGGTCTGTTGTCTCATCAATAACTAGGGATGGGTCTGTTGTCTCATCAATAACTAGGGATGGGTAGGGTCTGTTGTCTCATCAATAACTAGGGATGGGTAAGGTCTGTTGTCTCATCAATAACTAGGGATGGGTAGGGTCTGTTGTCTCATCAATAACTAGGGATGGGTCTGTTGTCTCATCAATAACTAGGGATGGGTAGGGTCTGTTGTCTCATCAATAACTAGGGATGGGTAGGTCTGTTGTCTCATCAATAACTAGGGATGGGTCTGTTGTCTCATCAATAACTAGGGATGGGTCTGTTGTCTCATCAATAACTAGGGATGGGTAGGGGTCTGTTGTCTCATCAATAACTAGGGATGGGTCTGTTGTCTCATCAATAACTAGGGATGGGTAGGGTCTGTTGTCTCATCAATAACTAGGGATGGGTAGGGTCTGTTGTCTCATCAATAACTAGGGATGGGTCTGTTGTCTCATCAATAACTAGGGATGGGTAGGGTCTGTTGTCTCATCAATAACTAGGGATGGTATACCAACTGGTCTGTTGTCTCATCAATAACTAGGGATGGGTCTGTTGTCTCATCAATAACTAGGGATGGGTAAGGTCTGTTGTCTCATCAATAACTAGGGATGGGTCTGTTGTCTCATCAATAACTAGGGATGGGTAAGGTCTGTTGTCTCATCAATAACTAGGGATGGGTCTGTTGTCTCATCAATAACTAGGGATTGGTAGGGTCTGTTGTCTCATCAATAACTAGGGATGGGTAGGGTCTGTTGTCTCATCAATAACTAGGGATGGGTAAGGTCTGTTGTCTCATCAATAACTAGGGATGTGTAGGGTCTGTTGTCTCATCAATAACTAGGGATGGGTCTGTTGTCTCATCAATAACTAGGGATGGGTCTGTTGTCTCATCAATAACTAGGGATCTGTTGTCTCATCAATAACTAGGGATGGGTCTGTTGTCTCATCAATAACTAGGGATGGGTAAGGTCTGTTGTCTCATCAATAACTAGGGATGGGTAGGGTCTGTTGTCTCATCAATAACTAGGGATGGGTCTGTTGTCTCATCAATAACTAGGGATGGGTAGGGTCTGTTGTCTCATCAATAACTAGGGATGGGTAAGGTCTGTTGTCTCATCAATAACTAGGGATGGGTCTGTTGTCTCATCAATAACTAGGGATGGGTAGGGTCTGTTGTCTCATCAATAACTAGGGATGGGTCTGTTGTCTCATCAATAACTAGGGATGGGTAGGGTCTGTTGTCTCATCAATAACTAGGGATGGGTAGGTCTGTTGTCTCATCAATAACTAGGGATGGGTCTGTTGTCTCATCAATAACTAGGGATGGGTAAAGGTCTGTTGTCTCATCAATAACTAGGGATGGGGTCTGTTGTCTCATCAATAACTAGGGATGGGTCTGTTGTCTCATCAATAACTAGGGATGGGTCTGTTGTCTCATCAATAACTAGGGATGGGTAAGGTCTGTTGTCTCATCAATAACTAGGGATGGGTAGGGTCTGTTGTCTCATCAATAACTAGGGATGGGTCTGTTGTCTCATCAATAACTAGGGATGGGTAGGTCTGTTGTCTCATCAATAACTAGGGATGGGTAGGGTCTGTTGTCTCATCAATAACTAGGGATGGGTAGGTCTGTTGTCTCATCAATAACTAGGGATGGGTAGGGTCTGTTGTCTCATCAATAACTAGGGATGGGTAAGGTCTGTTGTCTCATCAATAACTAGGGATGGGTCTGTTGTCTCATCAATAACTAGGGATGGGCCTGTTGTCTCATCAATAACTAGGGATGGTAGGGTCTGTTGTCTCATCAATAACTAGGGATGGGTAGGGTCTGTTGTCTCATCAATAACTAGGGATGGGTCTGTTGTCTCATCAATAACTAGGGATGGGTAGGGTCTGTTGTCTCATCAATAACTAGGGATGGGTCTGTTGTCTCATCAATAACTAGGGATGGGTAAGGTCTGTTGTCTCATCAATAACTAGGGATGTGTAAGGTCTGTTGTCTCATCAATAACTAGGGATGGGTCTGTTGTCTCATCAATAACTAGGGATGGGTCTGTTGTCTCATCAATAACTAGGGATGGGTAGGGTCTGTTGTCTCATCAATAACTAGGGATAGGGTCTGTTGTCTCATCAATAACTAGGGATGGGTAAGGTCTGTTGTCTCATCAATAACTAGGGATGGTAAGGTCTGTTGTCTCATCAATAACTAGGGATGGGTCTGTTGTCTCATCAATAACTAGGGATGGGTAGGGTCTGTTGTCTCATCAATAACTAGGGATGGGTCTGTTGTCTCATCAATAACTAGGGATGGGTAGGGTCTGTTGTCTCATCAATAACTAGGGATGGGTCTGTTGTCTCATCAATAACTAGGGATGGGTAGGGTCTGTTGTCTCATCAATAACTAGGGATGGGTAGGGTCTGTTGTCTCATCAATAACTAGGGATGGGTCTGTTGTCTCATCAATAACTAGGGATGGGTAGGGTCTGTTGTCTCATCAATAACTAGGGATGGGTCTGTTGTCTCATCAATAACTAGGGGGGGTAGGTCTGTTGTCTCATCAATAACTAGGGATGGGTCTGTTGTCTCATCAATAACTAGGGATGGGTCTGTTGTCTCATCAATAACTAGGGATGGGTCTGTTGTCTCATCAATAACTAGGGATGGGTAGGGTCTGTTGTCTCATCAATAACTAGGGATGGGTAGGGTCTGTTGTCTCATCAATAACTAGGGATGGGTAAGGTCTGTTGTCTCATCAATAACTAGGGATGGGTCTGTTGTCTCATCAATAACTAGGGATGGGTAGGGTCTGTTGTCTCATCAATAACTAGGGATGGGTAGGGTCTGTTGTCTCATCAATAACTAGGGATGGGTAGGGTCTGTTGTCTCATCAATAACTAGGGATGGGTAGGGTCTGTTGTCTCATCAATAACTAGGGATGGGTCTGTTGTCTCATCAATAACTAGGGATGGGTAGGGTCTGTTGTCTCATCAATAACTAGGGATGGGTCTGTTGTCTCATCAATAACTAGGGATGGGTAGGGTCTGTTGTCTCATCAATAACTAGGGATGTGTAGGGTCTGTTGTCTCATCAATAACTAGGGATGGGTCTGTTGTCTCATCAATAACTAGGGATGGGTAGGGTCTGTTGTCTCATCAATAACTAGGGATAGGGTCTGTTGTCTCATCAATAACTAGGGATGGGTAAGGTCTGTTGTCTCATCAATAACTAGGGATGGGTCTGTTGTCTCATCAATAACTAGGGATGGGTAGGGTCTGTTGTCTCATCAATAACTAGGGATGGGTAGGGTCTGTTGTCTCATCAATAACTAGGGATGGGTTGGGTCTGTTGTCTCATCAATAACTAGGGATGGGTAAGGTCTGTTGTCTCATCAATAACTAGGGATGGGTAGGGTCTGTTGTCTCATCAATAACTAGGGATGGGTAAGGGTCTGTTGTCTCATCAATAACTAGGGATGGGTAGGGTCTGTTGTCTCATCAATAACTAGGGATGTTGTCTCATCAATAACTAGGGATCTGTTGTCTCATCAATAACTAGGGATGGGTAGGGTCTGTTGTCTCATCAATAACTAGGGATGGGTAAGGTCTGTTGTCTCATCAATAACTAGGGATGGGTAGGGTCTGTTGTCTCATCAATAACTAGGGATGGGTCTGTTGTCTCATCAATAACTAGGGATGGGTCTGTTGTCTCTCATCAATAACTAGGATGGTCTGTTGTCTCATCAATAACTAGGGATGGGTAGGGTCTGTTGTCTCATCAATAACTAGGGATGGGTAGGTCTGTTGTCTCATCAATAACTAGGGATGGGTCTGTTGTCTCATCAATAACTAGGGATGATAAGGTCTGTTGTCTCATCAATAACTAGGGATGGGTAGGGTCTGTTGTCTCATCAATAACTAGGGATGGGTAGGGTCTGTTGTCTCATCAATAACTAGGGATGGGTAGGGTCTGTTGTCTCATCAATAACTAGGGATGGGTCTGTTGTCTCATCAATAACTAGGGATGGGTAGGTCTGTTGTCTCATCAATAACTAGGGATGGGTTGGGTCTGTTGTCTCATCAATAACTAGGGATGGGTAAGGTCTGTTGTCTCATCAATAACTAGGGATGTGTTGGGTCTGTTGTCTCATCAATAACTAGGGATGGGTCTGTTGTCTCATCAATAACTAGGGATGGGTAGGGTCTGTTGTCTCATCAATAACTAGGGATGGGTAAGGTCTGTTGTCTCATCAATAACTAGGGATGGGTCTGTTGTCTCATCAATAACTAGGGATGGGTAGGTCTGTTGTCTCATCAATAACTAGGGATGGGTCTGTTGTCTCATCAATAACTAGGGATGGGTCTGTTGTCTCATCAATAACTAGGGATGGGTAGGTCTGTTGTCTCATCAATAACTAGGGATGGGTAGGGTCTGTTGTCTCATCAATAACTAGGGATGGGTCTGTTGTCTCATCAATAACTAGGGATGGGTAGGGTCTGTTGTCTCATCAATAACTAGGGATGGGTCTGTTGTCTCATCAATAACTAGGGATGGGTAAGGTCTGTTGTCTCATCAATAACTAGGGATGGGTAAGGTCTGTTGTCTCATCAATAACTAGGGATGGGTAAGGTCTGTTGTCTCATCAATAACTAGGGATGGGTCTGTTGTCTCATCAATAACTAGGGATGGGTAAGGTCTGTTGTCTCATCAATAACTAGGGATGGGTAAGGTCTGTTGTCTCATCAATAACTAGGGATGGGTAGGGTCTGTTGTCTCATCAATAACTAGGGATGGGTCTGTTGTCTCATCAATAACTAGGGATGGGTAGGGTCTGTTGTCTCATCAATAACTAGGGATGGGTCTGTTGTCTCATCAATAACTAGGGATGGGTAGTCTGTTGTCTCATCAATAACTAGGGATGGGTAGGTCTGTTGTCTCATCAATAACTAGGGATGGGTCTGTTGTCTCATCAATAACTAGGGATGGGTAGGGTCTGTTGTCTCATCAATAACTAGGGATGGGTAGGGTCTGTTGTCTCATCAATAACTAGGGATGGGTAGGGTCTGTTGTCTCATCAATAACTAGGGATGGGTAGGGTCTGTTGTCTCATCAATAACTAGGGATGGGTCTGTTGTCTCATCAATAACTAGGGATGGGTAGGGTCTGTTGTCTCATCAATAACTAGGGATGGGTAGGGTCTGTTGTCTCATCAATAACTAGGGATGGGTAAGGTCTGTTGTCTCATCAATAACTAGGGATGGGTCTGTTGTCTCATCAATAACTAGGGATGGGTAGGGTCTGTTGTCTCATCAATAACTAGGGATGGGTAAGGTCTGTTGTCTCATCAATAACTAGGGATGTTGTCTCATCAATAACTAGGGATCTGTTGTCTCATCAATAACTAGGGATGGGTAGGTCTGTTGTCTCATCAATAACTAGGGATGGGTCTGTTGTCTCATCAATAACTAGGGATGGGTAGGGTCTGTTGTCTCATCAATAACTAGGGATGGGTAAGGTCTGTTGTCTCATCAATAACTAGGGATGGGTCTGTTGTCTCATCAATAACTAGGGATGGGTCTATTGTCTCATCAATAACTAGGGATGGGTAAGGTCTGTTGTCTCATCAATAACTAGGGATGGGTAGGGTCTGTTGTCTCATCAATAACTAGGGATGGGTAAGGTCTGTTGTCTCATCAATAACTAGGGATGGGTCTGTTGTCTCATCAATAACTAGGGATGGGTAGGGTCTGTTGTCTCATCAATAACTAGGGATGGGTCTGTTGTCTCATCAATAACTAGGGATGGGTCTGTTGTCTCATCAATAACTAGGGATGGGTAAGGTCTGTTGTCTCATCAATAACTAGGGATGGGTAGGGTCTGTTGTCTCATCAATAACTAGGGATGGGTAAGGTCTGTTGTCTCATCAATAACTAGGGATGGGTAAGGTCTGTTGTCTCATCAATAACTAGGGATGGGTAAGGTCTGTTGTCTCATCAATAACTAGGGATGGGTAGGGTCTGTTGTCTCATCAATAACTAGGGATGGGTAAGGTCTGTTGTCTCATCAATAACTAGGGATGGGTAAGGTCTGTTGTCTCATCAATAACTAGGGATGGGTCTGTTGTCTCATCAATAACTAGGGATGGGTCTGTTGTCTCATCAATAACTAGGGATGGGTCTGTTGTCTCATCAATAACTAGGGATGGGTAGGGTCTGTTGTCTCATCAATAACTAGGGATGGGTAAGGTCTGTTGTCTCATCAATAACTAGGGATATATATCTGTTGTCTCATCAATAACAAGGGATGGTAAGGTCTGTTGTCTCATCAATAACTAGGGATGGGTCTGTTGTCTCATCAATAACTAGGGATGGGTCTGTTGTCTCATCAATAACTAGGGATGGGTAAGGTCTGTTGTCTCATCAATAACTAGGGATGGGTCTGTTGTCTCATCAATAACTAGGGATGGGTCTGTTGTCTCATCAATAACTAGGGATGGGTAAGGTCTGTTGTCTCATCAATAACAAGGGATGGGTCTGTTGTCTCATCAATAACTAGGGATGGGTAAGGTCTGTTGTCTCATCAATAACTAGGGATGGGTAAGGTCTGTTGTCTCATCAATAACTAGGGATGGGTAAGGTCTGTTGTCTCATCAATAACTAGGGATGGGTCTGTTGTCTCATCAATAACTAGGGATGGGTAAGGTCTGTTGTCTCATCAATAACTAGGGATGGGTCTGTTGTCTCATCAATAACTAGGGATGGGTCTGTTGTCTCATCAATAACTAGGGATGGGTCTGTTGTCTCATCAATAACTAGGGATGGGTCTGTTGTCTCATCAATAACTAGGGATGGGTCTGTTGTCTCATCAATAACTAGGGATGGGTAGGGTCTGTTGTCTCATCAATAACTAGGGATGGGTCTGTTGTCTCATCAATAACTAGGGATGGGTAGGGTCTGTTGTCTCATCAATAACTAGGGATGGGTCTGTTGTCTCATCAATAACTAGGGATGGGTCTGTTGTCTCATCAATAACTAGGGATGGGTAGGGTCTGTTGTCTCATCAATAACTAGGGATGGGTCTGTTGTCTCATCAATAACTAGGGATGGGTAGGGTCTGTTGTCTCATCAATAACTAGGGATGGGTAAGGTCTGTTGTCTCATCAATAACTAGGGATGGGTCTGTTGTCTCATCAATAACTAGGGATGGGTAAGGTCTGTTGTCTCATCAATAACTAGGGATGGGTAAGGTCTGTTGTCTCATCAATAACTAGGGATGGGTCTGTTGTCTCATCAATAACTAGGGATGGGTAAGGTCTGTTGTCTCATCAATAACTAGGGATGGGTCTGTTGTCTCATCAATAACTAGGGATGGGTCTGTTGTCTCATCAATAACTAGGGATGGGTCTGTTGTCTCATCAATAACTGGTATCACTAGATCACCAACATGTTTAAGCCATTTGCTCGTATTCTGCTGCACAGTAACAGTCATATCTGACTAACACCATAACATGGTGTCAGAAGTGTTTCAACCTCATCAAATATAAAACAGAAGAGATTATTTCACAGAGTTTAGTCTGAGTTTAGAGTGATGAAATGTAGCTAACAGCTAACTCTCATGTCTCTTCATTGAGCCGTTGCTATGGATACTCACATACTCAAAGCTGCAATGAGCAGAGCGCATGCAGAGCGAGTTGCCTGAGCGCAGGGAGTGAGTGACAGACCGAGAGGAGCAGGTAATGAATTTACTAACGAAGGAAGTTATTTCTGGTTTCGGGCCGGACCTTCAATTTGGCCGAAGCAAGCGGGCCTGGGTAGGATTGGGCCTGACCTTCACAGGCCTGGGTAGAGTAGGGTCTGACTGTCACAGTCCTGGGTAGGGTAGGGCCTGACTGTCACAGGCCTGGGTAGGATAGGGCATGATCTTCACAGGCCTGGGTAGAGTAGGGTCTGACTGTCACAGGCATGGGTAGAGTAGGGCCTGACTGTCACAGTCCTGGGTAGGGTAGGGCCTGACTGTCACAGGCCTGGGTAGGATAGGGCATGATCTTCACAGGCCTGGGTAGAGTAGGGCCTGACTGTCACAGGCATGGGTAGAGTAGGGTCTGACTGTCACAGTCCTGGGTAGGGTAGGGCCTGACTGTCACAGGCCTGGGTAGGATAGGGCATGATCTTCACAGGCCTGGGTAGAGTAGGGTCTGACTGTCACAGGCATGGGTAGAGTAGGGCCTGACTGTCACAGGCCTGGGTAGAGTAGGGCCTGACTGTCACAGGCCTGGGTAGGGTGGGGCCTGACTGTCACAGTTCTGGGTAGGGTAGGGCCTGACTGTCACAGGCCTGGGTTGGGTAGGGCCTGACTGTCACAGGCCTGGGTAGGGTAGGGCCTGACTGTCACAGGCCTGGGTAGGGTAGGGCCTGACTGTCACAGTTCTGGGTAGTGTAGGGCCTGACTGTCACAGGCCTGGGTAGGGTAGGGCCTGACTGTCACAGGCCTGGGTAGGGTAGGGCCTGACTGTCACAGTTCTGGGTAGGGTAGTACCTGACCTTCAGCCTGTATGCCTGAGTGTGTGTGTGTGTGTGTGCATTGCCTGTATGTGTGTGTGTGTGTGTGTGTGTGTGTGTGTGTGTGTGTGTGTGTGTGTGTGTGTGCATGCCTGTATGCTGAGTGTGTGTGTGCATTGCCTGTATGCCTGTGTGTGTGTGTGTGTGTGTGTGTGTGTGTGTGTGTGTGTGTGTGTGTGTGTGTGTGTGTGTGTGTGTGTGTGTGTGTGTGTGTGTGTGTGTGTGTGTGTGTGTGTGTGTGCATGCCTGTATGCTGAGTGTGTGTGTGCATTGCCTGTATGCCTGTGTGTGTGTGTGTGTGTGTGTGTGTGTGTGTGTGTTTTCCTAGAGATGATAATAACTGTTATCAAGTCTCTCTCTCCTCTCACCGACAACACTGATATTGTTTGGGGATCTTGCGCCGCTCTTGACAGAAATGAATTGAAAACACACGCAAAATGAACATGCGCTCTCTCTCTCTCTCTCTCTCTCTCTCTCTCTCTCTCTCTCTCTCTGATCTCTCTCTCTCTCTCTCTCTCTCTCTCTCTCTCTCTCTCTCTCACACTCTCTCTCTCCAACAGTGGAAGAATATCAGAGGGTAAATATATGAGAAATGAGATTCCATCTCTCAGGATGGAGGCTTTACTGTAGAGTAGATTGATGTGTGTTTACCTGTCGTGATGCTAGTAGAGTGTTGTGGGTGTGTTTACCTGTAGTGATGCTAGTAGAGTGTTGTTGGTGTGTTTACCTGTAGTGATGCTAGTAGAGTGTTGTGGGTGTGTTTACCTGTAGTGATGCTAGTAGAGTGGTGTTGTTGGTGTGTTTACCTGTAGTGATGCTAGTAGTGTTGTTGTGGGTGTGTTTACCTGTAGTGATGCTAGTAGTGTGTTGTGGGTGTGTTTACCTGTAGTGATGCTAGTAGAGTGTTGTGGGTGTGTTTACCTGTAGTGATGCTAGTAGAGTGTTGTGGGTGTGTTTACCTGTAGTGATGCTAGTAGAGTGTTGTGGGTGTGTTTACCTGTAGTGATGCTAGTAGAGTGTTGTTGTTGGTGTGTTTACCTGTAGTGATGCTAGTAGAGTGTTGTGGGTGTGTTTACCTGTAGTGATGCTAGTAGAGTGTTGTGGGTGTGTTTACCTGTAGTGATGCTAGTAGAGTGTTGTGGGTGTGTTTACCTGTAGTGATGCTAGTAGAGTGTTGTGGGTGTGTTTACCTGTAGTGATGCTAGTTGTGTTGTTGTGGGTGTGTTTACCTGTAGTGATGCTAGTAGAGTGTTGTGGGTGTGTTTACCTGTAGTGATGCTAGTAGAGTGTTGTGGGTGTGTTTACCTGTAGTGATGCTAGTAGAGTGTTGTGGGTGTGTTTACCTGTAGTGATGCTAGTAGAGTGTTGTGGGTGTGTTTACCTGTAGTGATGCTAGTAGAGTGTTGTGGGTGTGTTTACCTGTAGTGATGCTAGTAGAGTGTTGTGGGTGTGTTTACCTGTAGTGATGCTAGTAGAGTGTTGTTGGTGTGTTTACCTGTAGTGATGCTAGTAGAGTGTTGTGGGTGTGTTTACCTGTAGTGATGCTAGTAGAGTGTTGTTGTGGGTGTGTTTACCTGTAGTGATGCTAGTAGAGTGTTGTGGGTGTGTTTACCTGTAGTGATGCTAGTAGAGTGTTGTGGGTGTGTTTACCTGTAGTGATGCTAGTAGAGTGTTGTGGGTGTGTTTCCCTGTAGTGATGCTAGTAGAGTGTTGTGGGTGTGTTTACCTGTAGTGATGCTAGTAGAGTGTTGTGGGTGTGTTTCCCTGTAGTGATGCTAGTAGAGTGGTGTTGTTGGTGTGTTTACCTGTAGTGATGCTAGTAGAGTGTTGTTGGTGTTTTTACCTTGAGTGATGCTAGTAGAGAGTTGTGTGTGTAAGGTGTATGCACCAATTTGTAAGTCGCTCTGGATAAGAGCGTCTGCTAAATGACTTAAATGTAAATGTAGTCATGCTAGTAGAGTGTTGTGGGTGTGTTTACCTGTAGTGATGCTAGTAGAGTGTTGTGTGTGTGTTTACCTGTAGTCATGCTAGTAGAGTGTTGTGGGTGTGTTTACCTGTAGTGATGCTAGTAGAGTGTTGTGGGTGTGTTTCCCTGTAGTGATGCTGGTAGAGTGTTGTGGGTGTGTTTACGTGTAGTGATGCTAGTAGAGTGTTGTGGGTGTGTTTACCTGTAGTGATGCTAGTTTAGAGTTGTGGGTGTGTTTCCTGTAGTGATGCTAGTAGAGTGTTGTGGGTGTGTTTACCTGTAGTGATGCTAGTTTAGAGTTGTGGGTGTGTTTACCTGTAGTGATGCTAGTAGAGTGTTGTGGGTGTGTTTACGTGTAGTGATGCTAGTAGAGTGTTGTTGTGGGTGTGTTTACCTGTAGTGATGCTAGTAGAGTGTTGTGGGTGTGTTTACCTGTAGTGATGCTAGTAGAGTGTTGTTGTGGGTGTGTTTACCTGTAGTGATGCTAGTAGAGTGTTGTTGTGGGTGTGTTTACCTGTAGTGATGCTAGTAGAGTGGTGTTGTGGGTGTGTTTACCTGTAGTGATGCTAGTAGAGTGTTGTGGGTGTGTTTACCTGTAGTGATGCTAGTAGAGTGGTGTTGTGGGTGTGTTTACCTGTAGTGATGCTAGTAGAGTGTTGTGGGTGTGTTTACCTGTAGTGATGCTAGTAGAGTGTTGTTGTGGGTGTGTTTACCTGTAGTGATGCTAGTAGAGTGTTGTTGGTGTGTTTACCTGTAGTGATGCTAGTAGTGTGTTGTTGTGGGTGTGTTTACCTGTAGTGATGCTAGTTGTGTGTTGTTGTGGGTGTGTTTACCTGTAGTGATGCTAGTAGAGTGTTGTGGGTGTGTTTACCTGTAGTGATGCTAGTAGAGTGTTGTTGTTAGTGTGTTTACCTGTTGTTGTTGATGTTTTATGATAATCACTCTGTTGCAGATAAGCTGTTCTTTTATTTCCCCTGAGGGATCACTCCTGGTACACACACACACACACACACACACTCACACACAGAGACACACACACACACACACACACACACACACACACACACACACACACACAGAGACACACACACAGACACACACAGACACACACACACAGACACACAGACACAGACACAGACACAGACACAGACACAGACACAGACACAGACACAGACACAGACACAGACACACACACACACAGACACACACACACAGACACACACACACAGACACACACACACACACACACACACACACACACACACACACACACACACACACACACACACACACACACACACACACACACACACACACACACACACACACACACACACACAGACACACACACACAGTGCCTGTTGAAAATCAATCAGGAGTTTTGATGAGGAGAAAGAGAGGGAGGAACGGAGAGATTTGAGGCATTTGAACGTATTTATTTTCATTTAAAAAAAAAATCTTTAATCAAAATGCGTTTTTGCTTTCTGGAACATGTGAATTTTAATGAGCCTTTTTTGCCATCAATAAAATAGTTAAATTACGAACCTAGTTGGTTTTCCCACTTAATAAGACAGGAACCTCCCCTCTATACATGATAGGCTGAGATAATGGAGGAGCTGGACTTGGATTGGTCTGCTATGTAGCAGTCTATAACATGAGCTGCACGGTGTGTTTAGATAATCCTTGCTACCACAGCTTTTTTTTAAAGATATCATGGAGAACTGCAAAAGTGTTGCTACTGCTCAACATTGCTGCCCTGAAGTTAATAGCGCGATCGACAAAGATCAGTGGGAAAAAATTGGGTAACTCCAGTCCTCTAGACCAGAGATGGTAACTCCAGTCCTCTAGACCAGAGATGGTAACTCCAGTCCTCTAGACCAGAGATGGTAACTCCAGTCCTCTAGACCAGAGATGGTAACTCCAGTCCTCTAGAACAGAGATGGTAACTCCAGTCCTCTAGACCAGAGATGGTAACACCAGTCGTCTCTACCAGAGATCGTAACTCCAGTCATCTAGATCATAGATGGTAACTCCAGTCCTCCAGTCCTCTCGATCATAGATGGTAACTCCAGTCCTCCAGTCCTCTTGACCAGAGATGGTAACTCCAGTCCTCTAGACCAGAGATGGTAACTCCAGTCCTCTAGACCAGAGATGGTAACTCCAGTCCTCGAGATCATAGATGGTAACTCCAGTCTTCAGGGCCTTTCTCAATTAAGACCTATTGAGGTGGGGGATGGGGGTGGGGTGACTCCTCAAGACCAATTGTTGTTCTGGGGAGGGGGTTGGAGAGAGAGAGAGGGGGGAGGGGGGAAAGAATGATAAAAAAAACAGAGCAAACGAGAATGCTATTTGGCCCTAAACAGAGAGAACACAGTGGCAGAATACCTGACCACTGTGACTGATCCAAACTTAAGGCTTTGAATATGTACAGACTCAGTGAGCATAGCCTTGCTATTGAGAAAGGCCACCGTAGGCAGACATGGCTCTCAAGAGAGGACAGGCAATGTGCTCACTGCCCACAAAATGAGGTGGAAACTGAGCTGCACTTCCTAACCTCCCTCAGATTACACAGACCCACAAATAATACTTCACTTGCTTTGGCCATGTTAACACATGTTTCCCATGACAATAAAGCCCTTAAATATACATTGAATTGAGGGAGAAAAAGTGTTTGATCTTTTCTTAGAGTGGAACAGCTGCCCCTCAATTAAATTAATTTCAATTCATAATTCAAAAGCTTTATTGGCATGGAAAACATATGTTTACATTGCCAACCCAAATGGAATAAACAATGAACAAAAGGTAAATAGACAATGGAAACGTTAGTAGACATTACACAAAAGTTTTTCAATAATAAAAACATTTCATACGTTATATTATTGGCCATGTACAGTGTTGTAACAACATGGACATCATTTAAGTATGTAATACAAACAGATACAGTTGAAGTCGGAAGTTTATGTACACTGTCTCTCTCTCTCTCTCTCTCTTTCTCTTTCTCTCTCTCTCTGTCTCTCTTTCTCTTTCTTTCTCTCTCTCTCTCTCTCTCTCTCTCTCTCTCTCTCTCTCTCTGTCTCTCTTTCTCTTTCTTTCTCTCTCTCTCTGTCTCTCTCTCTCCCTCTCTCTCTCTCTCTCTCTCTCTCTCTCTCTCTGTCTCTCTTTCTCTTTCTTTCTCTCTCTCTCTCTCTCTCTCTCTCTCTCTCTCTCTCTCTCTCTCTCTCTCTCTCTCTCTGTCTCTCTTTCTCTTTCTCTCTCTCTCTCTCTCTCTCTCTCTCACTCTCTGGGAATCACTTTCTTTTAGGTGATTGTAGAATTTAACATATCTTTTATGGATTTTGATAATTAGCGGGTATCTGCTCTTCCTGTCTGTCTGTCTGTCTGTCTGTCTGTCTGTCTGTCTGTCTGTCTGTCTGTCTGTCTGTCTGTCTGTCTGTCTCATCTCCCCCTCTCCTCTCTCTGTCTCCTCTCTCCTCTTTCTCCCCCTCTCACTCTCTCGCTCTCTCTCTCTCTCTCCTCCCCCCTCTCCTCTTTCTCCTCTCTCTTCCTCTGACTGTTACTCTGTCTCTCTCGCACTCTCCCTCCTCTTCCTCCTCTACCTCCTCTCTCCCCTCTCTCCCCCTCTCCTCTCTCCTCTCTGTCACCTGGTCATTTTCTATCTACAGGATGATCCCTCTAATTGGCAGACAAGCTCTCATGTCAGACTTCATTCATTATGCTGTGTCTGATATGAAAAGTATTGCTGAGTTCAAGGCATGGGCCACTGCATGAGAGAGATACAAGTAATGGGAATGCGGTGTTCATAGTTATGTTATAGAATTCCGGTGATGCAATGCTTGGTGGATGAGGAAGAGGGAGGAAGGAGGAGGAAGAAAGATGAAGAGGGAGGAAGAGAGAGGAAATGGAAGGAGGAAGAGGGAGGAAGAAGGAGGAAGAGGTGAGACACAGGTTACATCCAGGAGAGAGAGACAGGTTACATCCAGGTGAGACACAGGTTACATCCAGGTGAGACACAGGTTACATCCAGGTGAGACACAGGTTACATCCAGGTGAGACACAGGTTACATCCAGGTGAGAGAGACAGGTTACATCCAGGTGAGAGAGACAGGTTACATCCAGGTTACATCCAGGTGAGACAGACAGGTTGCATCAAGGTGAGACAGACAGGTTACATCCAGGTGAGACAGACAGGTTACATCCAGGTGAGAGAGACAGGTTACATCCAGGTGAGACAGACAGGTTACATCCAGGTGAGACAGACAGGTTACATCCAGGTGAGACAGACAGGTTACATCCAGGTGAGAGAGACAGGTTACATCCAGGTGAGAGAGACAGGTTACATCCAGGTGAGACAGACAGGTTACATCCAGGTGAGACAGACAGGTTGCATCTAGGTGAGACAGACAGGTTACATCCAGGTGAGAGAGACAGGTTACAACCAGGTGAGAGCGACAGGTTACATCCAGGTGAGACAGACAGGTTGCATCTAGGTGAGACAGACAGGTTACATCCAGGTGAGAGAGACAGGTTACAACCAGGTGAGAGAGACAGGTTACATCCAGGTGAGACAGGCAGGTTACATCGAGGTGAGACAGACAGGTTACATCCAGGTGAGACAGACAGGTTACATCCAGGTGAGACAGACAGGTTGCATCCAGTTGAGACAGACAGGTTACATCCAGGTGAGACAGACAGGTTGCATCCAGGTGAGACAGACAGGTTACATCCAGGTGAGACAGACAGGTTACATCCAGGACAGACAGGAGACTGACTCAGATATCAAGACATTGGGTGCTGAGAAAAGAGAGCAACAAGAGCTTGTAGACAGAGAGGGGTAGACAGGCGAGGACAGAAAGGTGAGGGGTAGATAGGTGAGGACAGACAGGTGAGGGGTAAACAGGTGAGGACAGACAGGTGAGGGGTAAACAGGGAGGACAGACAGGTGAGGGGTAGATAGGTGAGGACAGACAGGTGAGGGGTAAACAGGCGAGGACAGACAGGTGAGGGGTAGACAGGTGAGGACAGACAGGTGAGGGGTAAACAGGGGAGGACAGACAGGTGAGGGGTAAACAGGGGAGGACAGACAGGTGAGGGGTAGATAGGTGAGGACAGACAGGTGAGGGGTAAACAGGCGAGGACAGACAGGTGAGGGGTAAACAGGCGAGGACAGACAGGTGAGGGGTAAACAGGTGAGGACAGACAGGTGAGGGGTAAACAGGTGAGGACAGACAGGTGAGGGGTAAACAGGTGAGGACAGACAGGTGAGGGGTAGACAGGTGAGGACAGACAGGTGAGGGGTAGACAGGTGAGGACAGACAGGTGAGGGGTAAACAGGTGAGGACAGACAGGTGAGGGGTAAACAGGTGAGGACAGACAGGTGAGGGGTAGACATGCGAGGACAGACAGGTGAGGGGTAAACAGGGAGGACAGACAGGTGAGGGGTAGATAGGTGAGGACAGACAGGTGAGGGGTAAACAGGCGAGACAGACAGGTGAGGGGTAAACAGGTGAGGACAGACAGGTGAGGGGTAAACAGGGGAGGACAGACAGGTGAGGGGTAAACAGGGGAGGACAGACAGGTGAGGGGTAGACAGGGGAGGACAGACAGGTGAGGGGTAAACAGGCGAGGACAGACAGGTGAGGGGTAAACAGGTGAGGACAGACAGGTGAGGGGTAGATAGGTGAGGGGTAAACAGGTGAGGACAGACAGGTGAGGGGTAAACAGGTGAGGACAGACAGGTGAGGGGTAAACAGGTGAGGACAGACAGGTGAGGGGTAGACAGGTGAGGACAGACAGGTGAGGGGTAAACAGGTGAGGACAGACAGGTGAGGGGTAGATAGGTGAGGACAGACAGGTGAGGGGTAAACAGGTGAGGACAGACAGGTGAGGGGTAGACAGGTGAGGACAGACAGGTGAGGGGTAAACAGGTGAGGACAGACAGGTGAGGGGTAGACAGGTGAGGACAGACAGGTGAGGGGTAGACAGGTGAGGACAGACAGGTGAGGGGTAAACAGGTGAGGACAGACAGGTGAGGGGTAGACAGGTGAGGACAGACAGGTGAGGGGTAGACAGGTGAGGGGTAGACAGGTGAGGACAGACAGGTGAGGGGTAAACAGGTGAGGGGAGACAGGTGAGGACAGACAGGTGAGGGGTAGACAGGTGAGGACAGACAGTAATATATAATAATAATATATGCCATTTAGCAGACGCTTTTATCCAAAGGACTTACAGTCATGTGTGCATACATTCTACGTATGGGTGGTCCCAGGGAATCGAACCCACTACCCTGGCGTTACAAGGTGAGCAGACCAACTGTGCTACAGAAGACCACAGGTGAGGGGTAGATAGGCGAGACAGACAGGTGAGGGGTAGACAGGCGAGGACAGACAGGTGAGGGGTAGATAGGCGAGACAGACGGATGAGGGGTAGATAGGTGAGGGGTAAACAGGTGAGACAGACAGGTGAGGGGTAGACAGGCGAGGACAGACAGGTGAGGGGTAGACAGGCGAGACAGACAGGTGAGGGGTAGATAGGCGAGACAGACGGATGAGGGGGGTAGATAGGTGAGGGGTAAACAGGTGAGGACAGACAGGTGAGGGGTAAACAGGTGAGGACAGACAGGTGAGGGGTAGATAGGTGAGGACAGACAGGTGAGGACAGACAGGTGAGGGGTAAACAGGTGAGGACAGACAGGTGAGGATAGATAGGTGAGGACAGACAGGTGAGGGGTAAACAGGTGAGGACAGACAGGTGAGGATAGATAGGTGAGGACAGACAGGTGAGGGGTAAACAGGTGAGGACAGACAGGTGAGGGGTAAACAGGTGAGGACAGACAGGTGAGGGGTAGATAGGTGAGGACAGACAGGTGAGGGGTAGACAGGCGAGGACAGACAGATGAGGGGTAGATAGGTGAGGACAGACAGGTGAGGGGTAGATAGGTGAGGACAGACAGGTGAGGGGTAGACAGGCGAGGACAGACAGGTGAGGGGTAAACAGGTGAGGACAGACAGGTGAGGGGTAAACAGGTGAGGACAGACAGGTGAGGGGTAGATAGGTGAGGACAGACAGGTGAGGGGTAGATAGGTGAGGACAGACAGGTGAGGGGTAGATAGGTGAGGGGTAAACAGGTGAGGACAGACAGGTGAGGGGTAAACAGGTGAGGACAGACAGGTGAGGGGTAGACAGGCGAGGACAGACAGGTGAGGGGTAGACAGGTGAGGACAGACAGATGAGGGGATAGGTGAGGGGTAAACAGGTGAGGACAGACAGGTGAGGGGTAAACAGGTGAGGACAGACAGGTGAGGGGTAGATAGGTGAGGGGTAAACAGGTGAGGACAGACAGGTGAGGGTAAACAGGGAGGACAGACAGGTGAGGGGTAGATAGGTGAGGACAGACAGGTGAGGGGTAGATAGGCGAGGACAGACAGGTGAGGGGTAGATAGGTGAGGGGTAAACAGGTGAGGACAGACAGGTGAGGGGTAGATAGGCGAGGACAGACAGGTGAGGGGTAGATAGGCGAGGACAGACAGGATGAGGGGTAGATAGGCGAGGAAAGACAGGTGAGGACAGACAGGTGAGGGGTAAACAGGTGAGGACAGACAGGTGAGGGGTAAACAGGTGAGGACAGACAGGTGAGGGGTAGATAGGTGAGGACAGACAGGTGAGGACAGACAGGTGAGGGTAAACAGGTGAGGACAGACAGGTGAGGATAGATAGGTGAGGACAGACAGGTGAGGGGTAAACAGGTGAGGACAGACAGGTGAGGATAGATAGGTGAGGACAGACAGGTGAGGGGTAAACAGGTGAGGACAGACAGGTGAGGATAGATAGGTGAGGACAGACAGGTGAGGGGTAAACAGGTGAGGACAGACAGGTGAGGGGTAAACAGGTGAGGACAGACAGGTGAGGGGTAGATAGGTGAGGACAGACAGGTGAGGGGTAGACAGGTGAGGACAGACAGGTGAGGGGTAGATAGGTGAGGACAGACAGGTGAGGGGTAGATAGGTGAGGACAGACAGGTGAGGGGTAGACAGGCGAGGACAGACAGGTGAGGGGTAGACAGGTGAGGACAGACAGGTGAGGGGTAGACAGGTGAGGACAGACAGGTGAGGGGTAGATAGGCGAGGACAGACAGGTGAGGGGTAGATAGGTGAGGACAGACAGGTGAGGGGTAGATAGGTGAGGACAGACAGGTGAGGGGTAGATAGGTGAGGACAGACAGGTGAGGGGTAAACAGGTGAGGACAGACAGGTGAGTGGTAGATAGGTGAGGACAGACAGGTGAGGGGTAGACAGGTGAGGACAGACAGGTGAGGGGTAGACAGGTGAGGACAGACAGGTGAGGGGTAGACAGGTGAGGACAGACAGGTGAGGGGTAAACAGGCGAGGACAGACAGGTGAGGGGTAGATAGGTGAGGACAGACAGGTGAGGGGTAGACAGGTGCAGACAAGGCCGAGTATAGCCCACAAAGATCTCCGCCACGGCACAACCCAAGGGGAGGCGCCAAACCCAGACAGCCGACCCAGACAGCCGACCCAGACAGCCGACCCAGACAGCCAACCCAGACAGCCAACCCAGACAGCCAACCCAGACAGCAAGCGATGCCAGGATTCTAGAGACACGGTATTTCTGCTTCTCCTGGAAATGAGAGAATAGTCTGGTATAACTCCTGTAAATATAGTAGTGTACTGCTACACACACACACACGACTGTAGGCCACAAGGACAGCTTCTCCTTAACTACACTGATGGGGTTTATAGACCTTATGCTTTCCTTTATTCTGTATGAAACATAGCGCTATCAGAACGCACTGAGCCTGCACTGATGAAAGTGTTACGTTAAGGTACATATAGTAGCTTAGTCTCTATCTCTCTATCTCTCTATCTCTCTATCTCTCTATCTCTCTTTCTTTCTTTCTTTCTTTCTTTCTTTCTTTCTTTCTTTCTTTTCTCTCTCTCTGTCTCTCTGTCTCTCTCTGTCTCTCTGTCTCTCTCTCTCTCTGTCTTTGTGACACTATAATAATTGTTATATGTTAATATTGATGCCAAATAGGCTGTTTTCAAAAGGATTTGTTACTTTTTTTTCTTAAAGGCAGTTGCTCTGTAACCCTTTCCTGCAGTCAATGACCAAAACCCTCTTTGGCCTCATGGGTGGAATGTTATTAATATTTTTCATAATTTTGTAATTAATAAAGTTTTTTAAAAAAGTTTTTAAAATCGGGTATTTCTATGTTAAACAAATATTTATTTCAACTTTGTATCTGACAGGTATCTGTCTTCAACCCATGTGTGTGAGATGTATCCATTGGTTTCAAAGTAGATTTGTTTTAAGACTACCAAGATTCACTCTGTGTGACCCTGACTTAGCCCACTGCAGTATAAGTTTAAGGTTTGGGAAAGTCTTAAAACAAAAATACAGAAATGAGTGCCTAGGGATTGAACCCGTGACACTCATAGCTAAAGCTCACACCTTCATGGCCATCCCCCATCCACAACACCTTACGAAAAACTCCAGGGTACTTGATGGTGATAATGTTCACCATTGCCCCTAGAGGCCAGTTTGAGAATGAAAAGCCTGTCTTTGTCCCATGTAGGACTCTGGTCTAAAGTACTACATGATATCAAATCAAATCAAATCCAATTTTATTGTCACATACACATGGTTAGCAGATGTTAATGCGAGTGTGTGAAATGCTTGTGCTTCTAGTTCCGACAATGCAGTAATAACCAACAAGTAATCTAACTAACAATTCCAAAACTACTGTCTTATACACAGTGTAAGGGGATAAAGAATATGTACATAAGGATATATGAATGAGTGATGGTACAGAGCATCATAGGCAAGATACCTCCAGGTGAGTCTGAATGAGTTACCTCCAGGTGAGTCTGAATGAGATACCTCCAGGTGAGTCTGAATGAGATACCTCCAGGTGAGTCTGAATGAGTTACCTCCAGGTGAATCTGAATGAGTTACCTCCAGGTGAATCTGAATGAGTTACCTCCAGGTTAATCTGAATGAGATACCTCCAGGTGAATCTGAATGAGTTACCTCCAGGTGAATCTGAATGAGTTACCTCCAGGTGAATCTGAATGAGATACCTCCAGGTGAATCTGAATGAGATACCTCCAGGTGAATCTGAATGAGTTACCTCCAGGTGAATCTGAATGAGATACCTCCAGGTTCATCTGAATGAGATACCTCCAGGTGAGTCTGAATGAGATACCTCCAGGTTCATCTGAATGAGATACCTCCAGGTGAGTCTGAATGAGTTACCTTCAGATGTGTGTGTGTGTGAGTTTTCCTCTCCTTTGTGTGAATGGTGGACGGAGGATGGCGGAATGAGGGATGAAGGAAGAAGGGGAAAAGAATGAGGGATGAAGGAAGGAGGGGGGATAGGAATGAGGGATCGCGGCAGGAGGGGGAAAGGAATGAGGGATCACGGCAGGAGGGGATGGTGTTCCCACAGTTTTCCAAATCCCTTGCTCTGTCCGAATCCTTCTCTGAGTGTGTCCGTTGCCAGGCCGACCGAGTGTGTTAGGAGTCCATTGTGGGCCATTCACGTGTGAGTAACGAGCGGGGCCCTTCTGCTGTCTCTCTGTGTGTGTGTGTGTGTGTGTGTGTGTGTGTGTGTGTGTGTGTGTGTGTGTGTGTGTGTGTGTGTGTGTGTGTGTGTGTGTGTGTGTGTGTGTGTGTGTGTGTGTGTGTGTGTGTGTGTGTGTGTGTGTGTGTGTGTGTGTGCATGCGGTGGTCTTTGTGTAACATAGAGATTATGTGCTGGCGCTATTTCCCTCTGCTGTCACGTCCTCCACACACACACACACACACACACACACACACACACACACACACACACACACACACACACACACACACACACACACACACACACACACTCTGTAACTCTACTCACCCTCCTCTCCCTCTTCTCCCTCCTCACCCTCCCTCTCCCTCTTCTCCCTCCTCTCCCTCATCTCCCTCCTCACCCTCCTCTCCATCTTCTCCCTCTTCTCCCTCTTCTCCCTCCTCTCCCTCTTCTCCCTCTTCTCCCTCCTCTCCCTCTTCTCCCTCTTCTCCCTCCTCTCCCTCTTCTCCCTCTTCTCCCTCTTCTCCCTCTTCTCCCTCCTCTCCCTCTTCTCCCTCCTCTCCCTCTTCACCCTCCTCTCCCTCTTCTCCCTCTTCTCCCTCCTCTCCCTCTTCTCCCTCTTCTCCCTCCTCTCCCTCCTCTCCCTCCTCTCCCTCTTCTCCCTCCTCTCACTACCTCATCAGACCAGTAAAGATGATTCCTTACCAACCAACATAGCTTCCTCACATGCTCCCTCAGCCCCATTTCATACGTTCAGTACCAGTCAAATATTTGGACACCTACTCATTCCAGGGTTTTTCTTTCTTTTTTAAAATTATTTTCTACATTGTAGAATAATATTGAAGAGATCAACACTATGAAATAACACATATGGAATCATGTAGTAACCAAAAAAGTGTTTAACAAATCAAAATATATGTTATATTTGAGGTTCTTCAAAGTAGCCACCCTTTGCATTCATGACAGCTTTGCACATTCTTGGCATTTTCTCAACCAGCTTCATGAGGTAGTCACCTGGAATGCATTTCAATTAACAGGTGTGCCTTGTTAAAAGTTAACTTGTTGAATTTCTTTCCTTCTTAATGCGTTTTAGCCAATCAGTTGTACTGTGACAAGGTAGGGGTGGTACACAGAAGATAGCCCCATTTGGTAAAGGACCAGCTGAAATAAGCAAAGAGAAATGACAGTCCATCATTACTTTAAGACATGCAGGTCAGTTAATCAGGAACATTTCAAGAACTTTGAAAGTTTCTTCAAGTGTAGTCGAAAAAAGCCATCAAGCGTTATGATGAAACTGGCTCTCATGAGGACCGTCACAGGAAAGGAAGACCCAGAGTTACCTCTGCTGCAGAGGATATGTTCATTAGAGTTACCAGCCTCATAAATTGCAGCCCAAATAAATGCTTCACAGATTTCAAGTAACAAACACATCTCAACATAAACTCTTCAGAGTAGACTGTGTGAATCAGGCCTTTATGCTCAAATTGCTGCAAAGAAACCACTACTAAAGGACACCAATAAGAAGAAGAGACTTGCTTGGGCCAAGAAACATGAGCAATGGACATTAGACCGGTGGATATCTGTCCTTTGGTCTGATAAGACCAATTTTGAGATGTTTGGTTCTTTGTGAGACGCCGAGTAGGTTAATGGATGATCTCAGCATGTGTGGTTCCCACCGTGAAGCATGGAGGAGGAAGTGTGATGGTGTGGGGGTGCTTTGCTGGTGACACTGTCAGTGATTTATTTAGAATTCAAGACACACTTAACCAGCATGGCTACCACAGCATTCTGCAGCGATACTTCATCCCATCTGGTTTGCTCTATCATTTGTTTTTCAACAGGACAATGACCCAACACACCTCCAGGCTATGTAAAGGGATATTTAACCAAGAAGGAGAGTGATGGAGTACTGCGTCAGATTATCTGGACTCCATAATCACCCGACCTCAACCCAATTGAGGTGGTTTGGGATGAGTTGGACCTCAGAGTGAAGGAAAAGCAGCCAACAAGTGCTCAGCATATGTGGGAACTCCTGTTGGAAAAATCATTCTAGGTGAAGCTAGTTGAGAGACTGTCAAGAGTATGCGAAGCTGTCATCAAGGCAAAAGGTGGCTCCTTTGAAGAATATATTATATAAAATATATTTGGATTGTTTAACACTTTTTTGGTTACTACATGATTCCATATAGATATTGGGGTGCAAAGGAGCATTACTTTTTTTTAATTTTATTTATTTTTTATTTCACCTTTATTTAACCAGGTAGGCTAGTTGAGAACAAGTTCTCATTTGCAACTGCGACCTGGCCAAGATAAAGCAAAGCAGTGTGAACAGACAACACAGAGTTACACATGGAGTAAACAATTAGCAAGTCAATAACACAGTAGAAGAAATGGGCAGTCTATATACAATGTGTGCAAAAGGCATGAGGAGGTAGGCGAATAATACAATTTTGCAGATTAACACTGGAGTGATAAATGATCAGATGGTCATGTACAGGTAGAGATATTGGTGTGCAAAAGAGCAGAAAAGTAAATAAATAAAAACAGTATAAAAACAGTATGGGAATGAGGTAGGTGAAAATGGGTGAGCTATTTACCTATAGACTATGTACAGCTGCAGCGACCGGTTAGCTGCTCGGATAGCTGATGTTTGAAGTTGGTGAGGGAGATAAAAGTCTCCAACTTCAGCGATTTTTGCAATTCGTTCCAGTCACAGGCAGCAGAGTACTGGAACGAAAGGCGGCCAAATGAGATGTTGGCTTTAGGGATGATCAGTGAGATACACCTGCTGGAGCGCGTGCTCCAGCGCGTGGGTGTTGCCATCGTGACGAGTGAACTGAGATAAGGCGGAGCTTTACCTAGCATGGACTTGTAGATGACCTGGAGCCAGTGGGTCTGGCGACGAATATGTAGTGAGGGCCAGCCGACTAGAGCATACAAGTCGCAGTGGTGGGTGGTATAAGGTGCTTTAGTGACAAAACGGATGGCACTGTGATAGACTGCATCCAGTTTGCTGAGTAGAGTGTTGGAAGCCATTTTGTAGATGACATCGCCGAAGTCGAGGATCGGTAGGATAGTCAGTTTTACTAGGGTAAGCTTGGCAGCGTGAGTGAAGGAGGCTTTGTTGCGGAATAGAAAGCCGACTCTTGATTTGATTTTTGATTGGAGATGTTTGATGTGAGTCTGGAAGGAGAGTTTGCAGTCTAGCCAGACACCTAGGTACTTATAGATGTCCACATATTCAAGGTCGGAACCATCCAGGGTGGTGATGCTAGTCGGGCATGCGGGTGCAGGCAGCGATCGGTTGAAAAGCATGCATTTGGTTTTACTCGCGTTTAAGAGCAGTTGGAGGCCACGGAAGGAGTGCTGTATGGCATTGAAGCTCGTTTGGAGGTTTGATAGCACAGTGTCCAATGACGGGCCGAAAGTATATAGAATGGTGTCGTCTGCGTAGAGATGGATCAGGGAATCGCCCGCAGCAAGAGCAACATCATTGATATATACAGAGAAAAGAGTCGGCCCGAGAATTGAACCCTGTGGCACCCCCATAGAGACTGCCAGAGGACCGGACAGCATGCCCTCCGATTTGACACACTGAACTCTGTCTGCAAAGTAATTGGTGAACCAGGCAAGGCAGTCATCCGAAAAACCGAGGCTGTTGAGTCTGCCGATAAGAATATGGTGATTGACAGAGTCGAAAGCCTTGGCGAGGTCGATGAAGACGGCTGCACAGTACTGTCTTTTATCGATGGCGGTTATGATATCATTTAGTACCTTGAGTGTGGCTGAGGTGCACCGTGACCGGCTCGGAAACCAGATTGCACAGCGGAGAAGGTACGGTGGGATTCGAGATGGTCAGTGACCTGTTTGTTGACTTGGCTTTCGAAGACCTTAGATAGGCAGGGCAGGATGGATATAGGTCTATAGCAGTTTGGGTCCAGGGTGTCTCCCCCTTTGAAGAGGGGGATGACTGCGGCAGCTTTCCAATCCTTGGGGATCTCAGACGATATGAAAGAGAGGTTGAACAGGCTGGTAATAGGGGTTGCGACAATGGCGGCAGATAGTTTCAGAAATAAAAAAGTACAGTATGGGGATGAGGTAGTTGTTTGGGCTATTTACAGATGGGCTATGTGCAGGTGCAGTGATCTGTGAGCTGCTCTGACAGCTGGTGCTTAAAGTTAGTGAGGGAGATATGAGTCTCCAGCTTCAGCTATTTTTGCAATTTGTTCGAGTCATTGGCAGCAGAGAACTGGAAGGAAAGGTGACCAAGAGGAATTGGTTTTGGGGGTGACCAGTGAAATTTTCCAAGGTGGGGCTTTACCTAGCAAAGACTGTCCTGACTACATTCTGACATGTGTCCTGACTACATTCTGACATGTGTCCTGACTACATTCTGGCTGAAAAAGTCTCTTCTCTCGCTTCCCATCTCTCACTATGTCACCTGACTTAGGAGTCATAAGAGATTACTTAGCCAGTTACTTAACCAGTTACTTAGTCAGTTACTTAGCCAGTTTCTGAGCCAGTTACTTAACCAGTTACTTAGTCAGTTACTTAGTTAGTTACTTAGCCAGTTACTTAGTCAGTTACTTAGCCAGTTACTTAGTCAGTTACTTAGTCAGTTACTTAGCCAGTTACTTAGCCAGTTACTTAGCCAGTTACTTAGTCAGTTTCTGAGCCAGTTACTTAGCCAGTTACTCAGCCAGTGGAACAGAAATATATTCACGATTTATGTGTAGGTTGTCTCTGCTTGGAGCAGACTTCTCAGACAACCCTTGGTCAAACTAGTCAGAGTGCTCATTGCCACGTACTGTGTGCTAAAACTCCCTGCAAAGACGTGCAGCGTTCTTGAGGAATCTTGGATGTCGGTCCCTCAGCTGGGTCCGAGGTGATGGAAACAGAGGTGCTGTGGTTGGATCAAATTGAGCGTTGTGGTGGGAAGTACTTTCCACCTGTGTCTGCCACAGTCAATCACCACCTACCCCTGTTTATGGATGTAGCCCCATTGGCTGACAAGGGCATGGCTAATGCCAATCCTATGCTGCCTAACAAGCATTGTCAATATTTGTCTGTTCTGCTGAAGAAGGTGTGTCGAGGGGATGTCTGACCCGATCCCTGTCGTCTCTTCACTATGCTACCAGACCGAGTTTCTGGAGGAGCCTGAGCATGGCTTCTGCCTCAGCAGAGCCCCAGGCAGAGTTTCTGGAGGAGCCTGAGCATGGCTTCTGCCTCAGCAGAGCCCCAGGCAGAGTTTCTGGAGGAGCCTGAGCATGGCTGCCTCAGCAGAGCCCCAGGCAGAGTTTCTGGAGGAGCCTGAGCATGGCTTCTGCCTCAGCAGAGCCCCAGGCAGAGTTTCTGGAGGAGCCTGAGCATGGCTTCTGCCTCAGCAGAGCCCCAGGCAGAGCTCCTGGATGACATATGTGTTACATCATTCTGCCCATGACCCCGGTGCACCGTTCTGGCACTCCGGTAAGAGCACAGGGAGCTACTGTGGCGGTGTCATCTTTGGCCAGCGTTTGTCCTCATGTGCCAGAGAGGGGACAGACGGATGTACCTCAATGAGCCAATTGTTCGATTCGTCACTGGAGGAAGGGTTTCGATGCTAAAAAGAAGGAGGAAGAGGCGCTGCGCAATTTTCTACCCAGAGGACATTTGGGGATCCCGTGTCACCCCCACCCCCATCCCGAGCTAGGTGCACGGGGGGCAGTTCCTTCCCGGCGTCACGCTTGGTCCATCTCTCACCTCACGGTCGTTCTGACCTGGCCCCACCCGTTCGATCCGTTCCGACCTGGCCCGACCCTGTTCGATCTGGTCCGACCCGTTCCGATCTGGACTGTCCCCATTCCGACCTGGTCCCACCCGTTCCGATCTGGACTGTCCCCATTCCGATCTGGACTGTCCCGTTCCGACCTAGTCCCACCCCGCTCCGATCTGGTCCGTTCCGACCTGGTCCCACCCGTTCTGATCTGGACTGTCCCCATTCCGATCTGGACTGTCCCCCATTCCGACCTAGTCCCACCCGCTCCGATCTGGTCCGTTCCGACCTGGTCCGACCCGTTCGACCTGGTCCCACCCCGTTCCGACCTGGTCTCACCCCTTTCCGACCTAGTCCCACCGCTCCGATCTGGTCCGTTGCGACCTGGTCCACCCGTTCTGACCTGGTCCCACCCCGTTCCGACCTGGTCCCACCCCGTTCTGACCTAGTCCCACCCCGCTCCGATCTGGTCCGTTCCGACCTGGTCCCACCCCGCTCCGACCTGGTCCCACCCGCTCCGATCTGGTCCGTTCCGACCTGGTCCCACCCGCTCCGACCTGGTCCCACCCGTTCCGATCTGGTCCGTTCGACCTGGTCGACCCGTTCGACCTAGACCCACCCCGCTCCGATCTGGTCCGTTCCGACCTGGTCCGATCTGGTCCGTTCCGACCTGGTCCCACCCGCTCTGACCTGGTCTCACCCGTTCCGACCTGGTCCCACCCGCTCCGATCTGGTCCGTTCCGACCTGGTCCCACCCGTTCCGACCTGGTCCCACCCCGTTCCGACCTGGTCCCACCCGTTCCGACCTGGTCCCACCCGTTCGATCTGGTCCGTTCGACCTGGTCCCACCCCATTCCGACCTGGTCCCACCCGTTCCGACCTGGTCCCACCCGTTCCGACCTGGTCCGACCCGTTCCGACCTGGTCCCACCCCGTTCGATCTGGTCCGTTCCGACCTGGTCCCACCCGTTCGACCTGGTCCCACCCCGCTCCGATCTGGTCCCACCCGTTCCGACCTGGTCCCACCCCGCTCCGATCTGGTCCGTTCCGACCTGGTCCCTCCCGCTCTGACCTGGTCCGACCCGTTCCGACCTGGTCCCACCCGTTCCGACCTGGTCCGACCCGTTCCGACCTGGTCCCACCCGTTCGACCTGGTCCCACCCGTTCCGACCTGGTCCCACCCGTTCCGACCTGGTCCCACCCGTTCGACCTGGTTCGATCTGGTTTCCGACCTGGTCCCACCCCATTCGACCTGGTCCGACCCGTTCCGACCTGGTCCCACCCGTTCGACCTGGTCCGACCCGTTCCGACCTGGTCCCACCCCGTTCGATCTGGTCCGTTCCGACCTGGTCCCACCCGTTCGATCTGGTCCGACCCCGTTCCGACCTAGTCCCACCCCGCTCCGATCTGGTCCGTTCTGACCAGGTGCTGGAGCTCCGTCTGTTGGTCTTCTGGAAGGTTCTCAGGTGCAACGTCAGTCTACCTCCACAAGCAGGTTCCTAAGGGTTCCTACAGAACCTTCCTGCTCGAGGCTTCGGCTCAATGTGTTGGGGGACCTCCACGCGTTCCTCCATACACCCTTCCTGTACTCAGTTCGCCCAACTCTTAAGTTGTGTCCAAATGCAACCTTCGCTCCTGAACGTCATGGCTGTGTCCTACAGGTCGTTAGCGTCTGGCTTTGTCCTACAGGTCGTTAGCGTCTGGCTTTGTCCTACAGGTCGTTAGCGTCTGGCTGTGTCCTACAGTCGTTAGCGTCTGGCTGTGTCCTACAAGGTTAGCGTCTGGCTGTGTCGTCGTTAGCGTCTGGCTGTGTCCTACAGGTCATTAGCGTCTGGCTGTGTCCTACAAGTCGTTAGCGTCTGGCTGTGTCCTAGCGTCGTCTGCTGTGTCCTACAAGGTTAGCGTCTAGCTGTGTCCTACAGGTCGTTAGCTCCTATGTCCTACAGATTCTTAGCTTCTTGCTATGCCCTAAGCTTTTGAGTTATTTCGACTCCTCCCTTTGCTTCTGAAGAGCAACAGAGGTTACATGCCCTGTGAGCTTTACTCACGTATATTGAATGGACCCAGGTCGCAGCAGGGCTGGATTTGGAGGTAATCTACTTCTCTCCCT
>NC_068426.1:1610696-1698196 GCF_023373465.1 Oncorhynchus keta
TGGTGACAGGAGAACGGATGGAAGGGACCATAGGGGTTTGAGTTTTACAATTAACTTATAGATAGTACGTTGAACCTTATGACCGTCATAAACCTGGACGGTTGGAATGAAAAAGAGAGTGTGATGATGGGATGGTTGCCTCACAGCCTCAGAAGGGTTTCATGTTGTCTGTAAAAGAGAGAGAGAGAGAGATCACATGAAAGGACAGCAATGCCACCACTGAAGAGTCAGAGGAGAAACAAAATGTAAGACATAGAATGAGGACAGGGAGCTTTGTTTCAAAATGTATGTCATAGAATGAGGACAGGGAGCTTTGTTTCAAAATGTATGTCATAGAATGAGGACAGGGAGCTTTGTTTCAAAATGTAAGTCATAGAATGAGGACAGGGAGCTTTGTTTCAAAATGTAAGTCATAGAATGAGGACAGGGAGCTTTGTTTCAAAATGTAAGACATAGAATGAGGACAGGGAGCTTTGTTTCAAAATGTAAGACATAGAATGAGGACAGGGAGCTTTGTTTCAAAATGTAAGTCATAGAATGAGGACAGGGAGCTTTGTTTCAAAATGTAAGTCATAGAATGAGGACAGGGAGCTTTGTTTCAAAATGTAAGACATAGAATGAGGACAGGGAGCTTTGTTTCAAAATGTAAGACATAGAATGAGGACAGGGAGCTTTGTTTCAAAATGTAAGACATAGAATGAGGACAGGGAGCTTTGTTTCAAAATGTAAGACATAGAATGAGGAAAGGGAGCTTTGTTTCAAAATGTAAGTCATAGAATGAGGACAGGGAGCTTTGTTTCAAAATGTAAGACATAGAATGAGGACAGGGAGCTTTGATCCAAAACGTCTCAGAACGTCCCAGAACGTTTCAGAACGTCTCAGAACGTCTCAGAACGTTTCAGAACGTCTCAGAACGTTTCAGAACATCTCAGAACGTCTCAGAACGTTTCAGAACGTCTCAGAACGTCTCAGAACGTCCCAGAACGTCCCAGAACGTTTCAGAACGTCTCAGAACGTCTCAGAACGTTTCAGAACGTCCCAGAACGTCTCAGAACGTCCCAGAACGTCCCGTCTCAGAACGTCTCAGAACGTCTCAGAACGTCTCAGAACGTCTCAGAACGTCTCAGAACGTTTCAGAACGTCTCAGAACGTTTTTCAGAACGTCTCAGAACGTTTCAGAACGTCTCAGAACGTTTCAGAACGTCTAATAACTTCTAATAACTTCTCATATGTAAAAAAGATTTATCAAACTAATCTGATGTAAAGTAGCTCATCCTTCACACACACAGACACAGACACAGACACACACACACACACACACACACACACACACACACACACACACACACACACACACACACACACACACACACACACACACACACACACACACACACAGTCTCATCCTTTCAGCTACTGCTTGAATTGAAGGCTTTACCCTCCTTATCAGCACCATTGTTCAGAGAAGAGAGAGTGCTGTTCGGCTTCAGTGACTGTGTGTGTGTGTGTGCGTGTGTGTGTGTTTCTGTCAGTAATACTTATTTTCAAACAGAGGAAGTGTCTTCATTAGAATGATGTCTTGAGGAAGAGTAGCTTAATGTCTCTCCCTGTCCTGTCTGTCTGTCTGTGTGTGTGTGTCTCCCATTGGCTAATTAACCATTCTGTCTGTCTGTCTGTCTGTCTGTCTGTCTGTCTGTCTGTCTGTCTGTCTGTCTGTCTGTCTGTCTGTCTGTCTGTCTGTCGGTCTGTCGGTCGGTGTCGGTCTGTCGGTCGGTCGGTCGGTCGGTCTGTCGGTGTGTGTCTGTGTGTGTCTCCCATTGTCAAATTAATCAAAAGATTATTATTGTCACTAATATTTCCATATCAAAGCCTTAGTCCTGGCTGAGTGTCTGTGATGGACATGAAAGCATCACACTACACACACACACACACACACACACACACACACACACACACACACACACACACACACACACACACACACACACACACACACACACACACACTACACACACACACATTATGACATGAATGAGGTGTAATTCCACAGACACATTATGCTGTTGAGAAAAGTGACAAATGTTAATGATGTTTTTATACCAGTTTCCAGTGTTGTTTTAGTCAAGGGGCAGGAGGATTCTCTCATTCCACTCATATATCCCGGTCTATATTCAGCCCTATTCAGCTGGAGCCCTTTCCAAAGGCTGCTACTCTCATTCCACTCATATATCCCGGTCTATATTCAGCCCCCTTAAGTTAATACTTTGTAGCGCCACCTTTTGCTGAGATTACAGCTGTAAGTCGCTTGGGGTATGTCTCTATCAGTTTTGCACGTCGAGAAACTGAATTTTTTTCCCATTCCTCCTTGCAAAACAGCTCGAGCTCAGTGAGGTTGGATGGAGAGCATTTGTGAACAGCAGTTTTCAGTTCTTTCCAAAGGGGCTGAATAATTTTGCACGTCCAATTTTTCAGTTTTGATTTGTTAAAAGTTTGAAATATCCAATAAATGTCGTTCCACTTCATGATTGTGTCCCACTTGTTGCTGATTCTTCACAAAAAATACAGGTTTATATCTTTATGTTTGAAGCCTGAAATGTGGCAAAAGGTCGCAAAGTTCAAGGGGGCCGAATACTTTCGCAAGGCACTGTATATATATAGACACAATAATATTTATTGAATGTAGCGCTATGCTATTCAGCGCTTGTTGATTACACTTATCCCAATAGTGGGATTGCAGCCATAATAAGTTTAACAAATGTAAATATATATTTTTCTTCAAAGAGTCTATATATATATATATATATATATATATATATATATATATATATATATATATATATATATATATATATATATTTACATTTGTTAAACTTATTATGGCTGCACTCCCACTATTGGGATAAGTGTAATCAACAAGCGCTAATAGCATTCATTCAATAAATATTACTACAAATATTTATATTCATGAAATCACAAGTGCAATATAGGAAAACACAGCTTATCCTTTTGTTAATCCACCTGTCGTCTCAGATTTTTAAATTATGCTTTACAGCGAAAGCAATCAAGCATTTGTGTAAGTTTATCGATCGCACAACAAAACATTAAGTACACTTAGCATCAGGTAGCTTGGTCACGAAAATCAAAAAAGCCATCAAATTAATCGTTTACCTTTGATGATCTTCGGATGTTTTCACTCACGAGACTCCCAGTTACACAAGAAATGTTTCTTTTGTTCCATAAAGATTATTTTTACATCCAAAATACCACCGTTTGTTTGCCACGTTATGTTCAGAAATCCAGAGGAAAGAGCGGTCACGACAACGCAGACAAAAATTCAAAATAGTTTCCATAATGTCCACAGAAACATGTCAAACATTTTTTATAATCAATCCTCAGGTTGTTTTTAAAATATATAATCGATAATATATCAATGTCTTTCACAGTAGGATGGCTGCCCAAACTCTGTTGTCCGAGCAAAACTCAGGTGACCACTTGACGCGATGTTAGCATTCTGTCCTGTAAATTTTTCAAAATAAAAGCCTGAAACTATGTCTGAAGACTGTTGACACCTTGAGGAAGCGATAGGAAAAGGAGTCTGGTTGATATCCCTTTAAATGGAGCAAAGGGAGGCTATGGAACATGGAGTTTTCAAAATAGAAGCCACTTCCTGGTTTGATTTTTCTCAGGGTTTCGCCTGCAATATCAGTTCTGTTATAATCACAGACAATATTTTGACAGTTTTGGAAACTTTCGAGTATTTTCTATCCAATACTAATAATAATATGCATATATTAGCAACTGAGACTGAGGAGCTGGCCATTTACAAATGGGAACCTTTTCATCCAAGCTACATCCAAGCTACTCAATACTGCCCCTGCAGCCATATTTTTTTTGGTTACTACATGATTCCATATGTGTTATTTCATAGTTGCGATGAATATTATTATTTTACAATGTAGAAAATAGTTATAAAAATAAAGAAAAGCTGTTGAATGAGCAGGTAAAACTGTTGACTGTATATTATATTATATTATATATATGTATATATGGTGTAACAGTTGTAATGCCATTTTTCAAACAAGGGGAATTTGGGTGTTGCATAATTAAATAAATAAAACATATGTATTGATGTTTTATTTCATTTGTAAACTCCGTTTCCCTTTATCTAATATTTTGGTTTTGGTTGAAGATTATATTAACATTCAGTATCAAGAATATACAAACGTAAAGAAAATATAAAATGGAGGAAAATACTCTTGTCAGTAGTGTACTGTATAGTGTACTGTATAGTGTAGTATAGTGTACAGTATAGTGTACTGTATAGTGTACTGCCTAGTGTACTGTCTAGTGTACTGTATAGTGTACTGTATAGTGTACAGTATATTGTACTGTATAGTGTACTGTCTAGTGTACTGTATAGTGTACAGTATAGTATGAGTAGGTGCTGTAAAACTGTAATGTATAGTGTACTGTATTGTGTACAGTATAGTGTACTGTATAGTGTACTGTATAGTGTACTGTACAATGTACTGTATAATGTACTGTACAATGTACTGTATAATGTACTGTATAGTGTTCAGTATAATGTACTGTATAATGTACTGTATAGTGTACTGTATAGTGTACAGTATAGTGTACTGCATAATGTACTGTACAATGTACTGTATAGTGTACAGTATAGTGTACTGTATAGTGTACAGTATAGTGTACAGTATAGTGTACTGTATAATGTACTGTATGGTGTACTGTATAGTGTACTGTATAATGTACTGTATAGTGTACTGTATAATGTACTGTCTAGTGTACTGTCTAGGTTACTGTATAGGGTACTGTATAGTGTACTGTATAGTTTACTGTATAGCGTACAGTATATTGTACTGTATAGGGTACACTGTACTGTATAGTGTATGGTGTATAGAACACAAATTTTAACCACATTCCCTATAAAGTACTTTACTTTTGAGTCTTATTCCATATATAGTGTCCTAACCTGAGCCATATGTGGCCTAACCCATGGCAGTCTGACCTCCTGTCCCTGGGGGTACACCTGCCATTTTTAGATGTGTAGAACAGCTCATTTGAAAGACCTGCAGCTAATGGAAAGGGGCAGTCGGGCTGAGGGTGTGTTGCCAGGGCAACCTGACCGAGGTCAGCATGCCAGGGGCTGTCTGGTTGGCTAAGTGTGCCAGTGTATGCAAATAAGCTTCTCCACCAGCCATATCACATTAGTATGACTGCCTGTATGTCTATTTGTGTAACTATCAACATCTAGAGAGAGAGGGGGGAGGGGGAGAGCGAGATGGAAGGAGGGAGGGAGGGGGAGAGGGAGAGAGGGAATGGGAGAGGGAGAGAATGGGAGAGGGAGGAAGGGGGAGGGAGGGAGGGTGGGTCGAGGGGAGGGAGGGAGGGAGAGAATGGGAGAGGGAGGAGAGGGATGGGGAATGGGAGAGGGAGAGAATGGGAGGGGGGAGGGAGGGAGGGAGGGAGGGAGGGAGGGAGGGGGGAGGGGGAGAGGGGAGGGAGGGAGGGAGGGGGAGAGAGGGAGGGAGGGAGTGAGGGAGGGAGGGAGGGAGGGAGAGAATGGGAGATGGAGGGAGTGAGGGAGGGAGAGAGGGAGAGAATGGGAGAGAATGGGAGAGGGAGGGAGCGAGGAGAGAGAGAAATGGGAGATCGAGGGAGAGAATGGGAGGGAATGGGAGAGGGAGAGTGGGAGGGAGGATTTTAGTGTGCTGTGTGCTATGTCTCCGTTGCTTTGGTAATGTAAACATAGGTTTCCCATGCCAACACAGCCCCTTGAATTAAACTGAACAATTTTATAATAGAAGATTTGGGAGAGAAAGCAACAGAGAGAGAACCCGAAGATGGATATGGAGAAATACATGGTTGAGAGAGAGAGGGAGAGAGAGAGAGACAGGCAGCCACAGGGAGAGAGAGAGAGAAAGGGGGAGAGGGAGAGAGAGAGAGACTCTAGTTTGTCAACTTCAGAGAAGATTAAGCCTGTCTTCTATAGTCTATAGATCAGCCTTGTCTTCAGTCTTCTATAGTTTATAGATCAGCCTTGTCTTCAGTCTTCTATAGTCTATAGATCAGCCTTGTCTTCAGTCTTCTATAGTCTATAGATCAGCCTTGTCTTCAGTCTTCTATAGTCTATAGATCAGCCTTGTCTTCAGTCTTCTATAGTCTATAGATCAGCCTTGTCTTCAGTCTTCTATAGTCTATAGATCAGCCTTGTCTTCAGTCTTCTATAGTCTATAGATCAGCCTTGTCTTCAGTCTTCTATAGTCTATAGATCAGCCTTGTCTTCAGTCTTCTATAGTCTATAGATCAGCCTTGTCTTCAGTCTTCTATAGTCTATAGATCAGCCTTGTCTTCAGTCTTCTATAGTCTATAGATCAGCCTTGTCTTCAGTCTTCTATAGTCTATAGATCAGCCTTGTCTTCAGTCTTCTATAGTCTATAGATCAGCCTTGTCTTCAGTCTTCTATAGTCTATAGATCAGCCTTGTCTTCAGTCTTCTATAGTCTATAGATCAGCCTTGTCTTCAGTCTTCTATAGTCTATAGATCAGCCTTGTCTTCAGTCTTCTATAGTCTATAGATCAGCCTTGTCTTCAGTCTTCTATAGTCTATAGATCAGCCTTGTCTTCAGTCTTCTATAGTCTATAGATCAGCCTTGTCTTCAGTCTTCTATAGTCTATAGATCAGCCTTGTCTTCAGTCTTCTATAGTCTATAGATCAGCCTTGTCTTCAGTCTTCTATAGTCTATAGATCAGCCTTGTCTTCAGTCTTCTATAGTCTATAGATCAGCCTTGTCTTCAGTCTTCTATAGTCTATAGATCAGCCTTGTCTTCAGTCTTCTATAGTCTATAGATCAGCCTTGTCTTCAGTCTTCTATAGTCTATAGATCAGCCTTGTCTTCAGTCTTCTATAGTCTATAGATCAGCCTTGTCTTCAGTCTTCTATAGTCTATAGATCAGCCTTGTCTTCAGTCTTCTATAGTCTATAGATCAGCCTTGTCTTCTAGTCTAGATCAGCCTTGTCTTCAGTCTTCTAGTCTATAGATCAGCCTTGTCTTCAGTCTTCTATAGTCTATAGATCAGCCTTGTCTTCAGTCTTCTATAGTCTATAGATCAGCCTTGTCTTCAGTCTTCTATAGTCTATAGATCAGCCTTGTCTTCAGTCTTCTATAGTCTATAGATCAGCCTTGTCTTCAGTCTTCTATAGTCTATAGATCAGCCTTGTCTTCAGTCTTCTATAGTCTATAGATCAGCCTTGTCTTCAGTCTTCTATAGTCTATAGATCAGCCTTGTCTTCAGTCTTCTATAGTCTATAGATCAGCCTTGTCTTCAGTCTTCTATAGTCTATAGATCAGCCTTGTCTTCAGTCTTCTATAGTCTATAGATCAGCCTTGTCTTCAGTCTTCTATAGTCTATAGATCAGCCTTGTCTTCAGTCTTCTATAGTCTATAGATCAGCCTTGTCTTCAGTCTTCTATAGTCTATAGATCAGCCTTGTCTTCAGTCTTCTATAGTCTATAGATCAGCCTTGTCTTCAGTCTTCTATAGTCTATAGATCAGCCTTGTCTTCAGTCTTCTATAGTCTATAGATCAGCCTTGTCTTCAGTCTTCTATAGTCTATAGATCAGCCTTGTCTTCAGTCTTCAGTATAGTCTATAGATCAGCCTTGTCTTCAGTCTTCTATAGTCTATAGATCAGCCTTGTCTTCAGTCTTCTATAGTCTATAGATCAGCCTTGTCTTCAGTCTTCTATAGTCTATAGATCAGCCTTGTCTTCAGTCTTCTATAGTCTATAGATCAGCCTTGTCTTCAGTCTTCTATAGTCTATAGATCAGCCTTGTCTTCAGTCTTCTATAGTCTATAGATCAGCCTTGTCTTCAGTCTTCTATAGTCTATAGATCAGCCTTGTCTTCAGTCTTCTATAGTCTATAGATCAGCCTTGTCTTCAGTCTTCTATAGTCTATAGATCAGCCTTGTCTTCAGTCTTCTATAGTCTATAGATCAGCCTTGTCTTCAGTCTTCTATAGTCTATAGATCAGCCTTGTCTTCAGTCTTCTATAGTCTATAGATCAGCCTTGTCTTCAGTCTTCTATAGTCTATAGATCAGCCTTGTCTTCAGTCTTCTATAGTCTATAGATTTTTGTCTTCAGTCTTATATAGTCTATAGATCAGCCTTGTCTTCAGTCTTCTATAGTCTATAGATCAGCCTTGTCTTCAGTCTTCTATAGTCTATAGATCAGCCTTGTCTTCAGTCTTTATAGTCTATAGATCAACAGTCTTCTATAGTCTATAGATCAGCCTTGTCTTCAGTCTTCTATAAAGATCAGCCTTGTCTTCAGTCTTCTATAGTCTAAGACAGCCTTGTCTTCAGTCTTCTAAGTCTATAGGTCACAGTCTTCTATAGTCTATAGATCAGCCTCTTCAGTCTTCTATAGTCTATAGATCAGCCTTGTTTCAGTCTTCTATAGTCTATAGATCAGCCTTGTCTTCAGTCTTGATAGTCTATAGATCAGCCTTTCTTCAGTCTTCTAAAAATGGTCTTCAGTCTTCAAAGCTGTTTTTGATATTTGTTGTCAGCCTATCCCAAACCTTAACCTTTCAGAGTTAATGCCTAACCTTAAGATTATGGACTTAATAACACCTACACTTAAAACCTTAAAAATGCTGAGTTAATGCCTAAACTTCACCTTAAAACACTTACAAATTTAACGTTACGTAAACATGCCAAGCCATGCTGCTTCTTATCACACTGCTCGCTTAACCCTCAAGTCAGACAAACCAATGTGTTTGGAGGAAACACTGTCTACCTCGGTCAGCTTCCAGGCGCCCGCTGGAAGGAGTCTCTAGAACACAATGAGCCGATCCTACACTCTCCTAACCCAGGCTGTACTGACCCAATTTTGCACCACAGCTCTCAGTAATGTCCAGCTGTGACACAACCTGGGATCGAACCCCAGGCTGTAATTACGCCTCAGCACTGTGATGCGGTGCCTTGGACCGCTGTGGAGGCCGGGAATTCTTTAAACATCAATTATCTCGGTGGTGATATGTAACGGTTTAGATTTGCCAGTTTAAATTTAACTCATCTGCATTGACCCTGTTTCTTCGTGCTCACTCACTCACTCACTCACTCACTCACTCACTCACTCACTCACTCACTCACTCACCACCACTCCACTCACTCACCAAACCAAAAACACTTCACTCACTCACTCACTCACACATAATGCACTGACACTCTCACATAAAACCAAAAACACATTCACATATACTACACACACACACACACACACACACACACACACACACACACACACACACACACACACACACACACACACACACACACATTCCATATACGTATTCTAGAACACTGAGGAACATTCTAGAACAGTGTGATTGGGGAGCATTCTACAACACTGAGGAACATTCTAGAACACTGAGTAACATTCTAGAACAATCAGATCGTTATACTAGTACCTACCTCAAATACCTTATTATTATCTATCCTGATGTCTAGTCACTTTACCCTGCCTTCATGTACATATCTACCTCAAATACCTTATTATTATCTATCCTGATGTCTAGTCACTTTACCCTGCCTTCATGTACATATCTACCTCCAAATACCTTATTATTATCTATCCTGATGTCTAGTCACTTTACCCTGCCTTCATGTACATATCTACCTCAAATACCTTATTATTATCTATCCTGATTCCTAGTCACTTTACCCTGCCTTCATGTACATATCTACCTCAAATACCTTATTATTATCTATCCTGATGTCACTTTACCCTGCCTTCATGTACATATCTACCTCAAATACCTTATTATTATCTCTCCTGATTCCTAGTCACTTTACCCTGCCTTCATGTACATATCTACCTCAAATACCTTATTATTATCTATCCTGATGTCTAGTCACTTTACCCTGCCTTCATGTACATATCTACCTCAAATACCTTATTATTATCTATCCTGATGTCTAGTCACTTTACCCTGCCTTCATGTACATATCTACCTCCAAATACCTTATTATTATCTATCCTGATGTCTAGTCACTTTACCCTGCCTTCATGTACATATCTACCTCAAATACCTTATTATTATCTATCCTGATTCCTAGTCACTTTACCCTGCCTTCATGTACATATCTACCTCAAATACCTTATTATTATCTATCCTGATGTCACTTTACCCTGCCTTCATGTACATATCTACCTCCAAATACCTTATTATTATCTATCCTGATGTCACTTTACCCTGCCTTCGTGTACATATCTACCTCAAATACCTTATTATTATCTATCCTGATTCCTAGTCACTTTACCCTGCCTTCATTGACACACCTACTCATTTAAGGGTTTTTCTTTATATAATGACCAAGCAAACACAAGTTTGTAGAACTATCACATTTACATAAGTATTCAGACCCTTTACTTAGTATTTTGTTGAAGTACCTTTGGTATGATGCTACAAGCTTGGCACACCCGTATTTGGGGAGTTTCTCCTCATTCTTCTCTGCAGATCCTCTCAAGCTCTGTCAGGTTGGATGAGGAGCGTCTCTGCACAGCTATTTTCAGGTCTCCTCAGAGACGTTCGATCGGGTTCAAGTCTGGGCTCTGGCTGGCCTACTCAAAGACATTCAGAGCATTGTCCCGAAGCCACTGCTGCGTTGACTTGGCTTTGTGCTTCGCCCTAGTCTGAGCTTTTCATCAATGATCTCTCTGACTAGTCTCTCAGTCCCTGCCGCTGAAAAACATCCCCACAGCATGATGCTGCCACCACCATGATTCACCGTAGGGATGGTGCCAGGTTTCCTCCACAAGTGAGGCTTGGCATTCAGGCCAAATAATTAAAACTTGGTTTCATCAGACCAGAGAATCTTGTTTATAATAATAATAATAATATAATATATGCCATTTAGCAGACGCTTTTATCCAAAGCGACTTACAGTCATGTGTGCATACATTCTACGTATGGGTGGTCCCGGGGATTGAACCCACTGCCCTGGCGTTACAAGTGCCATGCTCTACCAACTGAGCTACAGAAGGACATGGTCTGAGAGTCCTTTAAGGGCCTTTTGGCAAACTCCAAGTGGACTGTCATGTGCCTTTTACTGAGGAGTGGCTTCCGTCTGGTCGCTCTACCATAAAGGCCTGATTGGTGGAGTGCTGTAGTGATGGTTGTCCTTCTGGAAGGTTCTCCCATCTACAGTACATATCTACCTCAAATACCTCATTCCCATGTTCTTACCTCATACCTGTGTTATTACCTGGTACTTCCTGTATATAGTCATGCTATTACCTGGTACTTCCTGTATATAAAGTCAGCAAAAAAAGTATCGTCCTCTCACTGTAAACTGCGTTTATTTTCAGCAAACTTAATTAACATGTGTAAATATTTGTGTGAACATAAAAAGATTCAACAACTGAGACATAAACTGAACAAGTTCCACAGACAAGTTGGAAACAGGTTAGAAACAGTTTGGAAACAAGTTGGAAACAAGTTGGAAACAAGTTGGAAACAAGTTGGAAACAGGTTAGAAACAGTTTGGAAACGGGTTGGAAACAGGTTAGAAACAGTTTGGAAACAAGTTGGAAACAAGTTGGAAACAAGTTGGAAACAGGTTAGAAACAGGTTAGAAACAGGTTAGAAACAAGTTGGAAACAGTTTGGAAGCAGGTTGGAAACAGGTTGGAAACAAGTTGGAAACAAGTTGGAAACAGGTTGGAAACAGGTTAGAAACAGGTTGGAAACAGGTTAGAAAAAGTTTGGAAACAAGTTGGAAACAAGTTGGAAACAAGTTGGAAACAAGTTGGAAACAGGTTAGAAACCGGTTGGAAACAAGTTGGAAACAGGTTGGAAACAGGTTAGAAACAGGTTGGAAACAGGTTAGAAACAGTTTAGAAACAGGTTAGAAACAGTTTGGAAACAAGTTGGAAACAGGTTGGAAACAGTTTTGAAACAGGTTGGAAACAGGTTAGAAACAGGTTGGAAACAGGTTAGAAACAGGTTGGAAACAGGTTAGAAACAGGTTGGAAACAGGTTAGAAACAGTTTGGAAACAGGTTGGAAACAAGTTGGAAACAGTTTGGAAGCAGGTTGGAAACAGGTTGGAAACAAGTTGGAAACAAGTTGGAAACAGGTTGGAAACAGGTTAGAAACAGGTTAGAAACAAGTTGGAAACAGTTTGGAAGCAGGTTGGAAACAGGTTGGAAACAAGTTGGAAACAAGTTGGAAACAGGTTAGAAACAGGTTAGAAACAGGTTGGAAACAGGTTAGAAACAGGTTAGAAACAGGTTAGAAACAGGTTAGAAACTGTTTGGAAACAAGTTGGAAACAGTTTTGAAACAGGTTGGAAACAGGTTAGAAACAGGTTGGAAACAGGTTAGAAACAGGTTGGAAACGGGTTGGAAACAGGTTAGAAACAGTTTGGAAACAAGTTGGAAACAAGTTGGAAACAAGTTGGAAACAGGTTAGAAACAGGTTAGAAACAGGTTAGAAACAAGTTGGAAACAGTTTGGAAGCAGGTTGGAAACAGGTTGGAAACAAGTTGGAAACAAGTTGGAAACAGGTTGGAAACAGGTTAGAAACAGGTTGGAAACAGGTTAGAAACAGTTTGGAAACAAGTTGGAAACAAGTTGGAAACAAGTTGGAAACAAGTTGGAAACAGGTTAGAAACCGGTTGGAAACAAGTTGGAAACAGGTTGGAAACAGGTTAGAAACAGGTTGGAAACAGGTTAGAAACAGTTTAGAAACAGGTTAGAAACAGTTTGGAAACAAGTTGGAAACAGGTTGGAAACAGTTTTGAAACAGGTTGGAAACAGGTTAGAAACAGGTTGGAAACAGGTTAGAAACAGGTTGGAAACAGGTTAGAAACAGGTTGGAAACAGGTTAGAAACAGTTTGGAAACAGGTTGGAAACAAGTTGGAAACAGTTTGGAAGCAGGTTGGAAACAGGTTGGAAACAAGTTGGAAACAAGTTGGAAACAGGTTGGAAACAGGTTAGAAACAGGTTAGAAACAGGTTAGAAACAAGTTGGAAACAGTTTGGAAGCAGGTTGGAAACAGGTTGGAAACAAGTTGGAAACAAGTTGGAAACAGGTTGGAAACAGGTTGGAAACAGGTTAGAAACAGGTTAGAAACAGGTTGGAAACAGGTTAGAAACAGGTTAGAAACAGGTTAGAAACTGTTTGGAAACAAGTTGGAAACAGTTTTGAAACAGGTTGGAAACAGGTTAGAAACAGGTTGGAAACAGGTTAGAAACAGGTTGGAAACAGGTTAGAAACAGTTTGGAAACAGGTTGGAAACAAGTTGGAAACAGGTTAGAAACAGGTTAGAAACAAGTTGGAAACAGTTTGGAAGAGGGTTGGAAACAGGTTGGAAACAAGTTGGAAACAAGTTGGAAACAGGTTGGAAACAGGTTAGAAACAGGTTAGAAACAGGTTGGAAACAGGTTAGAAACAGGTTAGAAACTGTTTGGAAACAAGTTGGAAACAGGTTAGAAACAGGTTAGAAACAGGTTGGAAACAAGTTGGAAACAGGTTAGAAACAGTTTAGAAACAGGTTAGAAACAGGTTGGAAACAGGTTGGAAACAGGTTAGAAACAGGTTGGAAACAGGTTAGAAACAGGTTGGAAACAGGTTAGAAACAGGTTGGAAACAGGTTAGAAACAAGTTGGAAACAGGTTGGAAACAGTTTGGAAACAGGTTAGAAACAGGTTGGAAACAGGTTAGAAACAGTTTGGAAACAGGTTGGAAGCAAGTTGGAAACAGGTTGGTAACAGGTTGGAAACATGTTGGAAACAGGTTAGAAACAGGTTAGAAACAGGTTGGAAACAAGTTGGAAACAGGTTGGAAACATGTTGGAAACAGGTTAGAAACAGGTTAGAAACAGGTTAGAAACAAGTTGGAAACAGGTTGGAAACAAGTTGGAAACAGGTTGGAAACAGGTTAGAAACAGGTTAGAAACAAGTTGGAAACAGGTTGGAAACAGGTTAGAAACAGGTTGGAAACAGGTTGGAAACAGGTTAGAAACAGGTTGGAAACAGGTTAGAAACAGTTTAGAAACAGGTTAGAAACTGTTTGGAAACAGGTTGGAAACAGGTTGGAAACAGGTTGGAAACAGGTTGGAAACAGGTTGGAAACAAGTTGGAAACAGGTTGGAAACAGTTTGGAAACAGGTTAGAAACAGGTTGGAAACAGGTTAGAAACAGTTTGGAAACAGGTTGGAAGCAAGTTGGAAACAGGTTGGTAACAGGTTGGAAACATGTTGGAAACAGGTTAGAAGCAGGTTAGAAACAGGTTGGAAACAAGTTGGAAACAGGCCATGTTGGAAACAGGTTAGAAACAAGTTGGAAACAGGTTAGAAACAGGTTAGAAACAGGTTAGAAACAGGTTGGAAACAGGTTGGAAACAGGTTGGAAACAGGTTGGAAACAAGTTGTAAACAGGTTAGAAACAGGTTAGAAACAGGTTGGAAACATGTTGGAAACAGGTTAGAAACAGGTTAGAAACAGGTTGGAAACAAGTTGGAAACAGGTTGGAAACAGGTTAGAAACAGGTTGGAAACAGGTTGGAAACAGGTTAGAAACGGGTTAGAAACAGGTTAGAAACAAGTTGTAAACAGGTTAGAAACAGGTTAGAAACAGGTTGGAAACATGTTGGAAACAGGTTAGAAACTGGTTAGAAACAGGTTGGAAACAAGTTGGAAACAGGTTAGAAACAGGTTAGAAACAGGTTGGAAACAGGTTGGAAACAGGTTGTAAACAGGTTAGAAACAGGTTAGAAACAGGTTGTAAACAGGTTAGAAACAGGTTAGAAATAGGTTAGAAACAGGTTGTAAACAGGTTAGAAACAGGTTAGAACAGGTTGTAAACAGGTTAGAAACAGGTTAGAAACAGGTTGGAAACAGGTTAGAAACAGGTTGGAAACAGGTTGGAAACAGGTTAGAAACAGGTTGGATTCAGCTCTTTCTTTTTCCTCCAGCCTGACTCTGACTGACTCTGACTGACTCTGACTGACTCTGGCTGTTCCATCCATAGACATGTCATTTTAATTGGGAAGGCCTGTTGTATATATATTATATGTCTATGCTTACATCACTGTATGGAGGCCAACAGTTCTCAGCTGTTGTTAGAGGTTGTCTCTATCTGGGCTTTCTTGTTGTCTACAGCAAAGACTCACATACCCCACGTCTCCTAGATGGATGTTATAGCAAGGACCATGAGATCAGTTCGAGATGGTTTTTTTTCACCGGGACAAGTTGGAAATCCCTCTGTTATCTTTCTCTTCTATTTTTCTCTCAGCATGTGACGCTGCTTGACTTTTACCTCTGTTCTTTAAGACTCATCAATACTGTATATTTTTACACAGAGAGACAGACTTATACAGTGGGGCAATAAAGTATTTAGTCAGCCACCAATTGTGCAAGTTCTCCCACTTAAAAAGATGAGAGAGGCCTGTAATTTTCATCATAGGTACAATTCAGTTATGACAGACAAAATGATAAAGAAAATCCAGAAAAACACATTGTATGATTTTTTTATGAATTTATTTGCAAATTGGGGTGGAAAATAGACATATATATATATATATGAGATATATATATATATAGAGAGAGACAGTCATAGATATATATAGAGAGAGAGACAGCAAAACAGAGACAGAGACAGATATATATATTTAGAGAGAGAGAGAGAGAGAGAGAGGGAGAGAGACATATATATATATATATATATATATATATATATATAGAGAGAGACATATATATATATATATATATATATAGAGATATATACATATAGAGAGAGAGAGAGACATATATATATATATAGAGAGAGAGACATATATATATAGAGAGAGAGAGAGACATATATATATATAGAGAGAGAGACATATATAGAGAGAGACATATATAGAGAGAGAGACATATAGAGAGAGAGAGACATATATAGAGAGAGAGACATATAGAGAGAGAGAGACATATATATATATATATATAGAGAGAGACAAAGAGAGAGAGAGAGAGAAAGAGAGAGAGAGATAGAGAGAGAGGTTTTAGGTGGTTCAGCTCAGAGTTTTCTTTTAGATGCTTTGATCTGGGAGAATATACTTCTAGTGAGGAAGGATGTATGATTGGACACACACACACACACACAGGGATATATGATTGTATTTCTCCCACTGTGCAGGGATGTACTGTTTGAGTGTGTTTTCAACACTGCAGATAACAAAGCTCCTTTCATCCATGGAGCTACTAAAGCTTTCCCTCTTAGCCTTTCTCTCTCTCTCTCTCTGTGTGTGTGTGTGTGTGTGTGTGTGTGTGTGTGTGTGTGTGTGTGTGTGTGTGTGTGTGTGTGTGTGTGCAGCTTAGCCTTTCTCTCTCTCTGTGTGTGTGTGTGTGTGTGTGTGTGTGTGTGTGTGTGTGTGTGTGTGTGTGTAGCTTAGCCTTTCTCTCTCAGCTATTGTTGGCCCACTGCAAGCCAGAACTCAGTACCAAGCCACTTTACATGACCAGAACAAAGTTTATCTTCTTGTGTGTTTGTACTATAGTACCTTGATGTATTGGAATGTGAATGTAATGTTGTCTGTATCTCAGTTGGTAGAGCGCGGTGCTATAGGACTATATAGGACTATATTAACACACGTCTCTCTCTCTCTCTCTCTCTCTCTCTCTCTCTCTCTCTCTGTGTGTCTCTGTCTCTCTCTCTGTCTCTCTCTGTCTCTCTCTTTGCCTCTCTCGCTCTCTCTCTGTGTCTCTCTCTCTCTTTTCTAGGTGAGTACATACATTTTGAAGATACACACCTACCGTGCTTTGGGGTGTCCTGGGGTTTTGTGAGTAGCAAATGGACACCTGGATAAACCTGACATTACTGTGCTGTTTCCTGGACATCCTTACAAGTGGTGTTCTGAGCTTTCACATTTTCTATTATATCGAGGGGGTGGGTTGTGTGTGCGTGTGTGTGTGTGTTTGTATGCTGTGCTGTGGTGTGGTGTGGTGTGTGTGTGTGTGTGTGTGTGTGTGCTTGCGCACATTTGTGTGTGTATTAATTGTGTGCTAGTGTGCATGTCTGCTCTTCCTCGCCCTATATGTGAGGTGCCCCCATCCTGGTCCTATATGTGAGGGGTCCCCATCTTGGTCCTATATATGAGGGGCCCCCATCCTGGTCCTATATGTGAGGGGTCCCCATCCTGGTCCAATATATGAGGGGCCCCATCCTGGTCCTATATATGAGGGGTCCCCATCCTGGTCCAATATATGAGGGGCCCCATCCTGGTCCTATATATGAGGGGTCCCCATCCTGGTCCTATATGTGAGGGGTCCCCATCTTGGTCCTATATATGAGGGGCCCCCATCCTGGTCCTATATGTGAGGGGTCCCATCTTGGTCCTATATATGAGGGGCCCCCATCCTGGTCCTATATGTGAGGGGTCCCCATCCTGGTCCAATATATGAGGGGCCCCATCCTGGTCCTATATATGAGGGGCCCCATCCTGGTCCTATATATGAGGGGTCCCCATCCTGGTCCAATATATGAGGGGCCCCATCCTGGTCCTATATATGAGGGGTCCCCATCCTGGTCCTAAATGTGAGGGGTCCCCATCCTGGTCCTATATATGAGGGGCCCCCATCCTGGTCCTATATGTGAGGGGTCCCCATCCTGGTCCTATATGTGAGGGGTCCCCATCCTGGTCCTAAATGTGAGGGGTCCCCATCCTGGTCCTAAATGTGAGGGGTCCCCATCCTGGTCCTATATGTGAGGGGTCCCCATCCTGGTCCTATATGTGAGGGGCCCCATCCTGGTCCTATATGTGAGGGGCCCCATCCTGGTCCTATATGTGAGGGCCCCATCCTGGTCCTATATGTGAGGGCCCCATCCTGGTCCTATATGTGAGGGTCCCCATCCTGGTCCTATATGTGACGGGTCCCATCCTGGTCCTAAATGCGACCCTATTCAGGAAATGAGGCGTCTGACGCGAGTCACGACTTCATAGGAGAGCCGTTTGAACTTAAAATTGAACTTTGAAAAAAAAATGGGGGATGGGGGGGCAGAAATACCTTAATGTGCCTCAATAACAAACTTGTACGCTTATCTGTAAATACCCAATACAATTGTTAAATTACTAGCTTTATTGGTTAAGCCACAGAAACAGGCAGTAACCTTCCCACTAGCCATGATTGGCTGAGATAATGAGTGGGCTGGACATGCCGAGAGAGGCGTTCGGATTGGTCTGCCATATAAAATGCTTGTGTCTATTTGAGCTGGTCAGTCTGGGTTGGTAATCATGTATAAGCTGCGTAAGTGTTGCTTTCCACTTTCTGGAGGATCAAGTTATGAAATTAGAGTATGATAGCTAACGAGATGGAGGTAACACCTGTCTAAGGATTACATCTTCAAACTAAGGGCATCTGTGACATGTAATTCTTGACACGGAGAATGAGGTATACAGGTAAGGTAGTTGGCTTTAGCTAGCTACATTTTCAGATATTACAAGTTTTGTAACTTGACAACGTCATTTCATTTCAAGCTAAAGTGTACTCTTAGCTAGCTAACGTTAGCTGGCTGGCTCCCGAGCTGATGCTATCATTTGTTTCCCAGGGCCGTTTGCTGTTTTAGTTAGTTAGCATTGAACATGGTTGTTTAGCTCCCAGCAACGTGGGATTGTTGGCACTGTTCATTGTTGTTTAACTAGCTAACGTTAGCTGGCTGGCTCATTAGCTGATGGTACGTTGTCTACCTCGCTAGCTAGCTATATGTCTTAAGCTAGAGTGAACTGTTTGCTAGCTAGCTAGCGTCAGCTTGCTGGCTCATTAGCTGCTGTTATTATTTGTTTCCCAGAGCCGTGTGCTGTTCTAGTTAGAGACTAATGTTAGCTAGCTAACTATATGTCTTAAGATAAAGTGTACTAGCTAACTATATGTCTTAAGATAAAGTGTACTGGTAGCTAGCTATCTATATGTCTTAAGATAAAGTGTACTGGTAGCTAGCTATATGTCTTATGTCTTAAGATAAAGTGTACTGTTAGCTAGCTAGCTATATGTCTTAAGATATGTCTTAAGATAAATGTCTTAAGATATGTGGTCTGTAGCTCAGCTGGCGCTTGTAGCTAGCTATATGTCTTAAGATAAAGTGTACTGGTAGCTAGCTAGCTATATGTCTTAAGATAAAGTGTACTGGTAGCTAGCTATCTATATGTCTTAAGATAAAGTGTACTAGCTAGCTAGCTATGTCTTAAGATAAAGTGTACTGTTAGCTAGCTAGCTATATGTCTTAAGATAAAGTGTACTGTTAGCTAGCTAGCTATACGTCTTAAGATAAAGTGTACTGTTAGCTAGCTAGCTAACGTTAGCTGGCTGGCTCCCTAGCTGACGTTATTATTCGTATCCCAGAGCCGTATGCTGTTCTAGTAAGAGACTAATGTTAGCTAGCTAACATTGAACATGGTCGGTTAGCTCCCAGCACTGTGGCATTGCAATTGTTGGCACTGTTAGCTAACGTTACGTGACGTGTGTACAACACATGTTGAATTTGTCCGCTGTCAGTAAACATCTGGAAAAGAGTGCAATGAAATTGTTGTCGGCAGAGCTGGTTAGGCTCTTTTCATGTCATCCCGAGATAAACAAATCATCTTCCAGAGAGTCAAGTGTGTGCTCCGAACATGCCGAGAGCAAAACGAGACGGGCGGGGCTAAACGCTTAAGAGGGCGTGGACGATGCTGAGTGGGCAGGCTAAACACTTAAGAGGGTGTGGACGTTGCTGGATGGGCGGGCTAAACACGTACGAGGGCGTGAACGATGCTGAATGGGTGTAGACAAAAACGAGCTCTTCACTAGAGAGCAAAACATTCACATTTCTCAAAAGTGAGTTTACAAGTTGAGCAACTTTCAAAGCAGAATTAGATGCAAAGTCTCTACTTCTACCTAATTGATCCAGGGTGGTGGGCCACATATATGAGGTGCTTGGTGAGTAAACTGAAGAGGAATCCAACCCCATTCTCTCTCAGACGGGATTATATTCAGCCCTACCCTAGTGCAATTTGAAGTGTGTGTGTGTGTGTGTGTGTGTGTGTGTGTGTGTGTGTGTGTGTGTGTGTGTGTGTGTGTGTGTGTGTGTGTGTGTGTGTGTGTGTGTGTGTGTGTGTGTGTGTGGACGTCTGAGGAGTTGGGCAGGACGTCAGGCTGTGGGAGTGGGCAGGACGTCAGGCTGTAGGGAGTTGGGAAGAACGTCAGGCTGTAGGAGTTGGGCAGAACGTCAGGCTGTAGGAGTTGGGCAGGACGTCAGGCTGTAGGGAGTTAGGCAGGACGTCAGGCTGTAGGGAGTTGGGAAGAACGTCAGGCTGTAGGGAGTTCTGCAGGACGTCAGGCTGTAGGGAGTTGGGGCAGAACGTCATGCTGTAGGGAGTTGGGAAGAACGTCAGGCTGTAGAGGAGTTGGGCAGGACGTCAGGCTGTAGGGAGTTGGGAAGAACGTCAGGCTGTAGGGAGTTGGGCAGGGCGTCAGGCTGTAGGGAGTTGGGCAGAACGTCATGCTGTAGGGAGTTGGGCAGAACGTCAGGCTGTAGGGAGTTGGGCAGGACGTCAGGCTGTAGGGAGTTGGGCAGGACGTCAGGCTGTAGGGAGTTGGGCAGGACGTCAGGCTGTAGGGAGTTGGGCAGGACGTCAGGCTGTAGGGAGTTGGGCAGGACGTCAGGCTGTAGGAGTTGGGCAGGACGTCAGGCTGTAGGAATTAGGCAGGACGTCAGGCTGTAGGAGTTGGGAAGAACATCAGGCTGTAGGGAGTTCTGCAGGACGTCAGGCTGTAGGGAGTTGGGCAGGACGTCATGCTGTAGGGAGTTGGGCAGGACGTCAGGCTGTAGGGAGTTGGGAAGAACGTCAGGCTGTAGGAGTTCTAGGCAGGACGTCAGGCTGTAGGGAGTTGGGCAGGACGTCAGGCTGTAGGGAGTTGGGCAGAACGTCAGGCTGTAGGGAGTTGGGCAGGACGTCAGGCTGTAGGGAGTTGTGCAGGACGTCAGGCTGTAGGGAGTTGGGCAGGACATCAGGCTGTAGGGAGTTGGGAAGAACATCAGGCTGTAGGGAGTTCTGCAGGACGTCAGGCTGTAGGGAGTTGGGCAGGACGTCAGGCTGTAGGGAGTTGGGCAGGACTGCAGGAGTCAGGCTGGCTAGGGAGTTCTGCAGGACGTCAGGCTGTAGGAGTTGGGCAGGACGTCAGGCTGTAGGGAGTTGGGCAGGACGTCAGGCTGTAGGAGTTGGGCAGAACGTCAGGCTGTAGGGAGTTGGGCAGGACGTCAGGCTGTAGGGAGTTGGGCAGGACGTCAGGCTGCAGGGAGTTGGGCAGGACATCAGGCTATAGGGAGTTCTGCAGGACGTCAGGCTGTAGGGAGTTGGGCAGGACGTCAGGCTGTAGGGAGTTGGGCAGGACGTCAGGCTGTAGGGAGTTGGGCAGAACGTCAGGCTGTAGGGAGTTGGGCAGAACGTCAGGCTGTAGGGAGTTGGGCAGGACGTCAGGCTGTAGGGAGTTGGGCAGGACGTCAGGCTGTAGGGAGTTGGGCAGAACGTCAGGCTGTAGGGAGTTGGGCAGAACGTCAGGCTGTAGGGAGTTGGGCAGGACGTCAGGCTGTAGGGAGTTGGGCAGGACGTCAGGCTGTAGGGAGTTGGGCAGGACGTCAGGCTGTAGGGAGTTGGGGAGTTCAGGACGTCAGGCTGTAGGGAGTTGGGCAGGACGTCAGGCTGTAGGGAGTTGGGCAGGATGTCAGGCTGTAGGGAGTTGGGCAGGACGTCAGGCTGTAGGGAGTTGGGCAGGACGTCAGGCTGTAGGAGTTGGGCAGGACGTCAGGCTGTAGGGAGTTGGGTAGAACGTCAGGCTGTAGGGAGTTGGGCAGGACGTCAGGCTGTAGGGAGTTGGGCAGGGCGTCAGGCTGTAGGGAGGGCAGGGCGTCAGGGCAGGGAGTTGGGAAGAACATCAGGCTGTAGGGAGTTCTGGCAGGACGTCAGGCTGTAGGGAGTTGGGCAGAACGTCAGGTAGGGAGTTGGGCAGGACGTCAGGCTGTAGGGAGTTGGGAAGAACGTCAGGCTGTAGGGAGTTGGGCAGGACGTCAGGCTGTAGGGAGTTGGGCAGGACGTCAGGCTGTAGGGAGTTGGGCAGAACGTCAGGCTGTAGGGAGTTGGGCAGAACGTCAGGCTGTAGGGAGTTGTGCAGGACGTCAGGCTGTAGGGAGTTGGGCAGGACGTCAGGCTGTAGGGAGTTGGGCAGGAACGTCAGGCTGTAGGGAGTTGCAGGACGTCAGGCTGTAGGAGTTGGGCAGGACGTCAGGCTGTAGGGAGTTGGGCAGGACGTCAGGCTGCAGGGAGTTGGGCAGGACTCAGGCTATAGGAGTTCTGCAGGACGTCAGGCTGTAGGGAGTTGGGCAGGACGTCATACTGTAGGGAGTTGGGCAGGACGTCAGGCTGTAGGAGTTGGGCAGAACGTCAGGCTGTAGGGAGTTGGGCAGGACGTCAGGCTGGAGGAGTTGGGCAGGGCGTCAGGCTGTAGGGAGTTGGGCAGGACGTCAGGCTGTAGGGAGTTGGGCAGAACGTCAGGCTGTAGGGAGTTGGGCAGGACGTCAGGCTGTAGGAGTTGGGCAGGACGTCAGGCTGTAGGGAGTTGGGCAGGGCGTCAGGCTGTAGGGAGTTGGGCAGGACGTCAGGCTGTAGGGAGTTGGGCAGAACGTCAGGCTGTAGGGAGTTCTGCAGGGCGTCAGGCTGTAGGAGTTGGGAAGAACGTCAGGCTGTAGGAGTTGGGCAGGACGTCAGGCTGTAGGGAGTTGGGCAGGACGTCAGGCTGTAGGGAGTTGGGCAGAACGTCAGGCTGTAGGAGTTGGGCAGAACGTCAGGCTGTAGGGAGTTGGGCAGGACGTCAGGCTGTAGGGAGTTGGGCAGGACGTCAGGCTGTAGGGAGTTGGGAAGGGCTATAGGGAGTTCTGCAGGACGTCAAACTGTAGGGAGTTGGGCAGGACGTCATGCTGTAGGGAGTTGGGCAGGACGTCAGGCTGTAGGGAGTTGGGCAGGCGTCAGGCTGTAGGGAGTTGGGCAGGACGTCAGGCTGTAGGGAGTTGGGCAGAACGTCAGGCTGTAGGGAGTTGGGCAGAACGTCAGGCTGTAGGGAGTTGGGCAGGACGTCAGGCTGTAGGGAGTTGGGCAGGACGTCAGGCTGTAGGGAGTTGGGCAGAACGTCAGGCTGTAGGGAGTTGGGCAGAACGTCAGGCTGTAGGGAGTTGGGCAGGACGTCAGGCTGTAGGGAGTTGGGCAGGACGTCAGGCTGTAGGGAGTTGGGCAGGACGTCAGGCTGTAGGGAGTTGGGAAGAACATCAGGCTGTAGGGAGTTCGGCAGGACGTCAGGCTGTAGGGAGTTGGGCAGAACGTCAGGCTGTAGGGAGTTGGGCAGGACGTCAGGCTGTAGGGAGTTGGGCAGAACGTCAGGCTGTAGGGAGTTGGGCAGGACGTCAGGCTGTAGGGAGTTGGGCAGGACGTCAGGCTGTAGGGAGTTGGGCAGGACGTCAGGCTGTAGGAGTTGGGCAGGACGTCAGGCTGTAGGGAGTTGGGCAGGACGTCAGGCTGTAGGGTTAGGCAGGACGTCAGGCTGTAGGAGTTGGGAAGAACATCAGGCTGTAGGGAGTTCTGCAGGACGTCAGGCTGTAGGGAGTTGGGCAGAACGTCATGCTGTAGGGAGTTGGGCAGGACGTCAGGCTGTAGGGAGTTGGGCAGAACGTCAGGCTGTAGGGAGTTGGGCAGGACGTCAGGCTGTAGGGAGTTGGGCAGGACGTCAGGCTGTAGGGAGTTGGGCAGGACGTCAGGCTGTAGGGAGTTGGGCAGAACGTCAGGCTGTAGGGAGTTGTGCAGGACGTCAGGCTGTAGGGAGTTGGGCAGGACGTCAGGCTGTAGGGAGTTGGGCAGAACGTCAGGCTGTAGGGAGTTGGGCAGAACGTCAGGCTGTAGGGAGTTGTGCAGGACGTCAGGCTGTAGGGAGTTGGGCAGGACGTCAGGCTGCAGGGAGTTGGGCAGGACATCAGGCTATAGGGAGTTCTGCAGGACGTCAGGCTGTAGGGAGTTGGGCAGGACGTCATACTGTAGGGAGTTGGGCAGGACGTCAGGCTGTAGGGAGTTGGGCAGAACGTCAGGCTGTAGGGAGTTGGGCAGAACGTCAGGCTGTAGGAGTTGGGCAGGACGTCAGGCTGTAGGGAGTTGGGCAGGACGTCAGGCTGTAGGGAGTTGGGCAGAACGTCAGGCTGTAGGGAGTTGGGCAGAACGTCAGGCTGTAGGGAGTTGGGCAGGGCGTCAGGCTGTAGGAGTTGGGCAGGACGTCAGGCTGTAGGGAGTTGGGCAGGGCGTCAGGCTGTAGGGAGTTGGGCAGGACGTCAGGCTGTAGGAGTTCTGCAGGACGTCAGGCTGTAGGGAGTTGGGAGAGAACGTCAGGCTGTAGGGAGTTGGGCAGGGCGTCAGGCTGTAGGGAGTTGGGCAGGACGTCAGGCTGTAGGGAGTTGGGCAGGACGTCAGGCTGTAGGGAGTTGGGCAGGACGTCAGGCTGTAGGGAGTTGGGCAGGACGTCAGGCTGTAGGGAGTTGGGCAGGACGTCAGGCTGTAGGGAGTTGGGCAGGACGTCAGGCTGTAGGGAGTTCTGCAGGACGTCAGGCTGTAGGGAGTTGGGCAGGACGTCATACTGTAGGAGTTGGGCAGGACGTCAGGCTGTAGGGAGTTGGGCAGAACGTCAGGCTGTAGGGAGTTGGGCAGGGCGTCAGGCTGTAGGGAGTTGGGCAGAACGTCAGGCTGTAGGGAGTTGGGCAGAACGTCAGGCTGTAGGGAGTTGGGCAGGACGTCAGGCTGTAGGGAGTTGGGCAGGACGTCAGGCTGTAGGGAGTTCTACAGAACGTCAGGCTGTAGGAGTTGGGCAGGACGTCAGGCTGTAGGGAGTTGGGCAGGACGTCAGGCTGTAGGGAGTTGGGCAGGACGTCAGGCTGTAGGGAGTTGGGCAGGACGTCAGGCTGTAGGGAGTTGGGCAGGACGTCAGGCTGTAGGAGTTGGGCAGGACGTCAGGCTGTAGGGAGTTGGGCAGGACGTCAGGCTGTAGGGAGTTGGGCAGGACGTCAGGCTGTAGGGAGTTGGGCAGAACGTCAGGCTGTAGGGAGTTGGGCAGGGCGTCAGGCTGTAGGGAGTTGGGCAGGACGTCAGGCTGTAGGGAGTTGGCAGGACGTCAGGCTGTAGGGAGTTGGGCAGGACGTCAGGCTGTAGGGAGTTGGGCAGGACGTCAGGCTGTAGGGAGTTGGGCAGGACGTCAGGCTGTAGGAGTTGGGCAGGACGTCAGGCTGTAGGGAGTTGGGCAGGACGTCAGGCTGTAGGGAGTTGGGCAGGACGTCAGGCTGTAGGGAGTTGGGCAGGACGTCAGGCTGTAGGGAGTTGGGCAGAACGTCAGGCTGTAGGGAGTTGGGCAGGACGTCAGGCTGTAGGGAGTTGGGCAGGACGTCAGGCTGTAGGGAGTTGGGCAGGACGTCAGGCTGTAGGGAGTTAGGCAGGACGTCAGGCTGTAGGGAGTTGGGAAGAACATCAGGCTGTAGGGAGTTCTGCAGGACGTCAGGCTGTAGGGAGTTGGGCAGAACGTCATGCTGTAGGGAGTTGGGCAGGACGTCAGGCTGTAGGGAGTTGGGAAGAACGTCAGGCTGTAGGGAGTTGGGCAGGACGTCAGGCTGTAGGGAGTTGGGCAGGACGTCAGGCTGTAGGGAGTTGGGCAGAACGTCAGGCTGTAGGGAGTTGGGCAGAACGTCAGGCTGTAGGGAGTTGTGCAGGAGCGTCAGGCTGTAGTTGGCAGGACGTCAGGCTGTAGGGAGTTGGGCAGGACGTCAGGCTGCAGGGAGTTGGGCAGGACATCAGGCTATAGGGAGTTCTGCAGGACGTCAGGCTGTAGGGAGTTGGGCAGTTACTGGGGAGTTGGGCAGGACGTCAGGCTGTAGGGAGTTGGGCAGAACGTCAGGCTGTAGGGAGTTGGGCAGGACGTCAGGCTGTAGGGAGTTGGGCAGGACGTCAGGCTGTAGGGAGTTGGGCAGGACGTCAGGCTGTAGGGGAGTTGGGCAGGACGTCAGGCTGTAGGGAGTTGGGCAGAACGTCAGGCTGTAGGAGTTGGGCAGAACGTCAGGCTGTAGGGAGTTGGGCAGGACGTCAGGCTGTAGGAGTTGGGCAGGACGTCAGGCTGTAGGGAGTTGGGCAGGACGTCAGGCTGTAGGGAGTTGGGAAGAACATCAGGCTGTAGGGAGTTCTGCAGGACGTCAGGCTGTAGGGAGTTGGGCAGAACGTCATGCTGTAGGGAGTTGGGCAGGACGTCAGGCTGTAGGGAGTTGGGCAGAACGTCAGGCTGTAGGGAGTTGGGCAGGACGTCAGGCTGTAGGGAGTTGGGCAGAACGTCAGGCTGTAGGGAGTTGGGCAGGACGTCAGGCTGTAGGGAGTTGGGCAGGACGTCAGGCTGTAGGGAGTTGGGCAGGACGTCAGGCTGTAGGGAGTTGGGAAGAACATCAGGCTGTAGGGAGTTCTGCAGGACGTCAGGCTGTAGGAGTTGGGCAGGGCGTCAGCTGAGGGAGTTGGGCAGGACGTCAGGCTGTAGGGAGTTGGGCAGAACGTCAGGCTGTAGGGAGTTGGGCAGGACGTCAGGCTGTAGGGAGTTGGGCAGGACGTCAGGCTGTAGGGAGTTGGGCAGAACGTCAGGCTGTAGGGAGTTGGGCAGAACGTCAGGCTGTAGGGAGTTGGGCAGGACGTCAGGCTGTAGGAGTTGGGCAGGACGTCAGGCTGTAGGGAGTTGGGCAGAACGTCAGGCTGTAGGGAGTTGGGCAGAACGTCAGGCTGTAGGGAGTTGGCAGGACGTCAGGCTGTAGGGAGTTGGGCAGGACGTCAGGCTGTAGGGAGTTGGGCAGAATCAGGCTGTAGGGAGTTCTGCAGGACGTCAGGCTGTAGGGAGTTGGGCAGAACGTCATGCTGTAGGGAGTTGGGCAGGACGTCGGCAGGCTGTAGGGAGTTGGGCAGGACGTCAGGCTGTAGGGAGTTGGGCAGGACGTCAGGCTGTAGGGAGTTGGGCAGAAGGCTGTAGGGAGTTCAGGACGTCAGGCTGTAGGGAGTTGGGCAGGACGTCAGGCTGTAGGGAGTTGGGCAGGACGTCAGGCTGTAGGAGTTGGGCAGAACGTCAGGCTGTAGGGAGTTGGGCAGGACGTCAGGCTGTAGGGAGTTGGGCAGGACGTCAGGCTGTAGGAGTTGGGCAGGACGTCAGGCTGTAGGGAGTTGGGCAGAACGTCAGGCTGTAGGGAGTTGGGCAGAACGTCAGGCTGTAGGGAGTTGGGCAGGACGTCAGGCTGTAGGGAGTTGGGCAGGACGTCAGGCTGTAGGGAGTTGGGCAGGGAGGCTGTAGGGAGTTGGGAAGAACATCAGGCTGTAGGGAGTTCTGCAGGACGTCAGGCTGTAGGGAGTTGGGCAGAACGTCATGCTGTAGGGAGTTGGGCAGGACGTCAGGCTGTAGGGAGTTGGGAAGAACGTCAGGCTGTAGGGAGTTGGGCAGGACGTCAGGCTGTAGGGAGTTGGGCAGGACGTCAGGCTGTAGGGAGTTGGGCAGAACGTCAGGCTGTAGGGAGTTGGGCAGAACGTCAGGCTGTAGGGAGTTGTGCAGGACGTCAGGCTGTAGGGAGTTGGGCAGGACGTCAGGCTGCAGGGAGTTGGGCAGGACATCAGGCTATAGGGAGTTCTGCAGGACGTCAGGCTGTAGGGAGTTGGGCAGGACGTCATACTGTAGGGAGTTGGGCAGGACGTCAGGCTGTAGGGAGTTGGGCAGAACGTCAGGCTGTAGGGAGTTGGGCAGGACGTCAGGCTGTAGGGAGTTGGGCAGAACGTCAGGCTGTAGGGAGTTGGGCAGAACGTCAGGCTGTAGGGAGTTGGGCAGGACGTCAGGCTGTAGGGAGTTGGGCAGGACGTCAGGCTGTAGGGAGTTGGGCAGAACGTCAGGCTGTAGGGAGTTGGGCAGGACGTCAGGCTGTAGGGAGTTGGGCAGGACGTCAGGCTGTAGGGAGTTGGGCAGGACGTCAGGCTGTAGGGAGTTGGGAAGAACATCAGGCTGTAGGGAGTTGGGCAGGACGTCAGGCTGTAGGGAGTTGGGCAGAACGTCATGCTGTAGGGAGTTGGGCAGGATGTCAGGCTGTAGGGAGTTGGGCAGAACGTCATACTGTAGGGAGTTGGGCAGGACGTCAGGCTGTAGGGAGTTGGGCAGAACGTCAGGCTGTAGGGAGTTGGGCAGGACGTCAGGCTGTAGGGAGTTGGGCAGGACGTCAGGCTGTAGGGAGTTAGGCAGGACGTCAGGCTGTAGGGAGTTGGGAAGAACATCAGGCTGTAGGAGTTCTGCAGGACGTCAGGCTGTAGGGAGTTGGGCAGAACGTCATGCTGTAGGAGTTGGGCAGGACGTCAGGCTGTAGGGAGTTGGGCAGAACGTCAGGCTGTAGGGAGTTGGGCAGGACGTCAGGCTGTAGGGAGTTGGGCAGGACGTCAGGCTGTAGGAGTTGGGCAGAACGTCAGGCTGTAGGGAGTTGGGCAGGACGTCAGGCTGTAGGGAGTTGGGCAGGTCAGGCTGTAGGGAGTTGGGCAGGACGTCAGGCTGTAGGGAGTTGGGCAGAACGTCAGGCTGTAGGAGTTGGGCAGAACGTCAGGCTGTAGGGAGTTGTGCAGGACGTCAGGCTGTAGGGAGTTGGGCAGGACGTCAGGCTGCAGGGAGTTGGGCAGGACATCAGGCTGTAGGGAGTTGTGCAGGACGTCAGGCTGTAGGGAGTTGGGCAGGACGTCAGGCTGTAGGGAGTTGGGCAGGACGTCAGGCTGTAGGGAGTTGGGCAGGACGTCAGGCTGTAGGGAGTTGGGCAGAACGTCAGGCTGTAGGGAGTTGGGCAGGACGTCAGGCTGTAGGGAGTTGGGCAGGACGTCAGGCTGCAGGGAGTTGGGCAGACATCAGGCTATAGGAGTTCTGCAGGACGTCAGGCTGTAGGGAGTTGGGCAGGACGTCATACTGTAGGGAGTTGGGCAGGACGTCAGGCTGTAGGGAGTTGGGCAGAACGTCAGCTGTAGGGAGTTGGGCAGGACGTCAGGCTGTAGGGAGTTGGGCAGAACGTCAGGCTGTAGGGAGTTGGGCAGAACGTCAGGCTGTAGGAGTTGGGCAGGACGTCAGGCTGTAGGGAGTTGGGCAGGACGTCAGGCTGTAGGGAGTTGGGCAGAACGTCAGGCTGTAGGAGTTGGGCAGGACGTCAGGCTGTAGGGAGTTGGGCAGGACGTCAGGCTGTAGGGAGTTGGGCAGGACGTCAGGCTGTAGGGAGTTGGGAAGAACATCAGGCTGTAGGGAGTTCTGCAGGACGTCAGGCTGTAGGAGTTGGGCAGAACGTCATGCTGTAGGGAGTTGGGCAGGATGTCAGGCTGTAGGGAGTTGGGCAGAACGTCATGCTGTAGGGAGTTGGGCAGGACGTCAGGCTGTAGGGAGTTGGGCAGAACGTCAGGCTGTAGGGAGTTGGGCAGGACGTCAGGCTGTAGGGAGTTGGGCAGGACGTCAGGCTGTAGGGAATTAGGCAGGACGTCAGGCTGTAGGGAGTTGGGAAGAACATCAGGCTGTAGGGAGTTCTGCAGGACGTCAGGCTGTAGGGAGTTGGGCAGAACGTCATGCTGTAGGGAGTTGGGCAGGACGTCAGGCTGTAGGGAGTTGGGAAGAACGTCAGGCTGTAGAGAGTTGGGCAGGACGTCAGGCTGTAGGGAGTTGGGCAGGACGTCAGGCTGTAGGAGTTGGGCAGAACGTCAGGCTGTAGGGAGTTGGGCAGAACGTCAGGCTGTAGGGAGTTGTGCAGGACGTCAGGCTGTAGGAGTTGGGCAGGACGTCAGGCTGTAGGGAGTTGGGCAGGACGTCAGGCTGTAGGAGTTGGGCAGAACGTCAGGCTGTAGGGAGTTGTGCAGGACGTCAGGCTGTAGGAGTTGGGCAGGACGTCAGGCTGCAGGGAGTTGGGCAGGACATCAGGCTATAGGAGTTCTGCAGGACGTCAGGCTGTAGGGAGTTGGGCAGGACGTCAGGCTGTAGGGAGTTGGGCAGGACATCAGGCTGTAGGGAGTTGGGCAGAACGTCAGGCTGTAGGGAGTTGGGCAGAACGTCAGGCTGTAGGAGTTGGGCAGGACGTCAGGCTGCAGGGAGTTGGGCAGGACATCAGGCTATAGGGAGTTCTGCAGGACGTCAGGCTGTAGGGAGTTGGGCAGGACGTCATACTGTAGGGAGTTGGGCAGGACGTCAGGCTGTAGGAGTTGGGCAGAACGTCAGGCTGTAGGGAGTTGGGCAGAACGTCAGGCTGTAGGGAGTTGGGCAGGACGTCAGGCTGTAGGGAGTTGGGCAGGACGTCAGGCTGTAGGAGTTGGGCAGAACGTCAGGCTGTAGGGAGTTGGGCAGAACGTCAGGCTGTAGGGAGTTGGGCAGGACGTCAGGCTGTAGGGAGTTGGGCAGGACGTCAGGCTGTAGGGAGTTGGGCAGGACGTCAGGCTGTAGGGAGTTGGGAAGAACATCAGGCTGTAGGGAGTTCTGCAGGACGTCAGGCTGTAGGAGTTGGGCAGAACGTCATGCTGTAGGGAGTTGGGCAGGACATCAGGCTGTAGGAGTTGGGAAGAACGTCAGGCTGTAGAGAGTTGGGCAGGACGTCAGGCTGTAGGGAGTTGGGCAGGACGTCAGGCTGTAGGGAGTTGGGCAGAACGTCAGGCTGTAGGAGTTGGGCAGAACGTCAGGCTGTAGGGAGTTGGGCAGGACGTCAGGCTGTAGGGAGTTGGGCAGGACGTCAGGCTGCAGGGAGTTGGGCAGGACATCAGGCTATAGGGAGTTCTGCAGGACGTCAGGCTGTAGGAGTTGGGCAGGACGTCATACTGTAGGGAGTTGGGCAGGACGTCAGGCTGTAGGAGTTGGGCAGAACGTCATACTGTAGGGAGTTGGGCAGGACGTCAGGCTGTAGGGAGTTGGGCAGAACGTCAGGCTGTAGGGAGTTGGGCAGAACGTCAGGCTGTAGGGAGTTGGGCAGGACGTCAGGCTGTAGGAGTTGGGCAGGACGTCAGGCTGTAGGAGTTGGGCAGAACGTCAGGCTGTAGGGAGTTGGGCAGAACGTCAGGCTGTAGGGAGTTGGGCAGGACGTCAGGCTGTAGGGAGTTGGGCAGGACGTCAGGCTGTAGGGAGTTGGGCAGGACGTCAGGCTGTAGGGAGTTGGGCAGGACGTCAGGCTGTAGGGAGTTGGGCAGGACGTCAGGCTGTAGGGAGTTGGGCAGGACGTCAGGCTGTAGGGAGTTGGGCAGAACGTCAGGCTGTAGGGAGTTGGGCAGGACGTCAGGCTGTAGGGAGTTGGGCAGGACGTCAGGCTGTAGGGAGTTAGGCAGGACGTCAGGCTGTAGGGAGTTGGGCAGGACGTCAGGCTGTAGGGAGTTGGGCAGGACGTCAGGCTGTAGGGAGTTGGGCAGAACGTCAGGCTGTAGGGAGTTGGGCAGGACGTCAGGCTGTAGGGAGTTGGGCAGGACGTCAGGCTGTAGGGAGTTGGGCAGGACGTCAGGCTGTAGGAGTTGGGCAGAACGTCAGGCTGTAGGAGTTGGGCAGGACGTCAGGCTGTAGGGAGTTGGGCAGAACGTCAGGCTGTAGGGAGTTGGGCAGGACGTCAGGCTGTAGGAGTTGTGCATGACGTCAGGCTGTAGGAGTTGGGCAGGACGTCAGGCTGTAGGGAGTTGGGCAGGACATCAGGCTGTAGGGAGTTCTGCAGGACGTCAGGCTGTAGGGAGTTGGGCAGAACGTCAGGCTGTAGGGAGTTGGGCAGGACGTCAGGCTGTAGGGAGTTGGGAAGAACATCAGGCTGTAGGAGTTGGGAAGAACGTCAGGCTGTAGAGAGTTGGGCAGACGTCAGGCTGTAGGAGTTGGGCAGGCGTCAGGCTGTAGGGAGTTGGGCAGAACGTCAGGCTGTAGGAGTTGGGCAGGACGTCAGGCTGTAGGGAGTTGGGCAGGACGTCAGGCTGCAGGAGTTGGGCAGAACGTCAGGCTGTAGGGAGTTGGGCAGAACGTCAGGCTGTAGGGAGTTGTGCAGGACGTCAGGCTGTAGGGAGTTGGGCAGGACGTCAGGCTGCAGGGAGTTGGGCAGGACATCAGGCTATAGGGAGTTCTGCAGGACGTCAGGCTGTAGGGGAGTTGGGCAGGACGTCATACTGTAGGGAGTTGGGCAGGACGTCAGGCTGTAGGGAGTTGGGCAGGACGTCAGGCTGGAGTAGGACGAGGCTGCAGGGAGTTGGGCAGACATCAGGCTGTAGGAGTTCTGCAGGACGTCAGGCTGTAGGGAGTTGGGCAGGACGTCAGGCTGCAGGGAGTTGGGCAGGACATCAGGCTATAGGAGTTCTGCAGGACGTCAGGCTGTAGGGAGTTGGGCAGGACGTCATACTGTAGGGAGTTGGGCAGGACGTCAGGCTGTAGGGGCAGTTGGGGCTGTAGGAGTCGTCAGGCTGTAGGGAGTTGGGCAGGAACGTCAGGCTGTAGGGAGTTGGGCAGAACGTCAGGCTGTAGGGAGTTGGGCAGAACGTCAGGCTGTAGGGAGTTGGGCAGGACGTCAGGCTGTAGGAGTTGGGCAGACGTCAGGCTGTAGGAGTTGGGCAGGACGTCAGGCTGTAGGAGTTGGGCAGGACGTCAGGCTGTAGGGAGTTGGGCAGGACGTCAGGCTGTAGGGAGTTGGGCAGGACGTCAGGCTGTAGGGAGTTGGGCAGGACGTCAGGCTGTAGGAGTTGGGCAGGAAGTCAGGCTGTAGGAGTTGGGCAGGACGTCAGGCTGTAGGAGTTGGGCAGGACGTCAGGCTGTAGGGAGTTCTGCAGGACGTCAGGCTGTAGGATTGGGCGGACGTCAGGCTGTAGGGAGTTGGGCAGGACGTCATGCTGTAGGGAGTTGGGCAGGACGTCAGGCTGTCAGGCTGTAGGGAGTTGGGAAGAACATCAGGCTGTAGGAGTTCTGCAGGACGTCAGGCTGTAGGAGTTGGGCAGAACGTCATGCTGTAGGGAGTTGGGCAGGACGTCAGGCTGTAGGGAGTTGGGCAGAACGTCAGGCTGTAGGGAGTTGGGCAGGACGTCAGGCTGTAGGAGTTGTGCATGACGTCAGGCTGTAGGGAGTTGGGCAGGACGTCAGGCTGTAGGGAGTTGGGAAGAACATCAGGCTGTAGGAGTTCTGCAGAACGTCAGGCTGTAGGGAGTTGGGCAGAACGTCATGCTGTAGGAGTTGGGCAGGACGTCAGGCTGTAGGAGTTGGGAAGAACGTCAGGCTGTAGAGAGTTGGGCAGGACGTCAGGCTGTAGGGAGTTGGGCAGGACGTCAGGCTGTAGGGAGTTGGGCAGAACGTCAGGCTGTAGGGAGTTGGGCAGAACGTCAGGCTGTAGGAGTGCAGGACGTCAGGCTGTAGGAGTTGGGCAGGACGCAGGCTGCAGGGAGTTGGGCAGGACATCAGGCTATAGGGAGTTCTGCAGGACGTCAGGCTGTAGGAGTGGGCAGGAACGTCATACTGTAGGAGTGGGCAGGACGTCAGGCTGTAGGAGTTGGGCAGAACGTCAGGCTGTAGGAGTTGGGCAGGACGTCAGGCTGTAGGGAGTTGGGCAGGACGTCAGGCTGTAGGGAGTTGGGCAGGACGTCAGGCTGTAGGAGTTGGGCAGGACGTCAGGCTGTAGGGAGTTGGGCAGGACGTCAGGCTGTAGGAGTTGGGCAGGACGTCAGGCTGTAGGAGTTAGGCAGGACGTCAGGCTGTAGGAGTTGGGAAGAACATCAGGCTGTAGGAGTTCTGCAGGACGTCAGGCTGTAGGAGTTGGGCAGAACGTCATGCTGTAGGAGTTGGGCAGGACGTCAGGCTGTAGGGAGTTGGGAAGAAGGTCGTCAGGCTGTAGGAGTTGGGCAGGACGTCAGGCTGTAGGGAGTTGGGCAGGACGTCAGGCTGTAGGGTGTTGGGCAGAACGTCAGGCTGTAGGGAGTTGGGCAGAACGTCAGGCTGTAGGAGTTGTGCATGACGTCAGGCTGTAGGGAGTTGGGCAGGACGTCAGGCTGCAGGGGAGTTGGGCAGGACATCAGGCTATAGGGAGTTCTGCAGGACGTCAGGCTGTAGGGAGTTGGGCAGAACGTCAGGCTGTAGGGAGTTGGGCAGGACGTCAGGCTGTAGGAGTTGGGCAGGACGTCAGGCTGTAGGGAGTTGGGCAGGACGTCAGGCTGTAGGGAGTTGGGAAGAACATCAGGCTGTAGGGTTCTGCAGAACGTCAGGCTGTAGGAGTTGGGCAGAACGTCATGCTGTAGGAGTTGGGCAGGACGTCAGGCTGTAGGGAGTTGGGCAGAACGTCAGGCTGTAGGAGTTGTGCAGGACGTCAGGCTGTAGGAGTTGGGCAGGACGTCAGGCTGCAGGGAGTTGGGCAGGACATCAGGCTATAGGGAGTTCTGCAGGACGTCAGGCTGTAGGAGTTGGGCAGGACGTCAGGCTGTAGGGAGTTGGGCAGGACGTCAGGCTGTAGGGAGTTGGGCAGAACGTCAGGCTGTAGGAGTTGGGCAGGACGTCAGGCTGTAGGAGTTGGGCAGGACGTCAGGCTGTAGGAGTTGGGCAGGACGTCAGTCTGTAGGGAGTTGGGCAGGACGTCAGGCTGTAGGGAGTTGGGCAGGACGTCAGGCTGTAGGAGTTGGGCAGGACGTCAGGCTGTAGGGAGTTGGGCAGGACGTCAGGCTGTAGGAGTTGGGCAGAACGTCAGGCTGTAGGAGTTGGGCAGGACGTCAGGCTGTAGGAGTTGGGCAGGACGTCAGGCTGTAGGGAGTTAGGCAGGACGTCAGGCTGTAGGAGTTGGGAAGAACGTCAGGCTGTAGGGAGTTCTGCAGGACGTCAGGCTGTAGGGAGTTGGGCAGAACGTCATGCTGTAGGAGTTGGGAAGAACGGGCTGTAGAGAGTTGGGCAGGACGTCAGGCTGTAGGGAGTTGGGCAGGACGTCAGGCTGTAGGGAGTTGGGCAGGACGTCAGGCTGTAGGGAGTTGGGCAGAACGTCAGGCTGTAGGAGTTGGGCAGAACGTCAGGCTGTAGGAGTTGGGCAGGACGTCAGGCTGTAGGGAGTTGGGCAGGACGTCAGGCTGTAGGGAGTTGGGCAGGACGTCAGGCTGTAGGAGTTGGGCAGGACGTCAGGCTGTAGGGAGTTGGGCAGGACGTCAGGCTGTAGGGAGTTGGGCAGGACGTCAGGCTGTAGGGAGCTGGGCAGGACGTCAGGCTGTAGGAGTTAGGCAGGACGTCAGGCTGTAGGGAGTTGGGAAGAACATCAGGCTGTAGGGAGTTCTGCAGGATGTCAGGCTGTAGGAGTTGGGCAGAACGTCATGCTGTAGGGAGTTGGGCAGGACGTCAGGCTGTAGGGAGTTGGGAAGAACGTCAGGCTGTAGAGAGTTGGGCAGGACGTCAGGCTGTAGGGAGTTGGGCAGGACGTCAGGCTGTAGGGAGTTGGGCAGAACGTCAGGCTGTAGGGAGTTGGGCAGAACGTCAGGCTGTAGGGAGTTGTGCAGGACGTCAGCCTGTAGGGAGTTGGGCAGGACGTCAGGCTGCAGGGAGTTGGGCAGACATCAGGCTATAGGGAGTTCTGCAGGACGTCAGGCTGTAGGGAGTTGGGCAGGACGTCATACTGTAGGAGTTGGGCAGGACGTCAGGCTGTAGGGAGTTGGGCAGAACGTCAGGCTGTAGGGAGTTGGGCAGAACGTCAGGCTGTAGGGAGTTGGGCAGGACGTCAGGCTGTAGGGAGTTGGGCAGGACGTCAGGCTGTAGGGAGTTGGGCAGAACGTCAGGCTATAGGGAGTTGGGCAGAACGTCAGGCTGTAGGGAGTTGGGCAGGACGTCAGGCTGTAGGGAGTTGGGCAGGACGTCAGGCTGTAGGAGTTGGGCAGGACGTCAGGCTGTAGGGAGTTGGGAAGAACATCAGGCTGTAGGGAGTTGGGCAGGACGTCAGGCTGTAGGAGTTGGGCAGAACGTCATGCTGTAGGAGTTGGGCAGGACGTCAGGCTGTAGGAGTTGGGAAGAACATCAGGCTGTAGAGAGTTGGGCAGGACGTCAGGCTGTAGGGAGTTGGGCAGGACGTCAGGCTGTAGGGAGTTGGGCAGAACGTCAGGCTGTAGGGAGTTGGGCAGAACGTCAGGCTGTAGGGAGTTGTGCAGGACGTCAGGCTGTAGGGAGTTTGGCAGGACATCAGGCTGCAGGGAGTTGGGCAGGACATCAGGCTATAGGGAGTTCTGCAGGACGTCAGGCTGTAGGGAGTTGGGCAGGACGTCATACTGTAGGGAGTTGGGCAGGACGTCAGGCTGTAGGGAGTTGGGCAGAACGTCAGGCTGTAGGGAGTTGGGCAGAACGTCAGGCTGTAGGAGTTGGGCAGAACGTCAGGCTGTAGGGAGTTGGGCAGAACGTCAGGCTGTAGGAGTTGGGCAGGACGTCAGGCTGTAGGGGGTTGGGCAGGACGTCAGGCTGTAGGAGTTGGGCAGAACGTCAGGCTGTAGGGAGTTGGGCAGAACGTCAGGCTGTAGGGAGTTGGGCAGGACGTCAGGCTGTAGGGAGTTGGGCAGGACGTCAGGCTGTAGGGAGTTGGGCAGGACGTCAGGCTGTAGGAGTTGGGCAGGACGTCAGGCTGTAGGAGTTGGGCAGGACGTCAGGCTGTAGGAGTTGGGCAGGACATCAGGCTGTAGGAGTTAGGCAGGACGTCAGGCTGTAGGGAGTTGGGAAGAACATCAGGCTGTAGGGAATTCTGCAGGACGTCAGGCTGTAGGGAGTTGGGCAGAACGTCATGCTGTAGGAGTTGGGCAGGATGTCAGGCTGTAGGAGTTGGGAAGAACGTCAGGCTGTAGAGAGTTGGGCAGACGTCAGGCTGTAGGAGTTGGGCAGGACGTCAGGCTGTAGGAGTTGGGCAGAACGTCAGGCTGTAGGGAGTTGGGCAGAACGTCAGGCTGTAGGGAGTTGTGCAGGACGTCAGGCTGTAGGGAGTTGGGCAGGACGTCAGGCTGCAGGGAGTTGGGCAGGACATCAGGCTATAGGGAGTTCTGCAGGACGTCAGGCTGTAGGGAGTTGGGCAGGACGTCATACTGTAGGGAGTTGGGCAGGACGTCAGGCTGTAGGGGAGTTGGGTAGGACGTCAGGCTGTAGGGAGTTGGGCAGGACGTCAGGCTGTAGGGAGTTGGGCAGGATGTCAGGCTGTAGGGAGTTGGGCAGGACGTCAGGCTGTAGGGAGTTGGGCAGGACGTCAGGCTGTAGGAGTTGGGAAGAACGTCAGGCTGTAGGGAGTTGGGCAGAACGTCAGGCTGTAGGGAGTTGGGCAGAACGTCAGGCTGTAGGAGTTGGGCAGGACGTCAGGCTGTAGGGAGTTGGGAAGAACGTCAGGCTGTAGGAGTTCTGCAGGACATCAGGCTGTATGGAGTTGGGCAGAACGTCATGCTGTAGGGAGTTGGGCAGGACGTCATGCTGTAGGGAGTTGGGCAGGACGTCAGGCTGTAGAGAGTTGGGTAGGACGTCAGGCTGTAGGGAGTTGGGCAGGACGTCAGGCTGTAGGGAGTTGGGCAGGACGTCAGGCTGTAGGGAGTTGGGCAGGACATCAGGCTGTAGGGAGTTCTGCAGGACGTCAGGCTGTAGGGAGTTCTGCAGGACGTCAGGCTGCAGGGAGTTGGGCAGGACATCAGGCTATAGGGAGTTCTGCAGGACGTCAGGCTGTAGGGAGTTGGGTAGAACGTCATGCTGTAGGGAGTTGGGCAGAACGTCATGCTGTAGGGAGTTGGGCAGGACGTCAGGCTGTAGGGAGTTGGGCAGGACGTCAGGCTGTAGGGAGTTGGGCAGGACGTCAGACTGTAGGGAGTTGGGCAGGAGGTCAGGCTGTAGGAGTTGGGCAGGACGTCAGGCTGTAGGGAGTTGGGAAGAACGTCAGGCTGTAGGAGTTAGGCAGGACGTCAGGCTGTAGGAGTTGGGCAGGACGTCAGGCTGTAGGGAGTTGGGCAGGAGGTCAGGCTGTAGGAGTTGGGCAGGACGTCAGGCTGTAGGGAGTTGGGAAGAACGTCAGGCTGTAGGGAGTTGGGCAGGACGTCAGGCTGTAGGGAGTTGGGCAGGACGTCAGGCTGTAGGGAGTTGGGAAGATCGTCAGGCTGTAGGGAGTTGGGCAGAACGTCAGGCTGTAGGGAGTTGGGCAGGACGTCAGGCTGTAGGGAGTTGGGCAGAACGTCAGGCTGTAGGGAGTTGGGCAGGACGTCAGGCTGTAGGGAGTTGGGAAGAATGTCAGGCTGTAGGGAGTTCTGCAGGACATCAGGCTGTATGGAGTTGGGCAGAACGTCATGCTGTAGGGAGTTGGGCAGGACGTCATGCTGTAGGGAGTTGGGCAGGACGTCAGGCTGTAGGGAGTTGGGCAGGACGTCATACTGTAGGGAGTTGGGCAGGACGTCAGGCTGTAGGGAGTTGGGCAGGACGTCAGGCTGTAGGGAGTTGGGCAGGACATCAGGCTATAGGGAGTTCTGCAGGACGTCAGGCTGTAGGGAGTTCTGCAGGACGTCAGGCTGCAGGGAGTTGGGCAGGACGTCAGGCTGTAGGGAGTTGGGCAGGACGTCAGGCTGTAGGGAGTTGGGCAGAACGTCAGGCTGTAGGGAGTTGTGCAGGACGTCAGGCTGTAGGGAGTTGGGCAGGACGTCAGGCTGCAGGGAGTTGGGCAGGACATCAGGCTATAGGGAGTTCTGCAGGACGTCAGGCTGTAGGGAGTTGGGCAGGACGTCATACTGTAGGGAGTTGGGCAGGACGTCAGGCTGTAGGGAGTTGGGCAGGACGTCAGGCTGTAGGGAGTTGGGCAGGACGTCAGGCTGTAGGGAGTTGGGCAGGACGTCAGGCTGTAGGGAGTTGGGCAGGACGTCAGGCTGTAGGGAGTTGGGCAGGACGTCAGGCTGTAGGGAGTTGGGCAGGACGTCAGGCTGTAGGGAGTTGGGAAGAACGTCAGGCTGTAGGGAGTTGGGCAGAACGTCAGGCTGTAGGGAGTTGGGCAGAACGTCAGGCTGTAGGGAGTTGGGCAGGACGTCAGGCTGTAGGGAGTTGGGAAGAACGTCAGGCTGTAGGGAGTTCTGCAGGACATCAGGCTGTATGGAGTTGGGCAGAACGTCATGCTGTAGGGAGTTGGGCAGGACGTCATGCTGTAGGGAGTTGGGCAGGACGTCAGGCTGTAGGGAGTTGGGCAGGACGTCATACTGTAGGGAGTTGGGCAGGACGTCAGGCTGTAGGGAGTTGGGTAGGACGTCAGGCTGTAGGGAGTTGGGCAGGACGTCAGGCTGTAGGGAGTTGGGCAGGACGTCAGGCTGTAGGGAGTTGGGCAGGACATCAGGCTATAGGGAGTTCTGCAGGACGTCAGGCTGTAGGGTCTGCAGGCGTGGCTGCAGGGAGTTGGGCAGGACATCAGGCTATAGGGAGTTCTGCAGGACGTCAGGCTGTAGGGAGTTGGGTAGAACGTCATGCTGTAGGGAGTTGGGCAGAACGTCATGCTGTAGGGAGTTGGGCAGGACGTCAGGCTGTAGGGAGTTGGGCAGGACGTCAGGCTGTAGGGAGTTGGGCAGGACGTCAGGCTGTAGGGAGTTGGGCAGGAGGTCAGGCTGTAGGGAGTTGGGCAGGACGTCAGGCTGTAGGGAGTTGGGAAGAACGTCAGGCTGTAGGGAGTTAGGCAGGACGTCAGGCTGTAGGGAGTTGGGCAGGACGTCAGGCTGTAGGGAGTTGGGCAGGAGGTCAGGCTGTAGGGAGTTGGGCAGGACGTCAGGCTGTAGGGAGTTGGGAAGAACGTCAGGCTGTAGGAGTTGGGCAGGACGTCAGGCTGTAGGGAGTTGGGCAGGGAGTTGGGAAGATCGTCAGGCTGTAGGGAGTTGGGCAGAACGTCAGGCTGTAGGGAGTTGGGCAGGACGTCAGGCTGTAGGGAGTTGGGCAGGACGTCAGGCTGTAGGGAGTTGGGCAGAACGTCAGGCTGTAGGGAGTTGGGCAGGATCAGGCTGTAGGGAGTTGGGAAGAATGTCAGGCTGTAGGAGTTCTGCAGGACATCAGGCTGTATGGAGTTGGGCAGAACGTCATGCTGTAGGGAGTTGGGCAGGACGTCATGCTGTAGGGAGTTGGGCAGGACGTCAGGCTGTAGGGAGTTGGGCAGGACGTCATGCTGTAGGGAGTTGGGCAGGACGTCAGGCTGTAGGGAGTTGGGCAGGACGTCAGGCTGTAGGGAGTTGGGCAGGACATCAGGCTGTAGGGAGTTCTGCAGGACGTCAGGCTGCAGGGAGTTGGGCAGGACATCAGGCTATAGGGAGTTCTGCAGGACGTCAGGCTGTAGGGAGTTGGGTAGAACGTCATGCTGTAGGGAGTTGGGCAGAACGTCAGGCTGTAGGGAGTTGGGCAGAACGTCAGGCTGTAGGGAGTTGGGCAGGACGTCAGGCTGTAGGGAGTTGGGAAGAATGTCAGGCTGTAGGGAGTTGGGCAGAACGTCAGGCTGTAGGAGTTGGGCAGAACGTCAGGCTGTAGGGAGTTGGGCAGAACGTCAGGCTGTAGGAGTTGGGCAGGACGTCAGGCTGTAGGAGTTGGGCAGGACGTCAGGCTGTAGGGAGTTAGGCAGGACGTCAGGCTGTAGGGAGTTGGGAAGAACGTCAGGCTGTAGGGAGTTCTGCAGGACGTCAGGCTGTAGGGAGTTGGGCAGAACGTCATGCTGTAGGGAGTTGGGAAGAACGTCAGGCTGTAGAGAGTTGGGCAGGACGTCAGGCTGTAGGGAGTTGGGAAGAACGTCCGGCTGTAGGGAGTTGGGCAGGACGTCAGGCTGTAGGGAGTTGGGCAGGACGTCAGGCTGTAGGGAGTTGGGCAGGACGTCAGGCTGTAGGGAGTTGGGCAGGACATCAGGCTGTCGGGAGTTGGGCAGAACGTCAGGCTGTAGGGAGTTGGGCAGGACGTCAGGCTGTAGGGAGTTGGGCAGGACGTCAGGCTGTAGGGAGTTAGGCAGGACGTCAGGCTGTAGGGAGTTGGGAAGAACGTCAGGCTGTAGGGAGTTCTGCAGGACGTCAGGCTGTAGGGAGTTGGGCAGAACGTCATGCTGTAGGGAGTTGGGAAGAACGTCAGGCTGTAGGGAGTTGGGCAGAACGTCATGCTGTAGGGAGTTGGGAAGAACGTCAGGCTGTAGAGAGTTGGGCAGGACGTCAGGCTGTAGGAGTTGGGCAGGACGTCAGGCTGTAGGGAGTTGGGCAGAACGTCAGGCTGTAGGAGTTGGGCAGGACATCAGGCTGTAGGAGTTGGGAAGAACGTCAGGCTGTAGGGAGTTGGGCAGGACGTCAGGCTGTAGGGAGTTGGGCAGGACGTCAGGCTGTAGGGAGTTGGGAAGATCAGGGCTGTAGGGAGTTGGGCAGAACGTCAGGCTGTAGGGAGTTGGGCAGGACGTCAGGCTGTAGGGAGTTGGGCAGAACGTCAGGCTGTAGGGAGTTGGGCAGGACGTCAGGCTGTAGGGAGTTGGGAAGAATGTCAGGCTGTAGGAGTTCTGCAGGACATCAGGCTGTATGGAGTTGGGCAGAACGTCATGCTGTAGGGAGTTGGGCAGGACGTCAGGCTGTAGGAGTTGGGCAGGACGTCAGGCTGTAGGGAGTTGGGCAGGACGTCAGGCTGTAGGAGTTGGGCAGGACGTCAGGCTGTAGGAGTTGGGCAGGACGTCCGGCTGTAGGGAGTTGGGCAGGACGTCAGGCTGTAGGGAGTTGGGCAGGACGTCAGGCTGTAGGAGTTGGGCAGGACGTCAGGCTGTAGGAGTTGGGCAGGACATCAGGCTGTCGGGAGTTGGGTAGAACGTCAGGCTGTAGGGAGTTGGGCAGGACGTCAGGCTGTAGGAGTTGGGCAGAACATCATGCTGTAAGGAGTTGGGCAGGACGTCAGGCTGTAGGAGTTGGGCAGAACGTCAGGCTGTAGGAGTTGGGCAGGACGTCAGGCTGTAGGAGTTGGGCAGGACGTCAGGCTGTAGGAGTTGGGCAGGACGTCAGGCTGTAGGGAGTTAGGCAGGACGTCAGGCTGTAGGGAGTTGGGAAGAACGTCAGGCTGTAGGGAGTTCTGCAGGACGTCAGGCTGTAGGGAGTTGGGCAGAACGTCATGCTGTAGGGAGTTGGGAAGAACGTCAGGCTGTAGGGAGTTGGGCAGAACGTCATGCTGTAGGGAGTTGGGAAGAACGTCAGGCTGTAGAGAGTTGGGCAGGACGTCAGGCTGTAGGGAGTTGGGCAGGACGTCAGGCTGTAGGGAGTTGGGCAGAACGTCAGGCTGTAGGGAGTTGGGCAGGACGTCAGGCTGTAGGGAGTTGGGCAGGACGTCAGGCTGTAGGGAGTTGGGCAGGACGTCAGGCTGTAGGGAGTTGGGCAGGACGTCAGGCTGTAGGAGTTGGGCAGGACGTCAGGCTGTAGGAGTTGGGCAGGACGTCAGGCTGTAGGGAGTTAGGCAGGACGTCAGGCTGTAGGGAGTTGGGAAGAACATCAGGCTGTAGGGAGTTCTGCAGGACGTCAGGCTGTAGGGAGTTGGCCAGAACGTCATGCTGTAGGGAGTTGGGCAGGACGTCAGGCTGTAGGGAGTTGGGCAGGACGTCAGGCTGTAGGAGTTGGGCAGGACGTCAGGCTGTAGGGAGTTGGGAAGAACGTCAGGCTGTAGGAGTTGGGCAGAACGTCAGGCTGTAGGGAGTTGGGCAGAACATCAGGCTGTAGGAGTTGGGCAGGACGTCAGGCTGTAGGGAGTTGGGAAGAACGTCAGGCTGTAGGGAGTTCTGCAGGACATCAGGCTGTATGGAGTTGGGCAGAACGTCATGCTGTAGGGAGTTGGGCAGGACGTCATGCTGTAGGGAGTTGGGCAGGACGTCAGGCTGTAGGAGTTGGGCAGGACGTCATACTGTAGGGAGTTGGGCAGGACGTCAGGCTGTAGGAGTTGGGTAGGACGTCAGGCTGTAGGGAGTTGGGCAGGACGTCAGGCTGTAGGGAGTTGGGCAGGACGTCAGGCTGTAGGAGTTGGGCAGGACATCAGGCTATAGGGAGTTCTGCAGGACGTCAGGCTGTAGGGAGTTCTGCAGGACGTCAGGCTGCAGGGAGTTGGGCAGAACGTCAGGCTGTAGGGAGTTGGGCAGGACGTCAGGCTGTAGGGAGTTGGGCAGGACGTCAGGCTGTAGGGAGTTAGGCAGGACGTCAGGCTGTAGGGAGTTGGGAAGAACGTCAGGCTGTAGGGAGTTGGGCAGAACGTCAGGCTGTAGGGAGTTGGGCAGAACGTCAGGCTGTAGGGAGTTGGGCAGGACGTCAGGCTGTAGGGAGTTGGGCAGGACGTCAGGCTGTAGGGAGTTAGGCAGGACGTCAGGCTGTAGGGAGTTGGGAAGAACGTCAGGCTGTAGGGAGTTCTGCAGGACGTCAGGCTGTAGGGAGTTGGGCAGAACGTCATGCTGTAGGGAGTTGGGAAGAACGTCAGGCTGTAGAGAGTTGGGCAGGATGTCAGGCTGTAGGGAGTTGGGCAGGACGTCAGGCTGTAGGGAGTTGGGCAGGACGTCAGGCTGTAGGGAGTTGGGCAGGACGTCAGGCTGTAGGGAGTTGGGCAGGACGTCAGGCTGTAGGAGTTGGGCAGGACGTCAGGCTGTAGGGAGTTGGGCAGGACGTCAGGCTGTAGGAGTTGGGCAGGACGTCAGGCTGTAGGGAGTTGGGCAGGACGTCAGGCTGTCGGGAGTTGGGAAGAACGTCAGGCTGTAGGGAGTTGGGCAGGACGTCAGGCTGTAGGGAGTTGGGCAGGACGTCAGGCTGTAGGGAGTTGGGCAGAACGTCAGGCTGTAGGGAGTTGGGCAGAACGTCAGGCTGTAGGGAGTTGGGCAGGACGTCAGGCTGTAGGGAGTTGGGCAGGACGTCAGGCTGTAGGGAGTTGGGCAGGACGTCAGGCTGTAGGGAGTTAGGCAGGACGTCAGGCTGTAGGGAGTTGGGCAGAACGTCAGGCTGTAGGGAGTTCTGCAGGACGTCAGGCTGTAGGGAGTTGGGCAGAACGTCATGCTGTAGGGAGTTGGGCAGAACGTCATGCTGTAGGGAGTTGGGAAGAACGTCAGGCTGTAGAGAGTTGGGCAGGACGTCAGGCTGTAGGGAGTTGGGCAGGACGTCAGGCTGTAGGGAGTTGGGCAGAACGTCAGGCTGTAGGAGTTGGGCAGGACGTCAGGCTGTAGGGAGTTGGGCAGGCGTCAGGCTGTAGGGAGTTGGGCAGGACGTCAGGCTGTAGGGAGTTGGGCAGGACGTCAGGCTGTAGGAGTTGGGCAGGACGTCAGGCTGTAGGGAGTTGGGCAGGACGTCAGGCTGTAGGGGAGTTGGGCAGGACGTCAGGCTGTAGGAGTTGGGCAGGACGTCAGGCTGTAGGAGTTGGCCAGAACGTCATGCTGTAGGGAGTTGGGCAGGACGTCAGGCTGTAGGGAGTTGGGCAGGACGTCAGGCTGTAGGAGTTGGGCAGGACGTCAGGCTGTAGGGAGTTGGGCAGGACGTCAGGCTGTAGGAGTTGGGCAGGACGTCAGGCTGTAGGAGTTGGGCAGGACGTCAGGCTGTAGGGAGTTAGGCAGGACGTCAGGCTGTAGGGAGTTGGGAAGAACATCAGGCTGTAGGGAGTTCTGCAGGACGTCAGGCTGTAGGGAGTTGGGCAGAACGTCATGCTGTAGGGAGTTGGGCAGGACGTCAGGCTGTAGGGAGTTGGGAAGAACGTCAGGCTGTAGAGAGTTGGGCAGGACGTCAGGCTGTAGGGAGTTGGGCAGGACGTCAGGCTGTAGGGAGTTGGGCAGAACGTCAGGCTGTAGGGAGTTGGGCAGAACGTCAGGCTGTAGGGAGTTGGGCAGGACGTCAGGCTGTAGGGAGTTGGGCAGGACGTCAGGCTGTAGGGAGTTAGGCAGGACGTCAGGCTGTAGGGAGTTGGGAAGAACGTCAGGCTGTAGGGAGTTCTGCAGGACGTCAGGCTGTAGGGAGTTGGGCAGGACGTCAGGCTGTAGGGAGTTGGGCAGGACGTCAGGCTGTAGGGAGTTGGGCAGGACGTCAGGCTGTAGGGAGTTGGGAAGAACGTCCGGCTGTAGGGAGTTGGGCAGGACGTCAGGCTGTAGGGAGTTGTGCAGGACGTCAGGCTGTAGGGAGTTGGGCAGGACGTCAGGCTGTCGGGAGTTGGGAAGAACGTCAGGCTGTAGGGAGTTGGGCAGGACGTCAGGCTGTAGGAGTTGGGCAGGACGTCAGGCTGTAGGGAGTTGGGCAGGACGTCAGGCTGTCGGGAGTTGGGAAGAACGTCAGGCTGTAGGGAGTTGGGCAGGACGTCAGGCTGTAGGGAGTTGGGCAGAACGTCATGCTGTAGGGAGTTGGGCAGGGCGTCAGGCTGTAGGGAGTTGGGCAGAACGTCAGGCTGTAGGGAGTTGGGCAGAACGTCAGGCTGTAGGGAGTTGGGCAGGACGTCAGGCTGTAGGAGTTGGGCAGGACGTCAGGCTGTAGGGAGTTAGGCAGGACGTCAGGCTGTAGGGAGTTGGGAAGAACGTCAGGCTGTAGGAGTTCTGCAGGACGTCAGGCTGTAGGGAGTTGGGCAGAACGTCATGCTGTAGGGAGTTGGGCAGAACGTCATGCTGTAGGAGTTGGGAAGAACGTCAGGCTGTAGAGAGTTGGGCAGGACGTCAGGCTGTAGGGAGTTGGGCAGGACGTCAGGCTGTAGGGAGTTGGGCAGAACGTCAGGCTGTAGGGAGTTGGGCAGGACGTCAGGCTGTAGGGAGTTGGGCAGGACGTCAGGCTGTAGGGAGTTGGGCAGGACGTCAGGCTGTAGGGAGTTGGGCAGGACGTCAGGCTGTAGGGAGTTGGGCAGGACGTCAGGCTGTAGGGAGTTGGGCAGGACGTCAGGCTGTAGGGAGTTGGGCAGGACGTCAGGCTGTAGGGAGTTGGGCAGGACGTCAGGCTGTAGGGAGTTAGGCAGGACGTCAGGCTGTAGGGAGTTGGGAAGAACATCAGGCTGTAGGGAGTTCTGCAGGACGTCAGGCTGTAGGGAGTTGGGCAGAACGTCATGCTGTAGGGAGTTGGGCAGGACGTCAGGCTGTAGGGAGTTGGGCAGGACGTCAGGCTGTAGGAGTTGGGCAGGACGTCAGGCTGTAGGGAGTTGGGCAGAACGTCAGGCTGTAGGAGTTGGGAGAACGTCAGGCTGTAGGAGTTGGGCAGGACGTCAGGCTGTAGGGAGTTGGGCAGGACGTCAGGCTGTAGGGGAGTTGGGAAGAACGTCTGGCTGTAGAGAGTTGGGCAGGACGTCAGGCTGTAGGGAGTTGGGCAGGACGTCAGGCTGTAGGGAGTTGGGCAGAACGTCAGGCTGTAGGGAGTTGGGCAGAACGTCAGGCTGTAGGAGTTGGGCAGGACGTCAGGCTGTAGGGAGTTGGGCAGGACGTCAGGCTGTAGGGAGTTAGGCAGGACGTCAGGCTGTAGGGAGTTGGGAAGAACGTCAGGCTGTAGGGAGTTCTGCAGGACGTCAGGCTGTAGGGAGTTGGGCAGAACGTCATGCTGTAGGGAGTTGGGAAGAACGTCAGGCTGTAGAGAGTTGGGCAGGACGTCAGGCTGTAGGGAGTTGGGCAGGACGTCAGGCTGTAGGGAGTTGGGCAGGACGTCAGGCTGTAGGGAGTTGGGCAGAACGTCAGGCTGTAGGGAGTTGGGCAGAACGTCAGGCTGTAGGGAGTTGGGCAGGACGTCAGGCTGTAGGGAGTTGGGCAGGACGTCAGGCTGTAGGGAGTTGGGCAGGACGTCAGGCTGTAGGGAGTTGGGCAGGACGTCAGGCTGTAGGGAGTTGGGCAGGACGTCAGGCTGTAGGGAGTTGGGCAGGACGTCAGGCTGTAGGGAGTTGGGCAGGACGTCAGGCTGTAGGGAGTTGGGCAGGACGTCAGGCTGTAGGGAGTTGGGCAGGACGTCAGGCTGTAGGGAGTTGGGAAGAACATCAGGCTGTAGGGAGTTCTGCAGGACGTCAGGCTGTAGGGAGTTGGGCAGAACGTCATGCTGTAGGGAGTTGGGCAGGACGTCAGGCTGTAGGGAGTTGGGAAGAACGTCAGGCTGTAGAGAGTTGGGCAGGACGTCAGGCTGTAGGGAGTTGGGCAGGACGTCAGGCTGTAGGGAGTTGGGCAGAACGTCAGGCTGTAGGGAGTTGGGCAGAACGTCAGGCTGTAGGGAGTTGTGCAGGACGTCAGGCTGTAGGGAGTTGGGCAGGACGTCAGGCTGTAGGGAGTTAGGCAGGACGTCAGGCTGTAGGGAGTTGGGAAGAATGTCAGGCTGTAGGGAGTTCTGCAGGACTTCAGGCTGTAGGGAGTTGGGCAGAACGTCATGCTGTAGGGAGTTGGGAAGAACGTCAGGCTGTAGAGAGTTGGGCAGGACGTCAGGCTGTAGGGAGTTGGGCAGGACGTCAGGCTGTAGGGAGTTGGGCAGGACGTCAGGCTGTAGGGAGTTGGGAAGAACGGAGTTGGGCAGGACGTCAGGCTGTAGGGAGTTGGGCAGGACGTCAGGCTGTAGGGAGTTGGGCAGGACGTCAGGCTGTAGGGAGTTGGGCAGGACGTCAGGCTGTAGAGAGTTGGGCAGAACGTCAGGCTGTAGGAGTTGGGCAGAACGTCAGGCTGTAGGGAGTTGGGCAGGACGTCAGGCTGTAGGAGTTGGGCAGGACGTCAGGCTGTAGGGAGTTGGGCAGGACGTCAGGCTGTAGGGAGTTGGGCAGGACGTCAGGCTGTAGGGAGTTGGGCAGGACGTCAGGCTGTAGGGAGTTGGGCAGGACGTCAGGCTGTAGGAGTTGGGCAGGAGTACATCAGGCTGTAGGAGTTCTGCAGGACGTCAGGCTGTAGGGAGTTGGGCAGAACTCAGGCTGTAGGGAGTTGGGCAGGACGTCAGGCTGTAGGGAGTTGGGCAGGACGTCAGGATGTAGGGAGTTGGGCAGGACGTCAGGCTGTAGGGAGTTGGGCAGAACGTCAGGCTGTAGGGAGTTGGGAAGAACGTCAGGCTGTAGGAGTTGGGCAGGACGTCAGGCTGTAGGAGTTGGGCAGGACGTCAGGCTGTAGGGAGTTGGGCAGGACGTCTGGCTGTAGAGAGTTGGGCAGGACGTCAGGCTGTAGGGAGTTGGGCAGAACGTCATGCTGTAGGGAGTTGGGAAGAACGTCAGGCTGTAGGAGTTGGGCAGGACGTCAGGCTGTAGGAGTTGGGCAGGACGTCAGGCTGAAGGGAGTTGGGCAGGACGTCAGTCTGTAGGGAGTTGGGCAGGACGTCAGGCTGTAGGGAGTTGGGCAGGACGTCAGGCTGTAGGGAGTTGGGCAGGACGTCAGGCTGTAGGGAGTTGGGCAGGACGTCAGGCTGTAGGGAGTTAGGCAGGACGTCAGGCTGTAGGGAGTTGGGAAGAACATCAGGCTGTAGGGAGTTCTGCAGGACGTCAGGCTGTAGGGAGTTGGGCAGAACGTCATGCTGTAGGGAGTTGGGCAGGACGTCAGGCTGTAGGGAGTTGGGAAGAACGTCAGGCTGTAGAGAGTTGGGCAGGACGTCAGGCTGTAGGGAGTTGGGCAGGACGTCAGGCTGTAGGGAGTTGGGCAGAACGTCAGGCTGTAGGGAGTTGGGCAGAACGTCAGGCTGTAGGGAGTTGTGCAGGACGTCAGGCTGTAGGGAGTTGGGCAGGACGTCAGGCTGTAGGGAGTTAGGCAGGACGTCAGGCTGTAGGGAGTTGGGAAGAACGTCAGGCTGTAGGGAGTTCTGCAGGACGTCAGGCTGTAGGGAGTTGGGCAGAACGTCATGCTGTAGGGAGTTGGAAAGAACGTCCGGCTGTAGAGAGTTGGGCAGGACGTCAGGCTGTAGGGAGTTGGGCAGGACGTCAGGCTGTAGGAGTTGGGCAGGACGTCAGGCTGTAGGGAGTTGGGCAGGACATCAGGCTGTAGGAGTTGGGAAGAACGTCCGGCTGTAGGAGTTGGGCAGGACGTCAGGCTGTAGGGAGTTGGGCAGGACGTCAGGCTGTAGGGAGTTGGGCAGGACGTCAGGCTGTAGGGAGTTGGGCAGGACGTCAGGCTGTAGGGAGTTGGGCAGGACGTCAGGCTGTAGGGAGTTGGGCAGGACGTCAGGCTGTAGGGAGTTGGGCAGGACGTCAGGCTGTAGGGAGTTGGGCAGAACGTCAGGCTGTAGGGAGTTGGGCAGAACGTCAGGCTGTAGGGAGTTGGGCAGGACGTCAGGCTGTAGGGAGTTGGGCAGGACGTCAGGCTGTAGGGAGTTGGGAAGAACGTCTGGCTGTAGAGAGTTGGGCAGGACGTCAGGCTGTAGGGAGTTGGGCAGAACGTCAGGCTGTAAGGAGTTGGGCAGGACGTCAGGCTGTAGGAGTTGGGCAGAACGTCAGGCTGTAGGGAGTTGGGCAGAACGTCAGGCTGTAGGAGTTGGGCAGGACGTCAGGCTGTAGGGAGTTGGGCAGGACGTCAGGCTGTAGGGAGTTGGGAAGAACGTCAGGCTGTAGGAGTTCTGCAGGACGTCAGGCTGTAGGAGTTGGGCAGAACGTCATGCTGTAGGAGTTGGGCAGAACGTCATGCTGTAGGGAGTTGGGAAGAACGTCAGGCTGTAGAGAGTTGGGCAGGACGTCAGGCTGTAGGGAGTTGGGCAGGACGTCAGGCTGTAGGGAGTTGGGCAGAACGTCAGGCTGTAGGGAGTTGGGCAGGACGTCAGGCTGTAGGAGTTGGGCAGGACGTCAGGCTGTAGGGAGTTGGGCAGGACGTCAGGCTGTAGGAGTTGTGCAGGACGTCAGGCTGTAGGGAGTTGGGCAGGACGTCAGGCTGTAGGGAGTTAGGCAGGACGTCAGGCTGTAGGGAGTTGGGAAGAACGTCAGGCTGTAGGGGAGTTCTGCAGGACGTCAGGCTGTAGGGAGTTGGGCAGAACGTCAGGCTGTAGGGAGTTGGAAAGAACGTCAGGCTGTAGGGAGTTGGGCAGGACGTCAGGCTGTAGGGAGTTGGGCAGGACGTCAGGCTGTAGGAGTTGGGCAGGACGTCAGGCTGTAGGGAGTTGGGCAGGACATCAGGCTGTAGGAGTTGGGAAGAACGTCAGGCTGTAGGGAGTTGGGCAGGACGTCAGGCTGTAGGGAGTTGGGCAGGACGTCAGGCTGTAGGGAGTTGGGCAGGACGTCAGGCTGTAGGGAGTTGGGCAGGACGTCAGGCTGTAGGGAGTTGGGCAGGACGTCAGGCTGTAGGGAGTTGGGCAGGACGTCAGGCTGTAGGGAGTTGGGCAGGACGTCAGGCTGTAGGGAGTTGGGCAGAACGTCAGGCTGTAGGGAGTTGGGCAGAACGTCAGGCTGTAGGGAGTTGTGCAGGACGTCAGGCTGTAGGGAGTTGGGCAGGACGTCAGGCTGTAGGGAGTTGGGAAGAACGTCTGGCTGTAGAGAGTTGGGCAGGACGTCAGGCTGTAGGGAGTTGGGCAGAACGTCATGCTGTAAGGAGTTGGGCAGGACGTCAGGCTGTAGGGAGTTGGGCAGAACGTCAGGCTGTAGGGAGTTGGGCAGAACGTCAGGCTGTAGGGAGTTGGGCAGGACGTCAGGCTGTAGGGAGTTGGGCAGGACGTCAGGCTGTAGGGAGTTGGGAAGAACGTCAGGCTGTAGGGAGTTCTGCAGGACGTCAGGCTGTAGGGAGTTGGGCAGAACGTCATGCTGTAGGGAGTTGGGCAGAACGTCATGCTGTAGGGAGTTGGGAAGAACGTCAGGCTGTAGAGAGTTGGGCAGGACGTCAGGCTGTAGGGAGTTCTGCAGGACGTCAGGCTGTAGGGAGTTGGGCAGGACGTCAGGCTGTAGGGAGTTGGGCAGAACGTCAGGCTGTAGGGAGTTGGGCAGGACGTCAGGCTGTAGGGAGTTGGGCAGAACGTCAGGCTGTAGGGAGTTGGGCAGAACGTCAGGCTGTAGGGAGTTGGGCAGGACGTCAGGCTGTAGGGAGTTGGGCAGGACGTCAGGCTGTAGGGAGTTGGGAAGAACGTCAGGCTGTAGGGAGTTCTGCAGGACGTCAGGCTGTAGGGAGTTGGGCAGAACGTCATGCTGTAGGGAGTTGGGCAGAACGTCATGCTGTAGGGAGTTGGGAAGAACGTCAGGCTGTAGAGAGTTGGGCAGGACGTCAGGCTGTAGGGAGTTGGGCAGGACGTCAGGCTGTAGGGAGTTGGGCAGAACGTCAGGCTGTAGGGAGTTGGGCAGGACGTCAGGCTGTAGGGAGTTGGGCAGGACGTCAGGCTGTAGGGAGTTGGGCAGGACGTCAGGCTGTAGGGAGTTGGGCAGGACGTCAGGCTGTAGGGAGTTGGGCAGGACGTCAGGCTGTAGGAGTTGGGCAGGACGTCAGGCTGTAGGGAGTTGGGCAGGACGTCAGGCTGTAGGGAGTTAGGCAGGACGTCAGGCTGTAGGAGTTGGGAAGAACATCAGGCTGTAGGGAGTTCTGCAGGACGTCAGGCTGTAGGGAGTTGGGCAGAACGTCATGCTGTAGGGAGTTGGGCAGGACGTCAGGCTGTAGGGAGTTGGGCAGGACGTCAGGCTGTAGGAGTTGGGCAGGACGTCAGGCTGTAGGGAGTTGGGCAGAACGTCAGGCTGTAGGGAGTTGGGAAGAACGTCAGGCTGTAGGGAGTTGGGCAGGACGTCAGGCTGTAGGGAGTTGGGCAGGACGTCAGGCTGTAGGGAGTTGGGAAGAACGTCAGGCTGTAGAGAGTTGGGCAGGACGTCAGGCTGTAGGGAGTTGGGCAGGACGTCAGGCTGTAGGGAGTTGGGCAGAACGTCAGGCTGTAGGAGTTGGGCAGAACGTCAGGCTGTAGGGAGTTGGGCAGGACGTCAGGCTGTAGGGAGTTGGGCAGGACGTCAGGCTGTAGGAGTTGGGCAGGACGTCAGGCTGTAGGAGTTAGGCAGGACGTCAGGCTGTAGGGAGTTGGGAAGAACGTCAGGCTGTAGGAGTTCTGCAGGACGTCAGGCTGTAGGAGTTGGGCAGAACGTCAGGCTGTAGGGAGTTGGGAAGAACGTCAGGCTGTAGAGAGTTGGGCAGGACGTCAGGCTGTAGGGAGTTGGGCAGGACGTCAGGCTGTAGGGAGTTGGGCAGGACGTCAGGCTGTAGGGAGTTGGGCAGGACGTCAGGCTGTAGGGAGTTGGGCAGAACGTCAGGCTGTAGGGAGTTGGGCAGGACGTCAGGCTGTAGGGAGTTGGGCAGGACGTCAGGCTGTAGGGAGTTGGGCAGGACGTCAGGCTGTAGGGAGTTGGGCAGGACGTCAGGCTGTAGGGAGTTGGGCAGGACGTCAGGCTGTAGGGAGTTGGGCAGGACGTCAGGCTGTAGGGAGTTGGGCAGGACGTCAGGCTGTAGGGAGTTGGGCAGGACGTCAGGCTGTAGGGAGTTGGGAAGAACATCAGGCTGTAGGGAGTTCTGCAGGACGTCAGGCTGTAGGGAGTTGGGCAGAACGTCATGCTGTAGGGAGTTGGGCAGGACGTCAGGCTGTAGGGAGTTGGGAAGAACGTCAGGCTGTAGGAGTTGGGCAGGACGTCAGGCTGTAGGAGTTGGGCAGGACGTCAGGCTGTAGGGAGTTGGGCAGGACGTCAGGCTGTAGGGAGTTGGGCAGAACGTCAGGCTGTAGGAGTTGGGCAGAACGTCAGGCTGTAGGGAGTTGGGCAGGACGTCAGGCTGTAGGGAGTTGGGCAGGACGTCAGGCTGTAGGGAGTTAGGCAGGACGTCAGGCTGTAGGGAGTTGGGAAGAATGTCAGGCTGTAGGGAGTTCTGCAGGACGTCAGGCTGTAGGGAGTTGGGCAGAACGTCATGCTGTAGGGAGTTGGGAAGAACGTCAGGCTGTAGGGAGTTGGGCAGGACGTCAGGCTGTAGGGAGTTGGGCAGGACGTCAGGCTGTAGGGAGTTGGGCAGGACGTCAGGCTGTAGGGAGTTGGGAAGAACGGAGTTGGGCAGGACGTCAGGCTGTAGGGAGTTGGGCAGGACGTCAGGCTGTAGGGAGTTGGGCAGGACGTCAGGCTGTAGGGAGTTGGGCAGGACGTCAGGCTGTAGGGAGTTGGGCAGGACGTCAGGCTGTAGGGAGTTGGGCAGGACGTCAGGCTGTAGGGAGTTGGGCAGGACGTCAGGCTGTCGGGAGTTGGGAAGAACGTCAGGCTGTAGGGAGTTGGGCAGGACGTCAGGCTGTAGGGAGTTGGGCAGAACGTCATGCTGTAAGGAGTTGGGCAGGACGTCAGGCTGTAGGGAGTTGGGCAGAACGTCAGGCTGTAGGGAGTTGGGCAGAACGTCATGCTGTAGGGAGTTGGGAAGAACGTCAGGCTGTAGAGAGTTGGGCAGGACGTCAGGCTGTAGGGAGTTGGGCAGGACGTCAGGCTGTAGGGAGTTGGGCAGGACGTCAGGCTGTAGGGAGTTGGGAAGAACGGGGGCAGGACGTCAGGCTGTAGGGAGTTGGGCAGGACGTCAGGCTGTAGGGAGTTGGGCAGGACGTCAGGCTGTAGGAGTTGGGCAGGACGTCAGGCTGTAGGGAGTTGGGCAGGACGTCAGGCTGTAGGGGAGTTGGGCAGGACGTCAGGCTGTAGGGAGTTGGGCAGGACGTCAGGCTGTAGGGAGTTGGGCAGGACGTCAGGCTGTAGGAGTTGGGCAGGACGTCAGGCTGTAGGGAGTTGGGAAGAACGTCAGGCTGTAGGGGAGTTCTGCAGGACGTCAGGCTGTAGGGAGTTGGGCAGAACGTCATGCTGTAGGGAGTTGGGAAGAACGTCAGGCTGTAGAGAGTTGGGCAGGACGTCAGGCTGTAGGGAGTTGGGCAGGACGTCAGGCTGTAGGGAGTTGGGCAGGACGTCAGGCTGTAGGAGTTGGGCAGAACGTCAGGCTGTAGGGAGTTGGGCAGAACGTCAGGCTGTAGGAGTTGGGCAGGACGTCAGGCTGTAGGAGTTGGGCAGGACGTCAGGCTGTAGGAGTTGGGCAGGACGTCAGGCTGTAGGGAGTTGGGCAGGACGTCAGGCTGTAGGGAGTTGGGCAGGACGTCAGGCTGTAGGAGTTGGGCAGGACGTCAGGCTGTAGGGAGTTGGGCAGGACGTCAGGCTGTAGGGAGTTGGGCAGGACGTCAGGCTGTAGGGAGTTGGGAAGAACGTCAGGCTGTAGGGAGTTCTGCAGGACGTCAGGCTGTAGGGAGTTGGGCAGAACGTCATGCTGTAGGGAGTTGGGCAGGACGTCAGGCTGTAGGGGAGTTGGGAAGAAACGTCAGGCTGTAGAGAGTTGGGCAGGACGTCAGGCTGTAGGGAGTTGGGCAGGACGTCAGGCTGTAGGAGTTGGGCAGAACGTCAGGCTGTAGGGAGTTGGGCAGAACGTCAGGCTGTAGGGAGTTGTGCAGGACGTCAGGCTGTAGGGAGTTGGGCAGGACGTCAGGCTGTAGGGAGTTAGGCAGGACGTCAGGCTGTAGGGAGTTGGGAAGAATGTCAGGCTGTAGGGAGTTCTGGGCAGGACGTCAGGCTGTAGGGAGTTGGGCAGAACGTCATGCTGTAGGGAGTTGGGAAGAACGTCAGGCTGTAGAGAGTTGGGCAGGACGTCAGGCTGTAGGGAGTTGGGCAGGACGTCAGGCTGTAGGGAGTTGGGCAGGACGTCAGGCTGTAGGGAGTTGGGAAGAACGGAGTTGGGCAGGACGTCAGGCTGTAGGGAGTTGGGCAGGACGTCAGGCTGTAGGGAGTTGGGCAGGACGTCAGGCTGTAGGGAGTTGGGCAGGACGTCAGGCTGTAGGGAGTTGGGCAGGACGTCAGGCTGTAGGGAGTTGGGCAGGACGTCAGGCTGTAGGGAGTTGGGCAGGACGTCAGGCTGTCGGGAGTTGGGAAGAACGTCAGGCTGTAGGGAGTTGGGCAGGACGTCAGGCTGTAGGGAGTTGGGCAGAACGTCATGCTGTAAGGAGTTGGGCAGGACGTCAGGCTGTAGGGAGTTGGGCAGAACGTCAGGCTGTAGGGAGTTGGGCAGAACGTCAGGCTGTAGGGAGTTGGGCAGGACGTCAGGCTGTAGGGAGTTGGGCAGGACGTCAGGCTGTAGGGAGTTGGGCAGGACGTCAGGCTGTAGGGAGTTGGGCAGGACGTCAGGCTGTAGGGAGTTGGGCAGGACGTCAGGCTGTAGGGAGTTGGGCAGGACGTCAGGCTGTAGGGAGTTAGGCAGGACGTCAGGCTGTAGGGAGTTGGGAAGAACATCAGGCTGTAGGAGTTCTGCAGGACATCAGGCTGTAGGAGTTGGGCAGAACGTCAGGCTGTAGGGAGTTGGGCAGGACGTCAGGCTGTAGGGAGTTGGGCAGGACGTCAGGCTGTAGGGAGTTGGGCAGGACGTCAGGCTGTAGGGAGTTGGGCAGAACGTCAGGCTGTAGGGAGTTGGGCAGGACGTCAGGCTGTAGGGAGTTGGGCAGGACGTCAGGCTGTAGGGAGTTGGGCAGGACGTCAGGCTGTAGGGAGTTAGGCAGGACGTCAGGCTGTAGGGAGTTGGGAAGAACATCAGGCTGTAGGGAGTTCTGCAGGACGTCAGGCTGTAGGGAGTTGGGCAGAACGTCATGCTGTAGGGAGTTGGGCAGGACGTCAGGCTGTAGGGAGTTGGGAAGAATGTCAGGCTGTAGAGGAGTTGGGCAGGACGTCAGGCTGTAGGGAGTTGGGCAGGACGTCAGGCTGTAAGGAGTTGGGCAGAACGTCAGGCTGTAGGAGTTGGGCAGAACGTCAGGCTGTAGGGAGTTGTGCAGGACGTCAGGCTGTAGGGAGTTGGGCAGGACGTCAGGCTGTAGGGAGTTAGGCAGGACGTCAGGCTGTAGGGAGTTGGGAAGAACGTCAGGCTGTAGGGAGTTCTGCAGGACGTCAGGCTGTAGGGAGTTGGGCAGAACGTCATGCTGTAGGGAGTTGGAAAGAACGTCCGGCTGTAGAGAGTTGGGCAGGACGTCAGGCTGTAGGGAGTTGGGCAGGACGTCAGGCTGTAGGGAGTTGGGCAGGACGTCAGGCTGTAGGGAGTTGGGCAGGACATCAGGCTGTAGGGAGTTGGGAAGAACGTCCGGCTGTAGGGAGTTGGGCAGGACGTCAGGCTGTAGGGAGTTGGGCAGGACGTCAGGCTGTAGGGAGTTGGGCAGGACGTCAGGCTGTAGGGAGTTGGGCAGGACGTCAGGCTGTAAGGGAGTTGGGCAGGACGTCAGGCTGTAGGGAGTTGGGCAGGACGTCAGGCTGTAGGGAGTTGGGCAGGACGTCAGGCTGTAGGGAGTTGGGCAGGACGTCAGGCTGTAGGGAGTTGGGCAGAACGTCATGCTGTAGGAGTTGGGCAGGACGTCAGGCTGTAGGGAGTTGGGCAGAACGTCAGGCTGTAGGGAGTTGGGCAGAACGTCATGCTGTAGGGAGTTGGGAAGAACGTCAGGCTGTAGAGAGTTGGGCAGGACGTCAGGCTGTAGGGAGTTGGGCAGGACGTCAGGCTGTAGGGAGTTGGGCAGGACGTCAGGCTGTAGGGAGTTGGGAAGAACGGAGTTGGGCAGGACGTCAGGCTGTAGGGAGTTGGGCAGGACGTCAGGCTGTAGGGAGTTGGGCAGGACGTCAGGCTGTAGGGAGTTGGGCAGGACGTCAGGCTGTAGGGAGTTGGGCAGGACGTCAGGCTGTAGGGAGTTGGGCAGGACGTCAGGCTGTAGGGAGTTGGGCAGGACGTCAGGCTGTAGGGAGTTGGGCAGGACGTCAGGCTGTAGGGAGTTAGGCAGGACGTCAGGCTGTAGGGAGTTGGGAAGAACGTCAGGCTGTAGGGAGTTCTGCAGGACGTCAGGCTGTAGGGAGTTGGGCAGAACGTCATGCTGTAGGGAGTTGGGAAGAACGTCAGGCTGTAGAGAGTTGGGCAGGACGTCAGGCTGTAGGGAGTTGGGCAGGACGTCAGGCTGTAGGAGTTGGGCAGGACGTCAGGCTGTAGGGAGTTGGGCAGAACGTCAGGCTGTAGGGAGTTGGGCAGAACGTCAGGCTGTAGGGAGTTGGGCAGGACGTCAGGCTGTAGGGAGTTGGGCAGGACGTCAGGCTGTAGGGAGTTGGGCAGGACGTCAGGCTGTAGGGAGTTGGGCAGGACGTCAGGCTGTAGGGAGTTGGGCAGGACGTCAGGCTGTAGGGAGTTGGGCAGGACGTCAGGCTGTAGGGAGTTGGGCAGGACGTCAGGCTGTAGGGAGTTGGGCAGGACGTCAGGCTGTAGGGAGTTGGGAAGAACATCAGGCTGTAGGGAGTTCTGCAGGACGTCAGGCTGTAGGGAGTTGGGCAGGACGTCATGCTGTAGGGAGTTGGGCAGGACGTCAGGCTGTAGGGAGTTGGGAAGAACGTCAGGCTGTAGAGAGTTGGGCAGGACGTCAGGCTGTAGGGAGTTGGGCAGAACGTCAGGCTGTAGGGAGTTGTGCAGGACGTCAGGCTGTAGGGAGTTGGGCAGGACGTCAGGCTGTAGGGAGTTGGGCAGGACGTCAGGCTGTAGGGAGTTGGGCAGGACGTCAGGCTGTAGGGAGTTGGGCAGGACGTCAGGCTGTAGGGAGTTGGGCAGGACGTCAGGCTGTAGGGAGTTGGGCAGGACGTCAGGCTGTAGGGAGTTGGGCAGGACGTCAGGCTGTAGGGAGTTGGGCAGGACGTCAGGCTGTCGGGAGTTGGGAAGAACGTCAGGCTGTAGGGAGTTGGGCAGGACGTCAGGCTGTAGGGAGTTGGGCAGAACGTCATGCTGTAAGGAGTTGGGCAGGACGTCAGGCTGTAGGGAGTTGGGCAGAACGTCAGGCTGTAGGGAGTTTGGCAGAACGTCAGGCTGTAGGGAGTTGGGCAGGACGTCAGGCTGTAGGAGTTGGGCAGGACGTCAGGCTGTAGGGAGTTGGGCAGGACGTCAGGCTGTAGGGAGTTGGGCAGGACGTCAGGCTGTAGGGAGTTGGGCAGGACGTCAGGCTGTAGGGAGTTGGGCAGACGTCAGGCTGTAGGAGTTAGGCAGGACGTCAGGCTGTAGGGAGTTGGGCAGAACGTCATGCTGTAGGGAGTTGGGCAGGACGTCAGGCTGTAGGGAGTTGGGAAGAACGTCAGGCTGTAGGAGTTGGGCAGGACGTCAGGCTGTAGGGAGTTGGGCAGGACGTCAGGCTGTAGGAGTTGGGCAGAACGTCAGGCTGTAGGGAGTTGGGCAGAACGTCAGGCTGTAGGGAGTTGTGCAGGACGTCAGGCTGTAGGGAGTTGGGCAGGACGTCAGGCTGTAGGAGTTGGGCAGGACGTCAGGCTGTAGGGAGTTGGGAAGAACGTCAGGCTGTAGGAGTTCTGCAGGACGTCAGGCTGTAGGGAGTTGGGCAGAACGTCATGCTGTAGGGAGTTGGAAAGAACGTCCGGCTGTAGAGAGTTGGGCAGGACGTCAGGCTGTAGGAGTTGGGCAGGACGTCAGGCTGTAGGGAGTTGGGCAGGACGTCAGGCTGTAGGGAGTTGGGCAGGACGTCAGGCTGTAGGGAGTTGGGAAGAACGTCCGGCTGTAGGGAGTTGGGCAGGACGTCAGGCTGTAGGGAGTTGGGCAGGACGTCAGGCTGTAGGGAGTTGGGCAGGACGTCAGGCTGTAGGGAGTTGGGCAGGACGTCAGGCTGTAGGGAGGTGGGCAGGACGTCAGGCTGTAGGGAGTTGGGCAGGACGTCAGGCTGTAGGGAGTTGGGCAGGACGTCAGGCTGTAGGGAGTTGGGCAGAACGTCAGGCTGTAGGGAGTTGGGCAGAACGTCAGGCTGTAGGGAGTTGTGCAGGACGTCAGGCTGTAGGGAGTTGGGCAGGACGTCAGGCTGTAGGGAGTTAGGCAGGACGTCAGGCTGTAGGGAGTTGGGAAGAACGTCAGGCTGTAGGGAGTTCTGCAGGTCGTCAGGCTGTAGGGAGTTGGGCAGAACGTCATGCTGTAGGGAGTTGGGAAGAACGTCAGGCTGTAGAGAGTTGGGCAGGACGTCAGGCTGTAGGGAGTTGGGCAGGACGTCAGGCTGTAGGGAGTTGGGCAGGACATCAGGCTGTAGGGAGTTGGGAAGAACGTCCGGCTGTAGGGAGTTGGGCAGGACGTCAGGCTGTAGGGAGTTGGGCAGGACGTCAGGCTGTAGGGAGTTGGGCAGGACGTCAGGCTGTAGGGAGTTGGGCAGGACGTCAGGCTGTAGGGAGTTGGGCAGGACGTCAGGCTGTAGGGAGTTGGGCAGGACGTCAGGCTGTAGGGAGTTGGGCAGGACGTCAGGCTGTAGGAGTTGGGCAGGACGTCAGGCTGTCGGGAGTTGGGAAGAACGTCAGGCTGTACGTAGTTGGGCAGGACGTCAGGCTGTACGTAGTTGGGCAGGACGTCAGGCTGTAGGGAGTTGGGCAGAACGTCATGCTGTAAGGAGTTGGGCAGGACGTCAGGCTGTAGGGAGTTGGGAAGAACGTCAGGCTGTAGGGAGTTGGGCAGGACGTCAGGCTGTAGGGAGTTGGGCAGGACGTCAGGCTGTAGGGAGTTGGGCAGGACGTCCACACACACACACATATATCGACACACTCTAGGGATATGTGTGTGTGTGAGTGTGTGTGAGTGAGTGTGTGTGAGTATGTGTGAGCGTGTGTTTGTGAGCGTGTGTGAGCGTGTGTGAACTAAGAGGAGGGCATGTGCATGTTAATGTTTTTAAAGCACAACCACCGATTCGACACTTTGTTGCCATGGTTCCTAACGATCATTATTAGAGCATTAGCATAAAGGCCAGACCCCTCTTTCGTGCAGACACACTCTCTCTCACACACACACACACACACACACACACACACACACACACACACACACACACACACACACACACACACACACACACACACACACACACACACACACTCATACACACACACACACACACACACACACACACACACACACACACACACACACACACACACACACACACACACACACACACACACACACACACACACACACACACACACACACACACACGAGAAGTTGCACTGAGGTTAGGAGTATACTGGCAGTTTAAAACCTTTCTTTGACAGCTCTTCAAAAAATAGTCTTTGGGTCTAAAAGCTTTTCAGAAAGAATAGCTGTCTTCTACAATAGTACAACAACACCTCAAAATAGCACGTATATGTCTCTTCCTCATCTTCCTCTTCCTCTTCTTAGTTTTGAACTGAGAACGTTGAACCCGGTGTCTCCATCTTTCTCCTCTTCTCCCCCTCGTACTCCACGTACTCCTCCTCGACCACATCCTCCTCCTCGTATTGCTCCTCCTCCTCTTATTACTCCAGGAACCCCTCTTCCTTGTCCTTCTCGTATTGCTTTTCCTCCTCTCCTCCTCCTCCTCCTCGTATTGCTCCTCCTCCTCTTATTACTCCAGGAACCCCTCTTCCTTGTCCTTCTCGTATTGCTTTTCCTCCTCTCCTCCTCCTCCTCCTCGTATTGCTCCTCCTCCTCTTATTACTCCAGGAACCCCTCTTCCTTGTCCTTCTCGTATTGCTTTTCCTCCTCTCCTCCTCCTCCTCCTCCTCGTATTGCTCCTCCTCCTCTTAGTACTCCAGGAACCCCTCTTCCTTGTCCTTCTCGTATTGCTTTTCCTCCTCTCCTCCTCCTCCTCCTCATATTGCTCCTCCTCCTCCTCCTCTTCCTCTTCCTCCTCCTCGTATTACTTTTCCTCCTCCTCGTATTGCTCCTCCTCCTCTTATTACTCCAGGAACCCCTCTTCCTTGTCCTTCTCGTATTGCTTTTCCTCCTCTCCTCCACCTCCTCCTCATATTGCTCCTCCTCCTCCTCCTCCTCGTATTACTTTTCCTCCTCCTCTTCCTCCTCGTATTTCTCCTCCTCCTCTTCCTCCTCGTATTGCTCCTCCTCCTCCTCCTCGTTTTGCTCCTCCTCCTCCTAGTACTCCAGGAACTCCTCCTCCTCCTCCCCATACTCCTCGTACTCCTCCTCCTCCTCCTCGTATTGCTCCTCCTCCACCTCCTCGTATTGCTCCTCCTCCACCTCCTCATATTGCTGCTCCTCCTCGTACTCCTCCTCCTCATCCTCATATTGGTACTCCTCCACCTCCTCCTCATATTGCTCCTCCTCCTCCTCCTCCTCCTCCTCCTCCTTCTCTTCCTCCTTGCATTGCTACTCCTCCTCTTAGTACTCCAGGAACTCCTCCTCCTCCTCCTCCTCCTCCTCCTCCTCCTCCTCCTCCTCCTCCTCCTCCTCCTCCTCCTCTCCTTATATTGCTAGTTCTCCTCCTCCTCCTCTTCCTCCTCATATTGCTCCTCCTCCTCCTCCTCATTTTGCTCCTCCTCCTAGTACTCCAGGAACTCCTCTTCGTCCTCGTATTGCTCCTCCTTTCTCCCTCTCTCTCTGTTTTTCTGTCTCTCTCTCGCTTTGTCTCTCTGTCACTCTCTCTCTGTGTCTCGCTCTGTCTCTCTGTCTCTCTCTCTCTCTCTCTCTCTCTCTCTCTCTCTCTCTCTCTCTCTCTCTCTCTCTCTCTCTCCCTCTCTCTGTCTTTCTGTCTCTCCCTCTCTCTGTCTTTCCGTCTGTCTCTCTCTCTGTCTCTCTCTCTGTCTCTCTCTCTCCCTCTCTCTGTCTTTCTGTCTCTCCCTCTCTGTGTCTTTCTGTCTCTCCCTCGCGCTGTCTCTCTCTCTGTCTCTCTCTCTGTCTCTCTCGTGCATGTAAGTTCAGCAGCATGTATTATTCAGGATGCGTAGAGCACATTGACTATCTGCCACCTGCCCAGGGCTCTGTTCTGTTCAGACGTTCACACCTAGGTGCTGCTCTCCTGCATGCTAACAAACACACACTACCTCTCTGACAGACGCAGGTGTGTGTGTGGCTTGGCATGCTAACAGAGAACAGGCTAGCTAACGCCTCCTCAGGCACAACATACCACTGTGACAGAGAAAAGGAGAAAACAAGGGATAGAGGGAGGGAGGGTAAATTACATAATGTAGAAAGGCAACGGAAGTCAATTTAGGTGTATCATTGTGCTTTTATATAAGTGATACGATTACACTCTGCTCATATTGTTCACAGACCGTTACTATCATGCCACATTAGTGTTCCATTACTAATGGGATAGATAGAGAGAGTGTTCCATTACTAATGGGATAGATAGAGAGAGTGTTCCATTACTAATGATAGAGGGAGTGTTCCATTACAAATGAGAGAGGGGGTGTTCCATGACTAATGGGATAGATAGAGAGAGTGTTCCATTACTAATGATAGAGGGAGTGTTCCATTACAAATGATAGAGAGAGTGTTCCATTACTAATGGGATAGATAGAGAGAGTGTTCCATTACTAATGATAGAGGGAGTGTTCCATTACAAATGATAGAGGGGGTGTTCCATTACAAATGATAGAGGGGGTTTTCCATTACTAATAGATAGAGGGAGTGTTCCATTACTAATGGGAGAGATAGTGGGAGTGTTCCATTACTAATGATAGAGGGAGTGTTCCATTACTAATATATAGAGGGAGTGTTCCATTACAAATACATAGAGGGAGTGTTCCATTACTAATAGATAGAGGGAGTGTTCCATTACTAATGGGAGAGATAGAGGGAGTGTTCCATTACTAATGACAGAGGGCGTGTTCCATTACTATTTGATAGAGGAAGTGTTCCATTACTAATGATAGAGGGAGTGTTCCATTCCTAATGTGATAGATAGAGGGAGTGTTCCATTACTAATGATAGAGGGAGTGTTCCATTACTAATGATAGAGGGACTGGTCCATTACTAATGGGATAGATAGAGGGAGTGTTCCATTACTAATGATAGAGGGAGTGTTCCATTACTACTGATAGAGGAAGTGTTCCATTACTAAGGATAGAGGGAGTGTTCTTTTACTAATGATAGAGGGAGTGTTCCATTACTAATGATAGAGGAGGTGTTCCATTACAAATATATAGAGGGAGTGTTCCATCACTAATATATAGAGGGAGTGTTGCATTACTAATAGATAGAGGCAGTGTTCCATTACTAATAAATAGAGGGAGTGTTCCATTACTAATAGATATAGGGAGTGTTCCATTACTAATGGGAGAGATAGAGGGAGTGTTCCATTACTAATGATAGAGGGAGTGTTCCATTACTAATAGATAGAGGGAGTGTTCCATTACTAATAGATAGAGGGAGTGTTCCGTTACTAATGATAGAGGGAGTGTTCCATTACTAATGATAGAGGGAGTGTTCCGTTACTAATGATAGAGGGAGTGTTCCGTTACTAATGATAGAGGGGGTGTTCCGTTACTAATGATAGAGGCAGTGTTCCATTACTAATAAATAGAGGGAGTGTTCCATTACTAATAGATATAGGGAGTGTTCCATTACTAATGGGAGAGATAGAGGGAGTGTTCCATTACTAATGATAGAGGGAGTGTTCCATTACTAATAGATAGAGGGAGTGTTCCATTACTAATAGATAGAGGGAGTGTTCCGTTACTAATGATAGAGGGAGTGTTCCATTACTAATGATAGAGGGAGTGTTCCGTTACTAATGATAGAGGGAGTGTTCCGTTACTAATGATAGAGGGAGTGTTCCACAACTAATGATAGAGAGAGTGTTCCATTACTAATGATAGAGGGAGTGGTCCATTACAAATGATAGAGGGGGTTTTGCATTACTAATGGGAGAGATAGAGGGAGTGTTCCATTACTAATGGGAGAGATAGAGGAAGTGTTCCATTACTAATTGATAGAGGGAGTGTTCCATTACTAATAGATAGAGGGAGTGTTCCATTACTAATAGATAGAGGGTTGTTATTACTAATAGATAGAGTGAGTGTTCCATTACTAATAGATAGAGGGAGTGTTCCATTACTAATGGGATAGATAGAGGGAGTGTTCCATTACTAATGATAGAGGGAGTGTTCCATTACTGATGGAAAGAGAGAGTGTTCCATTACTAATGAAAGAGGGAGTGTTCCATTACTAATAGATAGAGGGAGTGTTCCATTACTAATGATAGAGGGAGTGTTCCATTACTAATGGGATAGATAGAGGGAGTGTTCCATTACTATTTGATAGAGGGTGTGTTCCATTACTATTTAATAGAGGGAGTGTGTTCCATTCCTCTCGATCTGTCTGTCTGTCTGTCTGTCTGTCTGTCTGTCTGTCTGTCTGTCTGTCTGTCTGTCTGTCTGTCTGTCTGTCTGTCTCTCTGTCTGTCTGTCTCTCTCTCTCTCTCTCTGTCTCTCTCTGTCTCTCTCTGTCTCTCTCTCTCTCTCTCTCTCTCTCTCTCTCTGTCTCTCTCTGTCTCTCTCTGTCTCTCTCTGTCTCTCTGTCTCTCTCTGTCTCTCTGTCTCTCTGTCTCTCTCTGTTTCTTCTCTTTCTTTGTGTTCGTCTCTCTCTCCTCTCTATCCTTCTTCCTAGAGAGCCATGTCAGGTAATTGTAATTCATTGTGAGTAGTTGGTCACTTTCTCTCCATTCATTTTCTGTTTCCAACTGGCTTCATTCTTCTCCTCCTAGAAAACAGAGAAAATTAATGTGTCTCACATGCAGCAATTTTTGAGGTATTTTGTGTGTGTGTGTTTTTGTTTCTTTTTCTGTGTGTGTCTGTGTGGCTGTGTGTGTATGTGTGTGTTATTTCAGTTATTTGCAGAAATATGAATGATCTCAAAACAGCAGAATAAATTTCAAAATTGATTATTATAAGAGTAAGAAAAGAAAAACATGGAAAATCCGATGTTTCCAAACGCGCGCACACACACACACACACACACACACACACACACACACACACACACACACACACACACACACACACACACACACACACACACACACACACACACACACACACACACACTCTGTGTGACCCTGATTACCCAGAATCACTCTGTGTGACCCTGATTACCCAGAATCACTCTGTGTGACCCTGATTACCCAGAATCACTCTGTGTGACCCTGATTACCCAGAATCACTCTGTGTGACCCTGATTACCCAGAATCACTCTGTGTGACCCTGTTTACCCAGAATCACTCTGTGTGACCCTGATTACCCAGAATCACTCTGTGTGACCCTGTTTACCCAGAATCCCTCTGTGTGACCCTGTTTACCCAGAATCACTCTGTGTGACCCTGATTACCCAGAATCACTCTGTGTGACCCTGATTACCAACAATCCCTCTGTGTGACCCTGATTACCCAGAATCCCTCTGTGTGACCCTGATTACCCAGAATCACTCTGTGTGACATCACAATACCCCATAATGACATCACAATAAACCATACTGACATCACAATACCCCATAATGACAAAGCAAAAACAATATATATTTTTGAATTTTAGCAAGTTTATGAAACATAAAAAACTATAATATCATATTTACATAAGTATTCAGACCCTTTCCTGAGTACTTTGTTGAAGCACCTTTGGCAGCGATTAGAGCATCAAGTCTTCTTGGGTATGATGCTACATGCTTGGCACAACCTGTATTTGGGGAGTGTATCCCATTCTTCTCTGCAGATCCTCTCAAGCTCTGTCAGGTTTGGATGGGGAGCGTCACTGCACAGGTCCCTTTCAGGTCCCTCCAGAGATGTTTGATCGGGTTAAAGTCAACACCATGCCTCACCATAGGGATGTTGCCAGGTTTCCTCCAGATGTGAGGCTTGACATTCAGGCCAAAGAGTTCAATCTTGATTTCATCAGACCAGAGAATCTTATTTCTCATGGTCTGAGAGCCCTTAGGTGCCTTTTGGCAAACTCCAAGTGGGCTGTCATGTGCCTTTTACTGAGGAGTGGCTTCCGTCTGGTCGCTCTTCCATGAAGGCCTGATTGGTGGCGTGCTGCAGAGATGGTTGTCCTTCTGGAAGGTTCTCCCATCTCCACAGAGGAACTCTGGAGCTCTGTCAGAGTGACCATCAGGTTCTTGGTCACCTCCCTGACCAAGGCCCTTCTCCCCCGATTGCTCAGTTTGACCAGCCAGCTCTTGGAAGAGTCTTGGTGGTTCCAAACTTCTTCCATTTAAGAATGATGGAGGCCACTGTGTTCTTGGGAACCTTCAATGCAGCAGACATTTTTTGGTACCCTTCCCAGATTTGTGCCTCGACACAATCCTCCGGACAATTCCTTCGACCTCATGGATTGGTTTTTGCTCTGATATGCACTGTCAACTGTGTGACCTTATATAGACAGCTGTGTGCCTTTCCAAATCATGTCCAGTCTATTTTATTGACCACAGGTGGACTCCAATCAAGTTGTAGAAACATCTCAAGGATGATCAATGGAAACAGGATGCACCTGATCTCAATTTCTAGTCTCATAGTAAAGGGTCTGAATACTTATGTAAATAAGGTATTTCTGTTTTCATTTTTAACACATTAACATTTGCAACAATGTCTAAAAATCTGTTTTCACTTTGTCATCTTCCAGTTAGGACTATATATATATTTAGTGTTTCAGAGGTAGTCTGTGGGTGGGCCTTATCTCTGTCTTCTCTGATTTATCTTCTCTGATTTGTCTCTCAACTATCACATCAAGGCTGTGTGTGTGTGTGTTGTGCACGTGGGTGTGTGTCGCTGTGTGTCTGCGTGCGTGTGTATGTGTGTGTATGTACGTGTGTGTGTGTTGTGCACGTGGGTGGGTGTGTGTCGCTGTGTGTCTGTGTGTGTGTGTGTGTTGCTGTCTGTCTGTCTGTGTGTGCATTGTGCACGTGGGTGTGTGTCGCTGTGTGTTTCGCTGTGTATGTGTGTTTGTACGCATGTGTGTGTGTGTACGTGTGTGTGTGTGTGTATGTATGTGTGTGTTTGTGTGTGTACGTGTGTGTGTGTGTATCTGTGTGTGTGTGTGTGTGTGTGTGTGTATGTATGTGTGTGTTTGTGTGTGTACGTGTGTGTGTGTATCTGTGTGTGTGTGTGTATATGTGTGTGTGTGTACGTGTGTGTGTGTGTGTACGTGTGTGTGTCTGTCTGTCTGTCTGTCTGTCTGTCTGTCTGTCTGTCTGTTTCCCGTCACGGCTATATAACAGGATTAAGGCTTCAGTCAGTGGTTGCCTGTATCACCGGTGGTTATAGCAGTGAGTGGGTGTGTGGCCCACAGAAACTATACTGGTTATTTTTCTGCAACAAAGACAGTTTCCTCCTCTCCTCTCCTCTCCTCCTCCTCTCCTCTCCTCTCCTCTCCTCTCCTCTCCTCCCTCTCCTCTCCTCTCCTCTCCTCTCTCCTCTCCTCTCCTCTCCTCTCCTCTCCTACTCTTCCCTTCCTCCATCCTCCTCACTATCCCGCCATCCCTTCCTCCCCCCTCCATCCTTCCCCCTCCAGGCTTAGCACTGCTATGGTGAAAGAGAGGAGAAAGAGAGGAGAGGAGACGAGACGAGAAGAGGAGAGGAGGAGAGGAGAGGACGGGAGAAGAGGAGAGAGAGGAGAGTAGAGGAGGAGGAGGGAGATGAGAGGAGAGAAGAGGAGTAGGAGAGAGATGAGAGCACATGAGAGGAGGAGGAGGAGGAGGAGACAGGAGATATGCTGTACTACAGGATGTTTGAGAATGCGTACGTAATGGGGTGAAGGTAGGTCTGTGGCGGTCATGACAGGACTGTTTCGTAATGGGGTGAAGGTAGGTCTGTGGTCATGACAGGACTGTTTCGTAATGGGGTGAAGGTAGGTCTGTGGTCATGACAGGACTGTTTTGTAATGGGGTGAAGGTAGGTCTGTGGTCATGACAGGACTGTTTCGTAATGGGGTGAAGGTAGGTCTGTGGCCATGACAGGACTGTTTCGTAATGGGGTGAAGGTAGGTCTGTGGCGGTCTGTTTCGTAATGGGGTGAAGGTAGGTCTGTGGCGGTCTGTTTCGTAATGGGGTGAAGGTAGGTCTGTGGCGGTCTGTTTCGTAATGGGGTGAAGGTAGGTCTGTGGCGGTCTGTTTCGTAATGGGGTGAAGGTAGGTCTGTGGCGGTTCTGTTTTGCCTGGAATACAGTGCAGTCGTGAAGTATTCAGACCCCTCGACTTTTTCCATATTTTGTTACTGACCAAATCATCGTCCCAACAGTGACTGTACGTACATTTCCCAACCAGTAGCCATGGATTACAGGCAACATTCGCACTGAGCTAAAGGATAGAGCTTTCAAGGAGCGGGACTCGGAAGCTTATAAGAAATCCCGCTATGCCCTCCGACGAACCATCAAACAGGCAAAGCATCAATACAGGATGTGGCAGGGCTTGCAAACCATTACAGACTACAAAGGGAAGCAAAACCGAGAACTGCCCAGTGACACAAGCCTACCAGACGAGCTAAACTACTTCTATGCTCGCTTCGAGGCAAATAACACTGAAACATGCATGAGAGCATCAGCTGTTCAGGACGACTGTGTGATCACGCTCTCCGCAGCCGATGTGAGTAATACCTTTAAACAGGTCAACATTCAAATGGCCGCAGGGCCAGACGGATTACCAGGATGTGTACTCCGAGCATGCGCTGACCAACTGTCAGGTGTCTTCCCTGACATTTTCAACCTCTCCCTGACCGAGTCTGTAATACCTACATGTTTCAAGATCACCATAGTCCCTGTGCCCAAGAACACTAAGGTAACCTGCCTAAATGACTACCGACCCATAGCACTCACGTCTGGAGCCATGAAGTGCTTTGAAAGGCTGGTCATGGCTCACATCAAAACCATCATGCCGGAAACCAGAGACCCACTCCAATTTGCATACCGCCCCAACAGATCCACAGATGATGCAATCTCTATTAACCAGTCATGCTATATGTGTCTTTGTGATCGGCCATTTCATCATGACCACCTCTCCCATCATCTGCACCAGTTCTCTGCACTTTACTACACCTGAGACACTCAAACACATTGAAAGGTACTACACTGTTCATACTGTATTTCTCTGTTCGTTTTATCATATTCTTGTTGAATACTCAGTTCTCTTTCCCAGTTAGAATTAAATATTGTAGACTCTTCTCCTGTATTTTAGATTTTGACAAGTAATGGTTCTTTGAATAGCTAGCATCTGTTTGCTATTACAGAGCCATGTATGGTTTATATGCATATATTCTGTGAATCCACAAAGGCAGACAACTTTCAAAGATTGATAGAATAGATCCATATTTATTTTATTTCTCTCCTCTCCTCTCCTCTCCTCTCCTCTCCTCTCCTCTCCTCTCCTCTCCTTCTCTCAACAGGCCTGTGCCAGGCAAAACTAGTTCCTGGTGTCACTTTTATTTAAAAATCCCAGGAACCCAATACAATACTTTTAGCAGTAAGTTGCAAACTTTTAGTTCTGTCTGGTTTAGTTTAATTATCCCAGTTCTCGACTAGGAGAAATATGCCAATCCAGGAAGAACTATAAGTAACCTGTGGAATGAAGGAGAAGATATCCTGTAGGATTCTGGTACTTTAGTGGCTACATCCGTAGTAGGGAACTAGTTAATATCCTGTAGGAACTAGTTAATATCCTGTAGGATTCTGGTACTTTAGTGGCTCCATCTGTAGTAGGGAACTAGTTAATATCCTGTAGGAACTAGTTAATATCCTGTAGGATTCTGGTACTTTAGTGGTTACATCCGTAGTAGTAGGAACTAGTTAATATCCTGGGAACTAGTTAATATCCTGTAGGAACTAGTTAGGATATCCTGTAGGATTCTGGTACTTTAGTGGCTACATCCGTAGTAGGGAAGTAGTTAATATCCTGTAGGAACTAGTTAATATCCTGTAGGATTCTGGTACTTTAGTTGCTACATCCGTAGTAGGGAACTAGTTAATATCCTGTAGGAACTAGTTGATATCCTGTAGGAAGTAGTTAATATCCTGTAGGAACTAGTTAATATCCTGTAGGATTCTGGTACTTTAGTTGCTACATCCGTAGTTGGGAACTAGTTAATATCCTGTAGGAACTAGTTAATATCCTGTAGGATTCTGGTACTTTAGTTGCTACATCCGTAGTAGGGAACTAGTTAATATCCTGTAGGAACTAGTTAATATCCTGTAGGAACTAGTTAATATCCTGTAGGAACTAGTTAATATCCTGTAGGATTCTGTTACTTTAGTGGCTCCATCCGTAGTAGGGAACTAGTTAATATCCTGTAGGAACTAGTTAATATCCTGTAGTAACTAGTTAATATCCTGTAGGATTCTGTTATTTTAGTGGCTCCATCCGTAGTAGGGAACTAGTTAATATCCTGTAGGAACTAGTTAATATCCTGTAGGATTCTGGTACTTTAGTTGCTACATTCGTAGTAGGGAACTAGTTAATATCCTGTAGGAACTAGTTAATATCCTGTAGGAACTAGTTAATATCCTGTAGGATTCTGTTATTTTAGTGGCTCCATCCGTAGTAGGGAACTAGTTAATATCCTGTAGGAACTAGTTAATATCCTGTAGGATTCTGGTACTTTAGTGGCTACATCCGTAGTAGGGAACTAGTTAATATCCTGTCGGAACTAGTTAATATCCTGTAGGATTCTGGTACTTTAGTGGCTCCATCCGTAGTAGGGAACTAGTTAATATCCTGTAGGAACTAGTTAATATCCTGTAGGAACTAGTTAATATCCTGTAGGATTCTGGTACTTTAGTGGTTACATCCGTAGTAGGGAACTAGTTAATATCCTGTAGGAACTAGTTAATATCATGTAGGATTCTGGTATCCGTAGTAGGGAACTAGTTAATATCCTGTAGGAACTAGTTAATATCCTGTATCCGTATCCGTAGGGAACTAATTAATATCCTGTAGGAACTAGTTAATATCCTGTAGGATTCTGGTACTTTAGTTGCTACATCCGTAGTAGGGAACTAGTTAATATCCTGTAGGAACTAGTTAATATCCTGTAGGATTCTGGTACTTTAGTGGCTACATCCGTAGTAGGGAACTAGTTAATATCCTGTAGGAACTAGTTAATATCCTGTAGGAACTAGTTAATATCCTGTAGGATTCTGGTACTTTAGTGGTTACATCCGTAGTAGGGAACTAGTTAATATCCTGTAGGAACTAGTTAATATCCTGTAGAATTCTGGTACTTTAGTTGCTACATCCGTAGTAGGGAACTAGTTAATATCCTGTAGGAACTCGTTAATATCCTGTAGGATTCTGGTACTTTAGTGGCTACATCCGTAGTAGGGAAGTAGTTAATATCCTGTAGGAACTAGTTAATATCCTGTAGGAACTAGTTAATATCCTGTAGGAACTAGTTAATATCCTGTAGGATTCTGGTACTTTAGTTGCTACATCCGTAGTAGGCAACTAGTTAATATCCTGTAGGAACTAGTTAATATCCTGTAGGATTCTGGTACTTTAGTTGCTACATCCGTAGTAGGGAACTAGTTAATATCCTGTAGGAACTAGTTAATATCCTGTAGGATTCTGGTACTTTAGTGGCTACATCCGTAGTAGGGAACTAGTTAATATCCTGTAGGAACTAGTTAATATCCTGTAAGATTCTGGTACTTTAGTGGCTACATCCGTAGTAGGGAAGTAGTTAATATCCTGTAGGAACTAGTTAATATCCTGTAGGATTCTGGTACTTTAGTTGCTACATCCGTAGTAGGGAACTAGTTAATATCCTGTAGGAACTAGTTAATATCCTGTTGGAACTAGTTAATATCCTGTAGGAACTAGTTAATATCCTGTAGGATTCTGGTACTTTAGTGGCTACATCAATAGTAGGGAACTAGTTAATATCCTGTAGGAACTAGTTAATATCCTGTAGGATTCTGGTACTTTAGTTGTTCCATCCGTAGTAGGGAACTAGTTAATATCCTGTAGGAACTAGTTAATATCCTGTAGGAACTAGTTAATATACTGTAGTGGCTCCATCCGTAGTAGGAAAGTGCCATTAGACGGTTAGTTCTGTGAATCACACAATGAATCAAAACATTTTGTAAAAACGGCAGTTGTTCAAAGTTAAACATTTCTCTGTACAAACATCTATAACATGTTGTTGTTGTTGTTTACATATATACAGACAGTATCTGTAGGCATTCAGGTTAGTTTTGATAATGGAGTGACACCAAACTAAGGTGTGACTGTGTGATGTGAATAGATAGATGCTAGTTTTATATTTACCCCTTTTATTCTCCCCAATTGGTAGTTACAGTCTTGTCCCATCGGTGCAACTCCCGTACGGACTCGGGAGAGGCGTAGATGGAGAGCCCGTGTGTCCACCGAAACACGACCCTGCCTCTTGACACAATGTTCGCTTAACCTGGAAGCCAGCCGCACCAATGTGTCGGAAGAAACAGCGTCCAGCTGGCGACCGAAGACAGCTTAGAGGCCCCCGGCCCCGCCACACGGAGTCGCGGTGGGACAAGGACATCTCTGCTCGGCTGGCCAAACCCTCCCCTAACACGGTCGACGCTGGGGACAATTGTACCCCGCCTCATGGGTCTCCCGGTCACAGCAGGTTGTGACATAGTCTGGGACCGAACCCGTGTCTGTAGTGACACCTCAAGCACTGCGAAGGAGTGCCTTAGACCGCTAAGATGTCGTAGAGCAGAGTAACTCCAATGACAACACAGCCGCAGGCAATATGAGGGAGAAGGTTGTATTGTAACAAGGTGAATGTCAACGGTAGGCAGTGGTATCGTATGTCACTGGAAACTCACTTGCTGGGTGGGTTGGTGGAAGAGGAGACTGTGTGCTTGTAGCGAATGTCCTGTCTGCGGTCTACGGACAGGACTGAGTACAGGAAGTGGTGAGTACAGGACGTGGTGAGTAAAGGAAGTGGTGAGTACAGGACGTGGTGAGTACAGGAAGTGGTGAGTACAGGAAGTGGTGAGTACAGGACGTGGTGAGTACAGGAAGTGGTGAGTACAGGACGTGGTGAGTAAAGGACGTGGTGAGTACAGGACGTGGTGAGTACAGGACGTGGTGAGTACAGGAAGTGGTGAGTACAGGAAGTGGTGAGTACAGGACGTGGTGAGTACAGGAAGTGGTGAGTACAGGAAGTGGTGAGTACAGGACGTGGTGAGTACAGGAAGTGGTGAGTACAGGAAGTGGTGAGTACAGGGTTCATAGACCTTCTTAACCACCCACTGTTTGGACTTTTCCAGAACGTTTGCTTGTACTTCACGTCTCCTGGAAAAGACATGATTGTTGTGGTGTCAACGTTTTAGACTAAGTTGGTGATTGGATCATTAGGCAACACACATTGTTGGTAAATGGGTCAAGTGACTAAAGACAGGGTAGTGTATTTGTTTAGGGATAATGATGCATCTCTCATGCCTGTGGATCCAAAATGCAACCTCTTTGTGTATATACTTTGGGTATATTTCAGCATGGCACTGTGGAAGGTCTCAAGGTAACCTGAATTTGACAACAAATGTTATATTTTTTAAGGGTAGACTAATTAACATGATAACAGCATCTGAAACATACACTGTCTTGTTCTCAGACCTCTAACAACCTGTGAAACCCATAACAAACGTTACTCAAATTCATGTTTACGTTTAGTGTAAATGGAGCTAGTTTGTAAAGACTTTGCCAAGTTACCATCAGCATTCCCTCAGAGGAATGCTAACCCCATTTTATTCATCTCTATTTGGATAGAGCTGGCTAGTTTACATACCAAGGACATTTCAACAGAAATATGGTCAGCTGGCTGTTAGCCAGCTAGCTAGCTTTACTCGGCTGCAAGATTGCTAGCCAACAAACCATGGAACGATTTATACACATTCATCATTGCTACAAACACACAAACAGAGATTGAGTGAGCTAACAATAACTTGGCAATTATATTTTTAGAAACAGAATGTTTTCCAGATGAGTCCGTGGAATAGATGGCTACCGGCTACTATAATTAGTTGACATTAGCTAACTACCAGTCTAGTAGTGACAGAGCATGCTGAATTGATGGGCACTGTATCCAAAATAGATATGATTTAGCTAATGGCTTTCAAAGTTAGCTAGCTAGGTTACCTCTAATCAAGCTCTTCTCCTGAGATTATGTTGTTGGTTGATCGGAGGTTTTGTTTTGAAGGAAAAAGCACAACTGTAACGTTATTACATCACTTCTCATCTGGCGTCGGTTAAACCATAAGTTCAGACTGAAAACACACGTAATAATCTTCTGGCTGTAAAGCTAGCTAGCTACTCTGTGTGTTATTCCTTCAGAGCTCAAGTCCAAGTAGGTGGGTACGCCCCATCTACCTTCTGGGGCAGTATCAGACATTCGCTATGAATGCTGGACCTTGTGGTTAACTACAAGTAGATATATCGAAAAGATGTGGACATTTTTGTTGTCCTTTGTGAATCCTTTCTCGTGCAGCCTTCAGGTGTTTTGTTGTGTGTCTCTAACATAGAGCTTTCTCTAAGAAATATAGCACACACACACACACACAGAATTAGTAACGAGAGAAGGGGGGGATAGAGGAGAGGAGAACAGAAGGTATTTTTATTCAGAGTATGAACATGAAGAGGTATGGAGACGAAGCAGGTCTTAGAGCCACTGGAGAAGAAAAAATAAAACAATCCTAGCCACTAGGTACTTGAGGATAGTAGTAGGTAGAATGAATATGGTGTTTGTTTTTTGCCTTAAACCCCACTTCCATATACTACTAATAAGTTATATTGACTCAGAGATAGACAGCCCCGCTCGGGTAATACCTCCCATCCTCTCTAAGCGTGGTCGTCGTACTGTTGTCTGTACCTCCCAGGGGTGTTTGTCAATTGTAATCTTGTACCCATTCGTTTGAACTCCACTCTTAGATGTGCAATTGTTGGCTCAAAAGAGAAGCCCAGTGTGGTCTGCTCAGCCAGTGCGTTTATTTATTTATTTATTTATTTTTTAAATGTGAATTCGATATTCACACTTAAGGTTTTCAAATCACATAGAAGGGCTTTGGGCTGTTGCACAATAACATTCCATCATCGGTTGCTCTCAGAGTTCACCATATTGACATTGGCTGAAGCCTCAGGCCCTATGTTGTTGCTAAAAGTCATTCCAATTTCCACTCTTTCCTCTATCACTTAAAGGGACCTAATGCTGCAGTTCTATATCATCTGATAGTCTATACCATCTACAGTTGAAGTGGGAAGTTTACAGACACCTTAGGCAAATATATTTAAACTCAGCTTTTCACAATTCCTGTCATTTAATCCTCATAAAAATTCCCATGTCTTAGGTCAGTTAGGATCACCACTTTATTTGAAGAATGTGAAATGTCAGAATAATAGCAGAGATAATGATTTATTTCAGCTTTTATTTCTTTCATCACATTCCCAGTGGGTCAGAAGTTAACATACACTCAATTAGTATTTGGTAGCATTGCCTTTAAATTGTTTAACTTGGATCAAATGTTTTGGGTAGCCTTCCACAAGCTTCCCACAATAAGTTGAGTGATTTTTAGCCCATTCCTCCTGACAGAGCTGGTGTAACTGAGTCAGGTTTGTAGGCCTCCTTGCTCGCACACACGTTTTCACTTCTGCCCACAAATTTTCTAGGATTGAGGTCAGGGCTTTGTGATGGCAACTCCAATACCTTGACTTTGTTGTGCTTTAAGCCATTTTGCCACAACTTTGGAAGTATGCTTGGGGTCATTGTCCATTTAGAAGACCCATTTGCGACCAAGCTTCAACTCAATATCAACCATCAGACAGGGCCTGCAAATGCCTATTGAACTTGAACTTGTTTGAGTTGGAGACTCTGTGTGACTTTTTAAAAACCGTAAAGGCCTTGGGTTGATGCATCTGAACATGAGGAAATCACTTCCTAATCTGAATTACATTAAGATCTGGGCAATGCAGATGAATCCGGACATTTTGGTATTGACTGAATCTTGGATCTCTGGGGACGTTCTGGATATTAATATTGAGGGTTTTATTGTGTTCAGAGCAGACAGGGTTTACAAAGATCATTGCCAAGTCGGATTGATCTTATCTTATACACCAGATACGTTTGTTTCTACAGGTGTCATTGCCCACATCATCAGTGATCATTGCCCACATCATCAGTGATCATTGCCCACATCATCAGTGATCATTGCCCACATCATCAGTGATCATTGCCCACATCATCAGTGATCATTGCCCAAATCATTAGTGATCATTGCCCACATCATCAGTGATCATTGCCCAAATCATCAGTGATCATTGCCCAAATCATTAGTGATCATTGCCCAAATCATTAGTGATCATTGCCCAAATCATTAGTGATCATTGCCCACATCATCAGTGATCATTGCCCAAATCATTAGTGATCATTGCCCACATCATTAGTGATCATTGCCCAAATCATTAGTGATCATTGCCCAAATCATCAGTGATCATTGCCCAAATCATGAGTGATCATTGCCCAAATCATGAGTGATCATTGCCCAAATCATTAGTGATCATTGACCAAATCATTAGTGATCATTGCCCACATCATCAGTGATCATTGCCCACATCATCAGTGATCATTGCCCAAATCATCAGTGATCATTGCCCAGTTGTTTGTGTCAGAGATGTGAGAATTCATAAATCTAATCCTCGTGTCATCACAAAAAAAACTAAAAGAACTGTAAAAACTTCAGGCTTTTTAAATGTCTTTTCTTTATGTTAGTGACCTTGATTTGTAATTCAGTTCATCCCTGAACCATATTTTTAGCTCTCAACCATTTTTGAAGATTTCTTCAATACTACTGTAGATAATCATTCTCTCGTCAAAAGATGATGGTTAAAAGGTAGATCGTCTGGTGTATGTCGGATTTATCAGAGGTCATTCAAGCTTTTAAGCAACTGAGGAATCATTTTGTATAAAAAAAAAAAATATATATATATATATATATATATATAACCTTTATTTAACTGGGCAAGTTAGTTAAGAACAAATTCTTATTTACAATGACGGCCTAACCCCTCAGCCAAACCCAGACGAGACTGGGACAATTTGTGATACAGCCTGGATTTGAACCAGGGACTGTAGTGACGCCCCTTGCACTGAGATACAGTGCCTGCTGCACCACTCGGGAGCTTTCTGGACAAATCGGAAACGTGTGCTTATTATGTAACCGATCTTTGAGATTGTAATGGGAACGCGGCTAAATTCTGGAAAATTGTCAAATCCCTGAAGGGTTCTACTTCTTCTCCTCTCTGCCACAACAAATTCATTCAGACGCTGGCCTCGTTACAGAAAAAAAAATGCCAACGATGATGCATTTAATCACCATGTTATTTCAGTGGGTTATCTCTCTTTGAAAATAACTTCTAACGTCTTTTCACAATGATTTTGGGTTGGATGCTGGTAGGAGGAAACTTGCTGAATGATCAGAATCCGGACAGAAAACCTTTTCTTTTAGGATATTTACTGAAAAGGAAGTCCTGGATGCTTTGTGGGCAATAAACAAATCCACACGGGGCCGACTACTGGTTTGCTAAAGTGTGCAGAGTCCATCATTGTTGGCTCAATAACCCACATTGTTAAAAATGTATCATTGGTATCAGGAAATATTCAGAAAGTATGGATATTAGGTTCTTGTGCTGCTACTCCACACTCTGACGCCTGTTAATGGTTTTCAGGATTATCTTAGTGACAGAACGCAGGCCATCATGATTATCTTAGTGACAGAACGCAGGCCATCATGATTATCTTAGTGACAGAACGCAGGCCATCATGATTATCTTAGTGACAGAACGCAGGCCATCATGATTATCTTAGTGACAGAACGCAGGCCATCATGATTATCTTAGTGACAGAACGCAGGCCATCATGATTATCTTAGTGACAGAACGCAGGCCATCATGATTATCTTAGTGACAGAACGCAGGCCATCATGATTATCTTAGTGACAGAACGCAGGCCATCATGATTATCTTAGTGACAGAACGCAGGCCATCATGATTATCTTAGTGACAGAACGCAGGCCATCGGGATTGACGGGGTTAAGTCAGAATTGTGATGGTTTTAAGTCAGAATTGTGATGGGGTTAAGTCAGCATTTTGATGGGGTTAAGTCAGAATTGCTTGAAGTACATAAAGGTGTCGATTTTGGTACCTGTTCTCTTCACTATTTATATCAACACAAATGATCAATCTTCAATCTCTGTTAAAAATGGTGAACTGTTACCCTGACTGTTGATCTGGTTGTGTCAAAACTACAATCACATTTTATTGTTGTGTCAAAACTACAATCACATTTTATTGTTGTGTCAAAACTACAATCACATTTTATAGATGTGTTAAAACTACAATCACATTTTATAGCTGTGTCAAAACTACAATCACATTTTATAGATGTGTTAAAACTACAATCACATTTTATAGCTGTGTCAAAACTACAATCACATTTTATTGTTGTGTTAAAACTACAATCACATTTTATAGATGTGTCAAAACTACAATCACATTTTATAGCTGTGTCAAAACTACAATCACATTTTATTGTTGTGTTAAAACTACAATCACATTTTATAGCTGTGTCAAAACTACAATCACATTTTATTGTTGTGTTAAAACTACAATCACATTTTATAGATGTGTCAAAACTACAATCACATTTTATAGATGTGTCAAAACTACAATCACATTTTATTATTGTGTCAAAACTACAATCACATTTTATTATTGTGTCAAAACTACAATCACATTATATTGTTGTGTTAAAACTACAATCACATTTTATAGATGTGTTAAAACTACAATCACATTTTATAGCTGTGTCAAAACTACAATCACATTTTATTGTTGTGTCAAAACTACAATCACATTTTATTGTTGTGTTAAAACTACAATCACATTTTATTGTTGTGTCAAAACTACAATCACATTTTATTGTTGTGTCAAAACTACAATCACATTTTATTGTTGTGTCAAAACTACAATCACATTATATTGTTGTGTCAAAACTACAATCACATTTTATTGTTGTGTCAAAACTACAATCACATTTTATAGCTGTGTCAAAACTACAATCACATTTTATTGTTGTGTTAAAACTACAATCACATTTTATAGCTGTGTCAAAACTACAATCACATTTTATTGTTGTGTTAAAACTACAATCACATTTTATAGCTGTGTCAAAACTACAATCACATTTTATAGATGTGTTAAAACTACAATCACATTTTATAGATGTGTTAAAACTACAATCACATTTTATTATTGTGTCAAAACTACAATCACATTTTATTGTTGTGTTAAAACTACAATCACATTTTATAGATGTGTCAAAACTACAATCACATTTTATAGCTGTGTCAAAACTACAATCACATTTTATAGATGTGTCAAAACTACAATCACATTTTATAGCTGTGTCAAAACTACAATCACATTTTATTATTGTGTCAAAACTACAATCACATTTTATAGCTGTGTCAAAACTACAATCACATTTTATAGCTGTGTCAAAACTACAATCACATTTTATAGATGTGTTAAAACTACAATCACATTTTATAGATGTGTTAAAACTACAATCACATTTTATTATTGTGTCAAAACTACAATCACATTTTATTATTGTGTCAAAACTACAATCACATTTTATAGATGTGTTAAAACTACAATCACATTTTATTATTGTGTCAAAACTACAATCACATTTTATTGTTGTGTTAAAACTACAATCACATTTTATAGATGTGTCAAAACTACAATCACATTTTATAGCTGTGTCAAAACTACAATCACATTTTATAGATGTGTCAAAACTACAATCACATTTTATAGCTGTGTCAAAACTACAATCACATTTTATAGCTGTGTCAAAACTACAATCACATTTTATAGCTGTGTCAAAACTACAATCACATTTTATAGCTGTGTCAAAACTACAATCACATTTTATAGATGTGTCAAAACTACAATCACATTTTATTGTTGTGTTAAAACTACAATCACATTTTATAGCTGTGTCAAAACTACAATCACATTTTATAGATGTGTCAAAACTACAATCACATTTTATTGTTGTGTTAAAACTACAATCACATTTTATAGCTGTGTCAAAACTACAATCACATTTTATAGCTGTGTCAAAACTACAATCACATTTTATTGTTGTGTTAAAACTACAATCAAATTTTATAGATGTGTCAAAACTACAATCACATTTTATTGTTGTGTCAAAACTACAATCAAATTTTATAGCTGTGTCAAAACTACAATCACATTTTATAGCTGTGTCAAAACTACAATCACATTTTATTATTGTGTCAAAACTACAATCACATTTTATAGCTGTGTCAAAACTACAATCACATTTTATAGCTGTGTCAAAACTACAATCACATTTTATTGTTGTGTCAAAACTACAATCACATTTTATAGCTGTGTCAAAACTACAACCACATTTTATTGCTGTGTCAAAACTACAACCACATGTTATTGCTGTGCTGGAATCCTCTTTCTGATTTAAAACGCATTAAAGCTTAATACAGGGCAAAACGAAATACATGTTGTTTTCAAACTCTCGTAAGAATGTCTCAGATAAACTCATTACACGGTTCTTCAATCGGACGTGTTCCCGCGTATGAAATCATTAGGATTTGATGTTTACACAACCAATAGATGAGCTGATTAAAAAGCTAAGATTTTGAAGTTGTCTTTTTCTACAGAAACAGATGGTGACTTTCTCTAAGCAGTAGGACGCGGATTATTCAGTCAACCTTTTGATCTGTTGTTGATTATGGTGATATTATTTATCAAAGTGCAGCTGCTGCTACTCTGACACCTTTGACTGCCATCTCCCATGATGCTTTTCGTTTCGTTACAGGTCACACTTCGCTAAAGATACGTAGATCACGACATGACTCCCTTTCTGTTTACGAGGCCCTACTTCATAAACGTCCGTCTTATCTAACTTTTTGCTGTGGAAGTACAGGCACCCGTTCACAGGATTGGTTAACTCTTGAGGTTCCGAGGGTCTCCACCCAGCTGGGTAAATCTGCTGACAGGATTGGTTAACTCTTGAGGTTTCGAGGGTCTCCACCCAGCTGGGTAAATCTGCTGACAGGATTGGTTAACTCTTGAGGTTTCGAGGGTCTCCACCCAGCTAGGTAAATCTGCTGACAGGATTGGTTAACTCTTGAGGTTCCGAGGGTCTCCACCCAGCTGGGTAAATCTGCTGACAGGATTGGTTAACTCTTGAGGTTTCGAGGGTCTCCACCCAGCTGGGTAAATCTGCTGACAGGATTGGTTAACTCTTGAGGTTCCGAGGATCTCCACCCAGCTGGGTAAATCTGCTGACAGGATTGGTTAACTCTTGAGGTTCCGAGGGTCTCCACCCAGCTAGGTAAATCTGCTGACAGGATTGGTTAACTCTTGAGGTTCCGAGGGTCTCCACCCAGCTGGGTAAATCTGCTGACAGGATTGGTTAACTCTTGAGGTTCCGAGGGTCTCCACCCAGCTAGGTAAATCTGCTGATAAGATTGGTTAACTCTTGAGGTTCTCTCCACCCAGCTGGGTAAATCTGCTGACAGGATTGGTTAACTCTTGAGGTTCCGAGGATCTCCACCCAGCTGGGTAAATCTGCTGACAGGATTGGTTAACTCTTGAGGTTCCGAGGGTCTCCACCCAGCTAGGTAAATCTGCTGACAGGATTGGTTAACTCTTGAGGTTCCTAGGGTCCACCCAGCTAGGTAAATCTGTTTTCAGTTTTAATGCACCGTATCGCTGGAACACAATTCTACATACATTTCATAGTGATGTTCTTGTTTCGTTTAGGCAATTTAAATGATAGAGGAGAGGGGAGGAGGAGGAGAGTAGGTGAGGAGGTGGACAGAGAGGAGGTGAGGAGAGGAGGAGAGGAGGAGAGGGGGTGGACAGAGGAGAGGAGAGGAGAGGAGAGGAGAGGAGAGGAGAGGAGAGGAGAGGAGGTGAGGTGAGGTAGTGGACAGAGGAGAGGAGAGGAGAAGGTGAGGAGGTGGACAAAGGAGAGGAGAGGAGGTGGACAGAGGAGAGGAGGAGAGGAGAGGAGGTGGACAGAGGAGAGGAGAGGAGGAGAGGGGGTGGACAGAGGAGAGGAGAGGGGTGGACAGAAGAGGAGGAGAGGAGGGGAGGAGAGGAGGTGGACAGAGGGGGTGGAGAGAGGAGAGGAGAGGAGGAGAGGGGGTGGACGGAGGAGAGGAGAGGAGGAGAGGAGGTGGACAGAGGAGAGGAGGAGGAGACTTATTGTATTTGTGGAGGAATATAACTGTTCTTCTGGGTGATTGGTGATGTCTTATTGTGGAGGAATATAACTGGTCTTCTGGGTGATTGGGAATGTTTTACTGTGGAGGAATATAACTGGTCTTCTGGGTGATTGGTGATGTCTTATTGTGGAGGAATATAACTGGTCTTCTGGGTGATTGGTGATGTCTTATTGTGGAGGAATATAACTGGTCTTCTGGGTGATTGGTGATGTCTTATTGTAGAGGAATATAACTGGTCTTCTGGGTGATTGGTGATGTCTTATTGTGGAGGAATATAACTGGTCTTCTGGGTGATTGGTGATGTCTTATTGTGGAGGAATATAACTGGTCTTCTGGGTGATTGGTGATGTCTTATTGTGGAGGAATATAACTGGTCTTCTGGGTGATTGGTGATGTCTTATTGTGGAGGAATATAACTGGTCTTCTGGGTGATTGGTGATGTCTTATTGTGGAGGAATATAACTGGTCTTCTGGGTGATTGGTGAATGTCTTATTGTGGAGGAATATAACTGGTCTTCTGGGTGATTGGTGATATCTTATTGTGGAGGAATATAACTGGTCTTCTGGGTGATTGTCTGATGTCTTATTGTGGAGGAATATAACTGTCTACTCTGGGGTGATTGTGATGTCTTATTGTGGAGGAATATAACTGGTCTTCTGGGTGATTGGTGATGTCTTATTGTGGAGGAATATAACTGTTCTTCTGGGTGATTGGTGATGTCTTATTGTTGAGGAATATAACTGGTCTTCTGGGTGATTGGTGATGTCTTATTGTGGAGGAATATAACTGGTCTTCTGGGTGATTGGTGATGTCTTATTGTGGAGGAATATAACTGGTCTTCTGGGTGATTGGTGATGTCTTATTGTGGAGGAATATAACTGGTCTTCTGGGTGATTGGTGATGTCTTATTGTGGAGGAATCTAACTGGTCTTCTGGGTGATTGGTGATGTCTTATTGTGGAGGAATATAACTGGTCTTCTGGGTGATTGGTGATGTCTTATTGTGGAGGAATATAACTGGTCTTCTGGGTGATTGGTGATGTCTCTGCTCTTGTCAAGGAATTCAATAACTGGTCTTCTGGGTGATTGGTGATGTCTTATTGTTGAGGAATATAAATGGTCTTCTGGGTGATTGGTGATGTCTTATTGTGGAGGAATATAAATGGTCTTCTGGGTGATTGGTGATGTCTTCTTGTGGAGGAATATAACTGGTCTTCTGGGTGATTGGTGATGTCTTATTGTGGAGGAATATAACTGTTCTTCTGGGTGATTGGTGATCTCTTATTGTGGAGGAATATAACTGTTCTTCTCTCTGATTGGTGATATCTTATTGTGGAGGAATATAACTGGTCTTCTGGGTGATTGGTGATGTCTTATTGTGGAGGAATATAACTGGTCTTCTGGGTGATTGGTGATGTCTTATTGTGGAGGAATATAACTGTTCTTCTGGGTGATTGGTGATATCTTATTGTGGAGGAATATAACAACTCTTCTGGGTGATTGGTGATGTCTTATTGTGGAGGAATATAACTGGTCTTCTGGGTGATTGGTGATGTCTTATTGTTGAGGAATATAACTGTTCTTCTGGGTGATTGGTGATGTCTTATTGTGGAGGAATATAACTGGTCTTCTGGGTGATCTGGTGATGTCTTCATTGTGGAGGAATATAACTGGTCTTCTGGGTGATTGGTGATGTCTTATTGTGGAGGAATATAACTGTTCTTCTGGGTGATTGTGATATCTTATTGTGGAGTAGATATAATGTTCTTCTGGGTGATTCATGTGATGTCTTAGACAGGTGTTCTAAAACCCTTGAATGAGTAGGTGTTCTAAAACCCTTGGCTGAGTATTGTTCTAAAACTCCAACAATATACTGAGTAGGTGTTCTAAAAAACTTGAATGACAGATATGGAATTCTAAAACCCTATAATATATATAATAACTAACGCTGGTTGAGAGAAAAGCTGTATTTTACTAGATTTGTTTAACACTTTTTTGGTTACTACATGATTCCATATGTGTTAATTCATAGTTTTGATGTCTTCACTATTATTCTACAATGTAGAAAATAATAAAAATAAAGAAAAACCCTTGAATGAGTAGGTGTTCTAAAACCCTTGAATGAGTAGGTGTTCTAAAACCCTTGAATGAGTAGGTGTTCTAAAACCCTTGAATGAGTAGGTGTTCTAAAACCCTTGAATGAGTAGGTGTTCTAAAACCCTTGAATGAGTAGGTGTTCTAAAACCCTTGAATGAGTAGGTGTTCTAAAACCCTTGAATGAGTAGGTGTTCTAAAACCCTTGAATGAGTAGGTGTTCTAAAACCCTTGGCTGAGTAGGTGTTCTAAAACCCTTGGCTGAGTAGGTGTTCTAAAACCCTTGAATGAGTAGGTGTTCTAAAACCCTTGAATGAGTAGGTGTTCTAAAACCCTTGAATGAGTAGGTGTTCTAAAACCCTTGGCTGAGTAGGTGTTCTAAAACCCTTGGCTGAGTAGGTGTTCTAAAACCCTTGAATGAGTAGGTGTTCTAAAACCCTTGGCTGAGTAGGTGTTCTAAAACCCTTGAATGAGTAGGTGTTCTAAAACCCTTGAATGAGTAGGTGTTCTAAAACCCTTGAATGAGTAGGTGTTCTAAAACCCTTGAATGAGTAGGTGTTCTAAAACCCTTGAATGAGTAGGTGTTCTAAAACCCTTGGCTGAGTAGGTGTTCTAAAACCCTTGAATGAGTAGGTGTTCTAAAACCCTTGGCTGAGTAGGTGTTCTAAAACCCTTGAATGAGTAGGTGTTCTAAAACCCTTGAATGAGTAGGTGTTCTAAAACCCTTGAATGAGTAGGTGTTCTAAAACCCTTGAATGAGTAGGTGTTCTAAAACCCTTGGCTGAGTAGGTGTTCTAAACCCTTGAATGAGTAGGTGTTCTAAAACCCTTGGCTGAGTAGGTGTTCTAAACCCTTGGCTGAGTAGGTGTTCTAAAACCCTTGAATGAGTAGGTGTTCTAAAACCCTTGGCTGAGTAGGTGTTCTAAACCCTTGGCTGAGTAGGTGTGTCAGAACTTTTGACTGGTAGTGTAGTTCACCTTGTTTCTGCTATTGTATTTATACACCACGAATCAACAAAGTTCCTCGCCACAAAATACGGAGTGATATGTTTTTTGCAGACATTTTTTTTACAAGGAGTACATGATGTGCTTCTAGGGAGAAATGCAGAAGCACACACACATTTGATAAGGCCCTTAAAAAATTGTCAAAGACTCCAGCCCCCCTAGTCACAGACTGTTCTCTCTGCTACCGCACGGCAAGCGGTACCGGAGCGCCAAGTCTAGGACCAAAAGGCTTCTAAACAGCTTCTACTCCCAAAGCCATAAGACTCCTGAACCGCCAATCAAATGGCTACCCAAACTATTAGCATCACCCCCCCCCCCCCTTCTACGCTGCTGCTACTCTGTTATCATCTATGCATAGTCACTTTAACATCTCTACCTACATGTACATAATTACCTCAATTACCTCGACACCGGTGCCCACCGCATATTGCCTCTGAACCGGTTTTCCCTGTCTATAACCCTGGAATTGCTATTTACTGCTGCTCTTTAATTAATAAATTATTTGTTATTCTTATCTCTTATTTTTTTTTTTGGGGGGGGGGGGATATTTTCTTAAAACTGCATCGTTGGTTAATTAAGAGCTTGTCAGTAACCTCAATGTAAGTTACATTTCACTGTAAAGGTACAACACATGTTGTATTCAGCACACGTGACAAATAACTGTTGATTGGATTTGATTTGAAGCCATGCATGAGAGCACCAGCTGTTCCTGGGGAAATGATACTTCTTCAAAAGAAAATTATAATAATAATTTTATTTATTTATTTTAATAATAAGAAATTACCGAAAAATGTCATGAATAAAAAGTTAAGGGTCTGGATGTGCTATTGGATAGGGGATATATTGGTAGGCTGTGTGTAGATGTGCTATAGGACAGGGGATGTCGAGGTAGACTGTGTAGATGTTGCTATAGGACAGGGGATATCGTGGTAGGCTGTGTGTAGATGTGCTATAGGACAGGGGATGTCGTGGTAGACTGTGTAGATGTTGCTATAGGACAGGGGATGTCGTGGTAGACTGTGTAGATGTTGCTATAGGACAGGGGATGTCGTGGTAGGCTGTGACTGTAGATGTGCTATAGGACAGGGGATATCGTGGTAGACTGTGTAGATGTGCTATTGGACAGGGGATGTCGTGGTAGACTGTGTAGATGTTGCTATAGGACAGGGGATGTCGTGGTAGACTGTGTAGATGTTGCTATAGGACAGGGGATGTCGTGGTAGACTGTGTAGATGTTGCTATAGGACAGGGGATGTCGTGGTAGACTGTGTAGATGTTGCTATAGGACAGGGGATGTCATGATAGACTGTGTAGATGTTGCTATATGACAGGGGATGTCGAGGTAGACTGTGTAGATGTTGCTATAGGACAGGGGATGTTGTGGTCGTGGTAGACTGTGTAGATGTTGCTATAGGACAGGGGATGTCGAGGTAGACTGTGTAGATGTTGCTATAGGACAGGGGATGTTGTGGTCGTGGTAGACTGTGTAGATGTTGCTATAGGACAGGGGATGTCGTGGTAGACTGTGTAGATGTTGCTATAGGACAGGGGATGTCGAGGTAGACTGTGTAGATGTTGCTATAGGACAGGGGATGTTGTGGTCAGTGGTAGACTGTGTAGATGTTGCTATAGGACAGGGGATGTCGTGGTAGACTGTGTAGATGTTGCTATATGACAGGGGATGTCGAGGTAGACTGTGTAGATGTTGCTATAGGACAGGGGATGTTGTGGTCGTGGTAGACTGTGTAGATGTTGCTATAGGACAGGGGATGTCGTGGTAGACTGTGTAGATGTTGCTATATGACAGGGGATGTCGAGGTAGACTGTGTAGATGTTGCTATAGGACAGGGGATGTCGTGGTAGACTGTGTAGATGTTGCTATAGGACAGGGGATGTCGAGGTAGACTGTGTAGATGTTGCTATAGGACAGGGATGTCGTGGTAGGCTGTGTGTAGATGTGCTATAGGACAGGGGATATCGTGGTAGGCTGTGTGTAGATGTGCTATTGGATAGGGGATGTCGTGGTAGACTGTGTAGATGTTGCTATAGGACAGGGGATGTCGAGGTAGACTGTGTAGATGTTGCTATAGGACAGGGATGTCGTGGTAGGCTGTGTAGATGTGCTATAGGACAGGGGATATCGTGGTAGACTGTGTAGATGTGCTATTGGACAGGGGATGTCGTGGTAGACTGTGTAGATGTTGCTATAGGACAGGGGATGTCGTGGTAGGCTGTGTAGATGTTGCTGTGCTATAGGATAGGGGATATCGTGGTAGGCTGCGTGTAGATGTGCTATAGGACAGGGGATATCGTGGTAGGCTGTGTGTAGATGTGCTATAGGACAGGGGATATCGTGGTAGACTGTGTAGATGTTGCTATAG